>NW_022280040.1:2854595-2995741 GCF_004355925.1 Anarrhichthys ocellatus | reverse complement strand
ATAAACAGAAAGAAAACTGAAGAAGGGGAGAGAGAAAACATTTCATGGTCTATAAAAGCTTTTTAACTGGTTGGCAGAGCTGCTGACCTGCCAGTGGGAGTCCTTGGCCTCCTCAGAGTTGGCAGGCATGGGCATCACCATCAAGTTCTGCAGGATAAATGCAGCCTGGACACACAAGAAGAAAAAAAAGAGACATGCACACACTGGGCCAAGTAAGACTGCATCAGCAACAGTGCCATCTGCCTGTATTTGGCTGGTAATACATAGAAGTCCAGCCACATTTTCTGACCACAGAGGAAATAAAAGTGAAACTGGCTTTCCTCTTATTCATTTTGACAGGTGTGTGGAAATCCTACAACAGTAAGTGATGAGTTTTACCAATTTACAATACATGGGGTTAGCATTTGTCAATCATCTCTGTAAATACAAAATAAGACTCCTCAAAGGAAAAACAATGACAGCAGAGCATGGTTGTAGTTCTAATATCGTACCTCTCTGCGAACCATGCTGCTCTCCTGCTGATCCAGGAGGATGTTCAGCAACGTGCCCCACAGACCTCCGCTGATGTTCTGACAGCTAGCACACAGAGCCTGGCACCCGCTGGGCACCGAAGACAGAGCTGCACCCAAACCCAAACTGGCAAACCTCACCTGACATGAGAGGGGAGACGCAAACTTGAGTGGACGTGTGAGGAAAAACAGTGAAATAAGAACATATATATAACATATATGCATATATATATATATATATATATAACATATATGCATATATATAACATATATGACGTAGGTGAATATATACATCCAAAGACCAGAAACAATATTGTGAATGTGCATTTGGCTATGCTGGTTATTCATAACATCAAACTCGCATTTAAGACTGATGATGGCAACGTCAGAATCTACCTTGTCGAGGGAGCGTCTTAGACTGACTTGTGCGAGAACTTATTTTGGGAGACAGACAAGAGACTTTGGTACGACTAGCTGTCATTTGCTTCTTTTTGTCTGCGAGTTCTTGCGCAACTCTTATGGGTTTCATTTTGTCCCAAAAGTCAAGCATCTGGAAACTTCTTTTTATGACAGAAAGAGTTTATGAAGTTCAGCTGAAGAATGAAGAGTGAACAGCTACACATTGAAGACTGGAGTGTCATATGAATATAGTTTATATTATTATGACTTTAAAAGGAAGCTAGAGCTTGTCCGTACCTCTTGATCGCGGTCGATCCATAGCGGGATGAGCCAGGCCAAACCGAGCTGAGACGCACTGGCCTCCTCAGCAGCGGCCTCATTCCCCAAAGACCACTGGGATATGAAGTCCTGATGCAGACAAAGCAGAGCAATAAACATTGTTGCGGTTACATTCCAACATGTTTTCAATACTGTGTGGACTGGTGTAGGTGCAGACTTTCAGTACATGCATCTTACACGGATTTATTTCAGACCAGCAGCCTCACAGCAGTGCAAACACATTGTTGACACTTGCCTTGTCCTTGCTCTCGACCATCATCTCATGGGACAGGTGCAGCAAGCAGATGACGGCATTCTTGGTCACACCTTTCCCCATGAAAGACATGGAGTTGCCACCCCACTCTACATAAAATGATGAGATCACCTGTGTGAAGGGAACAGATCATGTTGGGAATATTGAATTTAAGAGCAATGCAGGACAATCACCTGCTTTATTTTGTTTGCTATTCATTTTCATTTTGCAAAGACATATCTGACAGAACCGCATGTTATTTGGATTTGGTACACGAAGTGGTGTTTTGACATGTTGCTCACACGTTTCTGGCAAAAGCCGTACCGGTTTCTGAGTTACTGTATGCTTGTCATGCAACTCACTGCATCCAAAGGAAAAATAAATACAACTGAGACTAATTATTTTTGCTTTGATGTGCCATCAGGATGTGGGACTGCACCGAAGAGCAAATGAAGAGAGAGGAGCCCAAGGCCTAGTGAGCTTTAGGGCCCTACAGTGCCAGGAGTATCGGATTGAGAGGTGGGTCAGAGGCTTGAGAAGACGGGGGTGAAAGTGTTACGTATCCGATTGTTATCACTGAGATGAAAGCAGCCACCAGAGATCAGGACTAAAAAAAAAAAAAAAAAAAAAAAAAAAAAAAAAGAGGAAAATAACCTTCAATCTTCATGCAATCTTAATTCATGAGAGCTGCCCATTAGAACAAACCAAATGAAGAAGCATATGTATTGCGTTATTCCACCGGGGTCTTCATTCCAAATTAAAAATAAAAGTTTAGACACCTCTGTGCTGAGGACTGCTGCGCAAGCTGGTATACACCGTGTTGCGCTATTGTTTTATGGACCGTTGAACAATCAAACAGATGGAATAGGCAAGGTTGATTGATCTCACCAGCATCTTTCACAGTGCGGCATATCGAATCAATGAGATCTTTACCTATTGCAATGCATGTCCCGTAACCACATTTTTGCTTAACTATAATTAATTCCTCAGAAAGCACCGGGCTTTTTCCTTTTATTCATTTCTGCCGGCAGTCTCCTCTCTGATAAGAGGCTCGCATATGCCCATGCAACACACACACACACACACACACACACACACACACACACCTCTAATAGCCCACTGAGATACTTGGAGCAGAGGAAGACGGGATCCAGGTCAGAGCAGTGGGAGCTCCAGCCGGGCTGGGCCGTCAGACTGGCCATGCCCTGCAGTGTTCTCTCCAAGCTGGGAAGGCCATAGAAACGCGGGGCGTCAGAGACCCGCAGGCTCTGAAGCAAACGGACTGCCAGCTGGCTCTTGAAAGGGCCCGCTAATGCCAGACAGAGCCTGGAAAGACAGGGTAGCACAGAGTGAGAAAGAGAGCAAGGCACAAGCAAACCAGAGAGGCAGGCGGGTAGACAAGAAGCAGAAAGAAAGACAAGATAACATTAACAATTAGCATTACAATTCTTTTTCATAAGCCTCTGGCTTTTTTTATGCATTTGGCATTCATTTCCATGTTCTAAGTGACTAAGCTCGTCGGTTTTCCATCAGTGGAAGAACACTTCGCTATCTGAAATATACTGAATACCCGTTTTTAAGGCAGAACGTAGTACTTGACTGTTTGATAAGTAGATAAAACCAAATTATAATTATTCTATTATTATAATGAATGAAATTATCTTTCAAACCTACAAACAACTTGTGAAACTTTATGAATTCATAATGATATTCAAATTGCAAAAAAACAACACAAATACCTAAAAATAAAGACCGTTTCTGATAATGACACGAATAATAACAGTGTCCTGCCACCTGTCTTGTGACTTGCGAGTGGAGTGTCACACGTTTTTGCGTGAAATCCTCCTACCTGTCAGTGGTTTGCGAAAGTCGGAGGAGTAAGCTGTTGAAGAAGCCGGTGAGTTCTTTCTGCAGTCTCTGGCTCACATGGTTCTTCAGTTCCTCCGGCGCCCCGGGGCTCTGGGTTGAAGCCTGGGTCTCCACGCCAAGCAGCAAATTAAGAATGGATGCCGTCTCCTGGATGATTGATAGAAGAAAGAAAACCAACAATTTTCTATTGGTTTGTTTTTTTATTGAATGTTTACAGTATATTATGTATATATACTTAAGGATTTATCCCATCTTAATGTAATAATGCCTCTTCTTCTTTTGTTCCCTAAAATGTTTGTTTTAGCAACTCATTTCGTACACATCTCAAAAGTGCCTCCTCCTTGATACCACCCACCCTTTCCCTGCAAAACTCTGATCTAGAAGAAGCAAACACACAGAATTTCTCGTTGAGCAGTGCACATGGAGAGTTAATAATAAGTGTAGAGAGCGACAGATGTTCCTGAAACGGCTCAGTAATTACAGAAAAGTCAGAGCAGAGCTGCTCACCCCTACCAGGCATTCAATCTGAGTCTGCTTTAGCTGCCAGGGGAGGGCTTATTGTTTACACACACGTTAATGAGAAAACCAAGGTGAGACTGATTAAATCCTAAAAGTAGCTCTCCCCGCTAAAGCAGTGTGGTGATTCTTCTCCTCGGGCAAACGTATGAATCCAACTTTGTTTTAAGAGCTCAGGAAATAATCTCTTCCGCAGGTCTGAGGTGGTGCGCTGCGATACTATTTTTCTGTCGTTATGAGAGAGTAATATGTTCGGCGTGTGATTTATTCGAGCTTTGATTACAGGTACATAACCCTCTGTGTTGGAGAGGAGAGAGTCTAACCAGATTACAGAGATGCACACACACACGTTTTACAAGCTTACACACACACACACACACACACACCAAAGACAAGCTACAGTACAGTACGAAACATAATAGTAGGGCGGTGCAAAAATATCAATATAGCTTACTATCACGTTCATTTGTTTTTTTAAACAATAGCGTATGGATATGTCTGCCACTACAAGCAAGCGGCCGTATACTGTAGAGCGGCGCTACGTGATCCCGAATCCTTCCTGCCGACACATGATAGATGTAGCGGTGTAGTGCCCAGGACTTTGTGTAATATAAATACCTTTTGAAGCAATTTGTCCGCCGAGTTATCAATATGCGATGTACGTATTAAGACTATCCAGGTGGTATACAGCAAGTTGTATTTTCAGCTCTATTTTTACATTTTCATAAAAGAAATTGCAATTGTATCGCAATATATCGCGATATATCGTAGGCATCGTGATACATGAGGTGCTTGCCAATACACAGCACTGAATAGTGGAAAATAGTACATCATCGATACCCCAACCACACTGAAACTTATACCAACTATCCCTTAAGTCAAAACCATAAAAAATATATTTTTTAGTAAAGTATTACTATCCTGCTTGCAGACAGTGTAAAATATGTGCACCTGGTTGAGAAGCAGCTCCAGTATCCAGCGTAAGTCCTGGTCTTCTGGGTCAGATGCAGACTCTGTGTGCATGTGTTTGAAGTAGGCATTCAAAAATGCAACAATGCCCACCAGCAACCTCTCATCCTCAACACTGGCTGGAAGCACCTGGAGAAACCTGCAGGGAGGAAGTGACAGAGACCGAGAGAACAAGAAGAAGAGAGCATGTTTAATTAAAAGAAAAATCTCAGTAATAACTTAGACATTCTTTGTCTAGCATACGGAATACTCTTCTTTGTTTTTTTCTATTAAAGAAATAAGTAAAACATCATTGTACAGTGGAAATATTAATTGTATTAAGACATGCTGCAACAGTAACTAAGAAACACCTACATTTTGGGATCCCATCCCATCGTTTTCTCAATTCATAAACCTTAACAAGACATATTTGCTGGTTATTAGCATGTCAACCTAAAGTACAAGAATTTCGAACTGAATTTGCATCCTGTGTACCTTGTCACTGCTGCCTGCCAGCTGAGGGAGTGAAGGGTGTCTCTGCAGCCGTGGGTGGGGGTGTGAGGGAGGGCCAGTTGGTCAATCAGTAAATAGAGGCTCAGCCTGGAGAGGGCGGAGGTCACCGAGCCGTGTCCCGCTGCCGTCACGATGGCCTTGATGCAGCCCTGCAGCGCAGAGGGAAGATGCACCGCCTGCAGCGACAGGACCTGTGCTTCCGACAGCTTTAAGTCATGATGAAATCTGTGGGGACAAAATGTAAATGAAAAAAAAACACATATATTCAAAAAGCAGACTACGTGACTGTCAAGTCCCGACAAGTGCGCTGCATCAGAAGCATACTAATGGCTTCATTAACAAACATATTTGATCACCAATCTGGGGGGATGAGACATTTATGAGTCATCCAAAGAGAGATGTTATTCGAGAATTACGTGTAACCGAACCAAGCAGAGGCGGGCGTCATACCAGCTACGATTAACAAGCAATTCTCAAGAAAACTGTCAAAACAAAGATGAAAAACGTACGGTAATAAGATAAAGAAGACAAAACAATATCAGAGACAAGGACCTGTGCACAAAGTTGTACTTTACACAAAAAAGGAAGATACCTCTCAATTTTCACTGACTAACTCATCTCAAACAAGCCCTCTTCTCCCAATCATAGCACTGTTAGTGGATTGATCCATCTATGGTGTGCGTTAAACATATTTGCTGTAATCAGGCTGGTTAGAACTGTGTGGGAGACATTCTCATCTTTTTGAATTAGGTGACATTAGGAGTAAATGAAGACAGATGAAACACAAGATGCCAAGCCTTTTCAAACTAATTCTTTAGTACAATTCTCCACGACAGAGAACATTGTATTAGAGTGATGTGTGGCAGTGTATATATATATATATATATATATATATATGCACATGCATAAGAGTAACTGAGTTACTTACTCAGTAACATTGGGAGAGATGCCATGTAGCTCTTCGAGGAGGTCGTCTATCCCAGAATGCCATGCAGTGTTCCAGGCCACCTGCAGGGCTAGGCGGGCGGGAGCCAGGGTCAGGAGGTCAGAGGACGAGGGCAGGACACAGCAGTACGGGCTGACGGCGTGATGAGTCGCTGCCTGGAATGGGATGTTGTACCTGGGAGAAGGGTAAACTTGTTCGTATTGTTTGTGCAGTTTGAATGTTAAATGTTGATCTTCATAACTTCACAGATGAGGTTTACCTGCGTATTACTGACAGTGGCAGGGAGAATGGTGTGGGGGTCACATCTGTGTTGGATAGGTCCGACCTGATAGGACACAAGAAGCAGGTAGCACAACAATGGATGCACGTGTATTTTAGGAAATTGGAAAGTTCAAAAAGAGGAAACAAACTCACCATATTTTAATGCTGGCAATCTCGTCGAATAGCAGTAAACTCATCAGGACAGCGATCTCATTTCCACTGCCTTTGTTCTCCTTTAATATCAATGATGCTTTAACGAAGACAATTTATATAACAACCATCACTCTCGATCTCATGATTAAATGCATATAACATTTTAATTTAATTAGGAGGGACTAACAAAGGAAACCCCCTATGATGCTTCCACCCCACATCAGGCCTTTGCAGACATTATAACTGAGGTTTTAAAGCAACAAGTGAGCGCTTTAAAGTTGTATAAACATTACAATTGTAAAGCATTAAAACCTGGCACATGTTTTTTGCATAAAACTTCTCAATAACAAGTATTTCTGTCTGAATCTGTAACAAATACAGGTAGTCACAATCAAGATGTTATTTAAATTAAATGACTGATAATTTAGGCAGAAATTATGCAGAGATGAGCACCATGGCAACTAGTTGCATCATACTAATATGCCAATTACTGCAGTGTGACAACACGGTTAAAAGCTATGCATCAATGGATGAGTTGTCATCTTTTTTTCTGGAGAATTTGCCCCTGAGCTACACAACACAACATGTCTAGCTGTTACTTAATGAGTTGCCTTGTGAATGTACCCCTGAGCAGTGTGAGGAGCAGGAGGTTGCGATGTGCCAGACTGTGCCTCAGAGATGGATCAGCGTACGCCAGCTTCCTCAGGATACATACGCAAGGCTCCAGCAGGCAATCTAAGCTCTGGGGAGAACAGCAACATATGCAGCCCGTGTTTAATTGCAGGGAAAACACAAACAAATACACATATTCTCTTCCTCCGTCTCTCACATACAAATGCACAGGGTGTCTTTTTACTGTCTCTTCACAGAAGCTAAACCCAAGACCGCTCAGGTTGTAGGCAGTGGCAGTGGAGGGTTGGGACAAATATAACCTGCAGGCATCCCTCTCATACACACTTGTTAGTTGAGACAAACCATTCTTTGTGGCCCTGTTGCTTCACCTCCATGTAGCCAGACATGCTGGACGTTTACCCCTGTTAGCGGCTTCTGATTCAAGGCTTGGGAATGATCAGCAGACTGTAGTTACTAGAGGGCAAAAAATCACTGCTGACCAAAGCCCGTCTGACACTATTAATACGGGCCATTTCACCCTTCTATCGTGCACGCCTCAGTGGGTTTCCTCCACATCCGCTGGCAACTCATGTACTCACACGGGCAGATATAAACAAGGACATGTACACGAACGGGAGTACATGGAACTGCATTCATGAGGCACAGGGGTTGTTTCCCAGCAATTCATTCGGCACACATCTATCATTTTTCACTTTGCCCCCCAAACAGTGTTTTTACCTCGTTGCCGTTTACACTCCCCGTAATGAAAGAAACTACTTTGTCTGTTATTCCAAGGTTCTTCAGCACCGGGTGCATTGCTGTGTCTGCAGGGAAGTAAGAGAACAATTCAAAATACAAACAATAAACATTTGCATAATCATTCACTATTTGCTTTTTCTGCCTGTGTGAAACATATGGTGGTGGGAGGGCACACACACTCTGCTGCAGTCGGAAGGAAAGAGCTCTCGCTTATCACACACACTTTTAAAGTTGTTTGTTAATTTTATCGACTCCATCAAATTGTCTCTAGACCCCCGTTTAGGCCTTTGAAACCTATTTTTATGTGGTAGACAATTCAGGCACTATGCCTCATTATGGAATATCAAATTCAATATCATTCTCAAATCAACTATTAAGGGCATGTGAATTGTTAGCAACTACATTCTGTTGTACTTTGCAGTGATATTATCCCCTTTACAGAGTTGCAAGTACTTGTGGTGCACAGAGTGTATAACCAGTCAGTGTGTTTCCTATTAAAATATGCCTCCACATGAGCACTCTCATAAGACTCCACCATGAGAGAGCAATGCACAGAGAAAGTATTAGCCTGACAGAGCCTAGCATGGGATGGGAACCCATTAAAAACAATAGATGATAAATACATTTTTAGATAGATAAACACAATAGATGCGTTTATAACAAATACAGTAAATTAAAGTCAGTATATTTTACAGACAGCTGACCTTGTAGCACTACAGACAGCTGCTCTGCAGCTGATCTTCTCAGGGAGATGTCAACAGTGTCTGAGGACAGGATGCAAAACAGCTTCTCCACCGACTCCACCTAAGCCAACATTAAACACATTAAGCATCACTTTGTATCGGCCTGTGCAGATGTGTCTCCAAGTGTGTTGTTCTTGATGTGTATGTGGATTTGTACCTTCAGGACAGACTTGTTGCTGGTGTCCAGCGTGATGTCTGAAGGGTTTCTGAGGCAGAAGAGATTGGGGAGCGAGGAGATCACCGTTTGATCCAGGTCTGGTCTGGCTGTGCTAGCATCATCATCGCCGGTTAAGTGGGGCACAATTTGTTGCACTGCTGCTATTCTCACACTGGTAATAATGAGCAGAGTTTATGCAATACTTGGAGTTAAATATTTCATTGAAAATCCTACTGTTTAACTTAGCTTGGAAACCACACAAAACAGCTCCATTCAGGGGGCAGAGCAAGCCTTTCGTCTGCATTAGAATACTAATACGTGGCTGAAAATGTCACCTGCCTTTCAGTTTTTTGGTTGATTGGTTGTCAAACGGCAGACAGGGTAATTTGAGGATAATTTCCATCCCTATCAATATTCATGTGCTGGGACTGGATAGCTGTTTTACACATACCTCACAGAGCACTTAGATGACTTGATATGAACATCAGCTGACACACCAGACAGAGGTAATATGTCCATCGCATTATGTGTTTTGAAGCAGAATATCTAGACTCTCAGGAGTTTTGTCTGAATCACAAAAAAGCCCTGAGACCCAACGTCAAACTAATCAAACAACTTTGCAGCGCGAAGGCACAGAATGAAACATACCATCGCAGACATATATACGCAAACTACACATCTCTGATACGTGCACTCATCTGGGCAGGCACATAACACCCAAACAAACACAGAGAGACACAGCGTTGACAAAAAGAAAGACTCACGTGGGTTGTTTGGTAAAAAGAAGTCGGAGCGCTGCTTTCAGCTTGGCGGCGCTTGGGAACACGTTGTCTCTTGCCCCGTCCGGCATGTCACTTATCAGCAGGACACAGTTTCCCAGCGATTCTTCAGTGCCAGCATAACCCTGCCACGCGCACACACACACACAAAAACACACAATTCTCAGACTGCCTTGGCAGACAATAGAGCGAACAATGGGGAATTCCAGCTAAGCTGCACAACAGTAAATAAAATATGCATTGCTTTGATTATGGGTGGTTTCATTTCGTCTCTTGTTGACATGGTGGGCCCCGTCTCTCAATGGCCTCCTTGAATTAAATCACACTTGACAGCCTAGTCAAAATCTCATGCATATTCATGAAGACTTTTCCAGGCTTTCTGTTGCCTGAAACGGAACAATTAATAAATGCTCGGGTTTTTTTTCCACCCCAAAAGAAAACAATATAACACAGAATATGTAAATGAGAGAATAACTACATTATTCTCGCTGGCAGCTCAATATACAGTCTTTGTGGTCCAAGAGCGCTAAAATTGAACTTTTGATCATATTTGTTTTGATTATGTATAACATACACAACATCCCCCCCCCCCCGTGCCATAAATGTAATATGCCGCTTTATGAGCTCTGAAGTACAAATACAACACAGCCTCTACAGGGAGCACAACACCTGTAATATGGGCATGACCGGGTAAAGTGCCTCATTGAATCTGTCCCAGGTTGATGCTGTCATCATCAATCGTCCTTTGAGCAGGAATAGCAGGATATCCTTGGCAGCGACGTTCACCTATAGATCACACAGGTAAACTGCTGAATTCACAAAGGCGCTGCTGGCAAAACATTTACTTGCAAGTAGTGACAGACTTTTAAACGCCTAAATCACATGACACCAGTGAACCCTGACAGCTTAGCATGACCTTAAAGCATTGTACAATAACTTAACACACAGGAACCCTGTACTTTCACTTTTAATGAGTACTTGTGTTTGATAACATGTATTCCCTTCAACCCTGAACTAGCATATTAAAAGATGTAAGGTCTAAAAGTCAAGTTGGTTCTATAAAAATACAAGAAGTCAACATTTTGCCTACCTTCTCTGCAGAATCCTGGAGTCCAAAAGCACTTATTTCATAGAGCACCCTGTGGTGCAGAAGGAAGCTGACTCCACCGCAGGCTGCCGATTCCTGTCGTGACACATTCTGGATGCCAAGGCAGTCCTAGGGGTGTATGTAATCACACCAGAGCACATCATAAATTATCACCGTCGTCTCACTTGTGCTCCCATACGAGTTCCATTTCACTTGAAAACGTAGCCATGTGTCCTTGACGGCAGTTAGTAAAATGAAAAGCAAGTCTGATTTCAAATGTCAAGTGCGTTTTTGTTTATAGCACGCTGTCAAAGACGTGCGATTCATCCATCTTCATCCTACTTGTTTACATACGGGTGGCCCCACCAAACAGACCCACATGATGGCTCTAGTAGCCTTAATTGCTTGGCCGTGAACCTGCACGCTCATTTAAACACCGATATTAGATGGCTTGCTCTGACCTTGACCAGGTTTAAAGCGTGTTCGTATGTTTCCGTCTTGACGGGCAGTGACGGATGGGACAGCAGCTTGAGGAGAAGTTTCTGGCTCTCTGTTTGGAGGAACGGACTGGGCTGATCAAACCTCCACCTAGTGATGGACCGCCAAAAACAATTCAAACAAGCTTAAAAATATATAAATGACGCAGAACAAATGACTTTACATCGCAAGATGTTTAACTTACAGGTGAGAGCAGATGTGAACACATTCCTTGACGATGGGTAAGTGCTGGTGAAACGGGAGGCCGTCTATGGCTTGGTCTGCCAGCTCCAGTAACTCCAACCAGTTCTTCTCTCCCTGCAGAAATAAACCAATGAATGAAGAAAGAAAAGCCTCTATAGGTTTTTTAAGACTTTTTTTAAATTGTTGTATATCTATAATAGACGACTACCCTTTCTTTGTAGACTGCAGAGCTACTTTTGCTATTTGCTTACTGTAATTATGCGACATGCAGCTCTTACCTCGGCTTGTGCTTCCTTGAGAAAGTTACAAGTGGATTCCATCCAAAGGGCAGCGCGGTTCACCCTCCTGTAGAGGTCATGGCTGTCTGAGTTCACCTGCTCCAAGTAGGCCACCGCTGTGTCTCGCATGCTGGGTAATAAACTTCCCAATGAAGTGTCCAAGCACAGGTAGAAAATAGCTGTTGCTGTGTTTTCCGGGAGATTGTCACTCGCCTGTGTGGGGTTGAGAAATATTAATGCTCTACTACTTTTTAAGTTTAAGTAATCACAGAAAACCAGAGAAGAAAGTATTGTAATTTGATCACGCAAGTGCACAGAAACACGCCTGCACATACATACCTTCTCAAGAGGGAGGATGGTCTGAAGGAGTTTAATGGTGAATACAGCAATGCCTGTGTACGCTATTCTGTGATGAATCTGAGAGCTGTGGGGAATATCTGGTGAATAGCTCTGATGGTAGCCGAGGATGTCCCCCAATAGTTCCATGCAGGCTTGCAGCTTCTCCTTCTAAATACAAAACACAGACAGAAATGTAGACAAAGGCATGCGTGCCACACAAACACGGCAACACACGTACATGCATTCACATCGTGTGCATGTTCACATACACAGGCACACACCGACGCAAAGCTACTGGCAGGGGGCCAAGAGAAAGATTGCTCGTTCCAGGCGTTAGGAATTGAACGTAATCAGATTTCAGGGTTATTTTGGGACTAGATACAGATCCACCCCATCTCTGTATGAATAAATTGGAACAATCTATTCTCAGCCACTTTGTTCTAGGGAGGAGAAATTGAACAATAGAGGAATTAAACCAGCAGGGGGCAGTAAATGTCTTGTGAATTGCTGTGGCTGGCATGAACAGTTGGGCCCATTCCCGCAGGGAAAAAACCTCGAGGTCTGGCACACTAAAGCTGCTCTCCACATAAAGATGACAAAACAGTTCTCAGGCTGCAAGACTCTGGGCATGTATTAAACAGCAGAGGGCCAGAGGGACCTGGGCTTGACAAGTGCATAAGTCCCCCTGCATAGGAACATACTCTTTAAACAGTCAGGGAGAATGACAAATGACTCCGCACGGTTGAAAAATGAAAAAAAAAAACACTAGTTTAACACAATCCATTGTGTGTGGAGTTTATACACAAAGTAAATGGAGACATTTACCAAACCAACGATTCTGTACTTAAAACCCAGGAGTACAGACAAGGTGTGCCCACACCTATGTGTGAGAAGCTTTGTAAACAGCAGAAAGCCTTTGTAACCTTATATAATTCATTCAGCTCAATCACATGCCTGCAGCTCTCCTTGACATTTGAGTACCATATGCCTGTTTGTGTGTAGCAAACTGTCTGGTGGCCAACCCAGTGTGCCCCCCCCCCCCCCTCTTTCAGTGAAGTGTAGCCATTCATCTACAGAAGAGGCTGTCATGAGTTGTGTTTTGACTTGCCAGCTCCATCCCCACCAGGCTGCGATCGTCCCAGACCAGCTCACGAACACTGTCCCCGAGCAGGAGGACGGCGTCGCACAGCAGCTCCAGAACACGATGGAGCGCATGCGAACCCTCTGAGAAAGAACAGAGGAGGAGAGAAACTGAGGAGCAAGGGAGATTTTTTTTTTTGACAAGATCCAGAACTGACAGAATGCAGTCAATATGGTGAAACAGGTGAGGGGATATGGGCAGTATCTGATCGTTACTAAAACAAACAAAAAGACATACCGTTTACAAAATCTTTCCCTGTTTACATAAAATACCACAATGACTCCTACCTGTTTTAAGCAGTGGGACGGCATGTGTCATGGTGGCAACAGTGAACTGAGCCAAAGTGAGCTGCTGTAACTGCAACTCCAGGACATCTTCGGCACCCAGGTCCGGAAGCTCCAACTGGGCCACGTCTACGGGTGACTGGGGCGTCTGCCGGGGGGCCTGGACCGATGCTCCGCCTCTGTGCGAGCTGCCACTGGATACATCACAGACAAGAGAGGACGACAACTGTAAATTCATGATCTGTACTTGGACCACCGAAATACAAGGAGTGACGTATGAGCTGTATGGGGATGGATCATAAAAACTGCCATCAAAGGAATTAGAATCTGATTTTTAAACACTGCAGACCGGCCGCTAGAGGGCTCCTGGTCTTATTTATATCTAAAAGAATAATAACATCCTCCACAGTCTCTCTCACGTCGTTTCATCTAAGTGTGTGGGTTGCTGGTGTCACCAGCAATGTTGTCATTATCAAAGCCACAAAAAAAATCCTGCACACGTTTCTAAAAAGTATAAGACTCCCCATTTTAAGTGTAAGGTCTGGTGAACGGAGTTGACAACGATGCTGAATCATATCAAAAAGCAATTTCTTCAAGCAAGAGAGATAGACTAACATAATACCATTTGTGCCTCAGAAGTGCAACTGAGTGAATCTCTGCTCTCACTGCCGAGATGATTGCTAAAGACATGCAAAGAAACAACACGGAGCGAGAGCCGACGCACCGAAAGTGATGCAGTTCAACTTCTTCCATAGTCTCCTTCAGCATGTTATTAAAATACGAAGTTACACACCTGGTGGAAGCTACGTCTCCATCTTGGCCATCTCCCCTGGCTCTCTGGCCTGTGCGTCCCACCACAGAGGGCCGAGGAGAGCACTCTGCCGCCGGAGACGAGGCCTGGGAACGCTGGGTCCCACGCACTTCCTGGGAGTAGGAAAAGGACGAGTTCTGGGACACAGGATCTACACAAACAACAAAAACAAAACAAAGAAGGAAATACGAAAATTTGTGATACAAACGACTCATTGTGAGAAATGAATCAGTTGGATCAAAAAGCTGTTACATTTATTTTAAATAAATTGATAATTTGAAGAGAAAAAACAACAATAATGCAAACAGAATGTTTGAAGTTTACACTTGAAACATGTAAAACGATGTGGTGTGATTTGGGAGTTGGTCATGTCAAGGATATAACCGAAAATTGCAACCAAATAAGAAATATATTTGTTTAAAAACTAACTTTATAATAAAGGGAGGCTGTAAACTGACAGCACAAGCATCCAAAACTCTACAAATCAGCAGCTGCAAGTCATATGGCACGCTACCTTGCTTTGTGGAGTAAAAGCTTGGATCTTGATGAAAGCGTAGTCTCCTCCGCAGCCCCACACAAAGCTGCCGAAGGCAGGAAAGCGCCTGCAAGTGGAGGTAGTCTGCCTCACCATTACCCGAACCCAGCCTCAACAGGGACAGGAGGTTCTGAAAACAGAAGGGGAAATCAGAGCAGTATTACAGCTGTAAATCTGGCTTATGGAAAGGTTTTCTGAGGACCTAATTACCAACCAGTAACATCCAATTAGGACATTATCGTAATTGGGCAAATATATTTATTTTTCCACTCTGCATAAAAAGAGAAACAACAGAGCCCGAGCTGAAACAATGTACACAGACGGGACCTAAACTCAGACAGTGATAGAAAAGTTGTAATAAAATTCGCTAAATAAAAAGGGCAAGTAGAATTGAATTATTGAATTTGTTGTAAGTTCAGATTCCATGCCCTCTTCAGCCAATAGTGTCATGTCTCTAAATCCAGAGATGGCAAAGTAAAGCCACAATTGGAGAAGTACTTCCCCATAATGATTTTTGGTGATGAGACTGCAGGGTGACAGTATGCTAATACTGCCTGGAGACCGATCGAATGTAATGCATCGCTTTATTACGAAACAGTAATGTTCGCAGTTGTGGCTCATCGGGGCCACGTCTCCTCCCAACACTCTGTCTATGCCAATTAAAAGAAGAGCTCGGTGAAGAGATGAACTATGTTGCCAACATGATACTGGTGGATACCGTAAAAAGTACAGACTTAGGGAGAGAAAATATCTCTTGAATGTTTTAAAAAAAAAAAAAAAAAAAAAAAAAAAAAAAAAAGGGATGGGTGTCGCTGTAGATTTGCATCAGTCGGTGTGAACTTGACCGAAGCACATTGATCTTTTTATTTGCAACAAAGGACATTTTAGATTCCTCCATAAGCCAACAATACCAGGACGAGGTCACCTGCAGACAATTTGGACCAATTTTACAGAATCCCTGATATTCAACATTCAAGGCGGCCTTAAGAGGAAAGAAGCAAAATGTTCCACGAAGGTCTTTTGAACCCTGCAAGAAGGACATCGTGACCAAACTATATCCTCACGGCAATCTAGTGCCTGCTCAAGCAAAGTAAGGCCCCAGAGGCCCCCGCAACCTCCTACAAGATCAGGGACACAGAATTATAAATTGGTGTTTTGGTCAAGGGCACCATTTGACAGGTTATTATTTTGACAGTGGCTTGAGTGACCATCCCATAAATTCCATTGTGGGATGGTCATGTTAGCCACTCAGAGCAATATATGTCATCTAACTGATGTGAATAAACAAGAATGCTGAACATTATGAACAGTTGGCCGAGAACCATCAGAAAAGCCCCGGTGGAGTTCTTCAGTCACATCTTTAATTTTGTCTCTTGGGACAGCCATGTTGAATCAAGCACCGAGAGATGTTAGGGGAAGCAACAAGCCACCATTTTTAAGTCAAATACAGGCGTTTGTCTTGAAACATAAGCATTGGGACTGTCAAAAACCAAACACCCTGTAAAGTAAAAATTATGTGCTGAAAATAATACAAATTCTACTTGTATTTGATTTTAATGACTTGATCTCAGTATGCCGAACGTTGCACCGACACCGAAACCTTCAGAAGAAACTCGTTGCACCTGAAGATGCTTAGATTCTAACATGACCTGTTGTTATAGTGTGGGATCAAACCTGTGACGGCAAATAATGGGACCTGAAACCACTACGGCACACCTTCTGTATACAACAACTTTCTGTATGCAACAACCTCACAGAGAACAACCTACTGCTTAATGTCGGTAAAACCAAGGAGCTGATTGTTGATTTAAAAAAAAAAAAAAAAAAAAAAAAGGAGGCGAAGACGCACACCCCTGTCTACATTAATGGAGCTGAGGTGGAGCAAGTTCCTAGGAATCAGCAACACAAACAATCTGACATGGTCCTCACACATCCTGGTGAAGAAAGCTCATAAACGGCTGGATTTCTTAAAGAAACTTAGGAAGATAAAACTCCAAACTTTTACATAGGAGCTATAGAAAGCATCCTGACTACAAACTAGCATGGGATGTGCACGGCCCAGGACAGGAGGGCTCTACAGCGGCTAATTAAAACCGCCCAAAACATCCTTGGCACACATCTACTGAGCATCAGTGATATTGGTGACAGGAGGTGCCTGCGAAGAGCTATGGGGATATTAAAAGACAAAACCCACCCCAGCCACAACCTGTTCACCCTACTGCCGTCTGGAAAGAGATTAAAAAAAAAAGTATCAGCTGCTGAACCAACAGACTTCAAAACAGCTTATTTCCTCTGGCTGTGAGATTCCTTCATTCATCCTCCACCCTCCACATATAATATCTTTCCTATGTAGCAAATAGGGATGACAATCTAAATGTCATTATGCAACCCTGTTGTACAATGAAAAATAAAAACCTTGTATAATTTTAGTGATGATCTTTTCGCTCATTTCTTTAAAAAGTAGCATAATCATATACTAATCATATGCACATAAACAATACTATTGTCAGTGCAAGAACATGGTTGTGTAATGATACCTGTACAATACTTGGTCTTTGCAGGAAGATCTCAGCAGGAAAGTCTTGCATAATGACATCACACAGAAGTTCACATGTGGTCCGCACCAGGTTGGGGTTGCTGCTCCTTAGAGAACTGTTTCAAAAGAATTAAATCCGATACATTTAATACTCAGTAATTTAACATCACATGCTTCTTATTTGAAATTTAAACTGTTAAGTACCAAAAGCGGGCACAGAATGTTTCTTAGTCTTGTTCTTCAATGATTTGTTTCCTAAATTAAATCATAATTTTGTAAATGTAACATTGCATCGCATTAATTGCATTTTAACCATGCATATATATTATTTGTTTGATTCATGTATTCCCTCTCACCTCTCGTTGGATGCAAGTATGTGTCTGTCTGTGTTTGTCAAAGTCAGCCACGGAAACACAGAAAACTTGAGACATCTCACAGACTCATGCACTGTAGAGGGATAAAACGTGTAAAACAAGCCATTCATAGAATACAGGGCTGTCTGTAGATAAAACTGCAAGCAAAATTCAAGATGAGACCCAGCACACTAAGGAGAGACAAATAAATATTCGAAGTACTGATACCTGCTATCTTCTGAGCTGGTACATCTGTGTGGCTCGGCATGGTCTTGTGGAAATAACCCATTTTAGGAAAATGGTCTTCAGGTGGAACAACTGTAGATGCTGCCGCAGAGACAACAGATCTGTTAAAATGTCCTTTTACATACTGCAAGTATTTGATAAAAGCGTTATAAGATCTGTGTAAAGCCAAACTGACAACCCACACCACTCACTTCGGCCTCTCTACTTCATAAGATGACGAACATTTAGAGGTTTCTAGAAGACAGAATCATAAACAAACAACCATTTTGGCTTTAACTTGCAACACCTGTTGGAGTCGTAGAACGCTGTCCATGCGAGTAGACCATTGTACGACTAGGGAGTAGCTCAGGTAGCTGGAACAGCTGGTCCAGGGTTCCATCGATGACAGCTCGCAGTCTGGGTTCCACATTAGGAGACAGTTGCGTGAGGAAGTCCACAGCCCCAACGTCTCTTAGCATCTGGGCTGCACTAGGATGCTGCAGACAAAATGACAAACGGAAATGGAATGGAAGAAAATGATAGTTCAATGTAATACAGCACCGTAAAATCACTTTGCATGGGTGTCGCTATTAAAATGTCACTGGGCTAATCTCTGAGAAATAAAACTGAAGCCTGACATGAAACTTTATTACATCATATATTGATCTAACTCCCATTAACTGGTAAAAGTCTGGTTAGCCTTGTTAAAGAAAGGCTGAAGCCAGAGCCAAAATGACATAACCTGGTGATGAAGCTTATATATAATGTAGCTAGAAGTGTGTCTACCTTTGACAACGTTGAGAGCAACTCAAGGACCTCCTGCTGCTTTGGCACCTCGGGGAAATTGAACCATTCAAGGAGATGCACAAAAAGCATCTTCTCTTGGACGATGTCAGAGACGGAAATCAGGGAGTGCTCCAGCTTACAAATGATGTTCTTTAATGCTCGAACTCTTATCTCCACCAGTGAATGACCTAAGGTTGAGCAGAAACATTATAGCAGAGTTAGCGACGCTGTGTTTCAGCTAATCAACAGCTAGCTAGCTGTTAGCTAACTTTGGTTTGAAGTTCAGAAAAAGTTTGACCGACTTGGGTTAATTAACGTTACTAAGATAACGCTAGTGTTGACAATGATTACACCTGTGCTTACTAAAGTTAGTGTAACGTGTTCCACCTAGATGGAGATAGTTTCTATAGTTAGCTGACGTAGCATCGGCTAATAATAGGCAAGTGACAGCGTTTTGTTCAAACAGTTCGGGTAAAGTCAGCGTCCTACGCTACATTTGCTTAGCTAAAGAGTTAGCCCACCTATTTTCTTTATAAGGGGAGATAACTCCATGTTCAATGTATTGCGTCTCCCTGTGAAAAAACAGTTTAAAAGGCTTCATCAACGACCGAGGCTTGTCACTTCAGTGAGTGGTTGTCTGGCGGTGACATGTCAACACGACGTCTGCCCGGGTTTGTTTTCAACAAACGCGCCAGCGTGAGTCCACTTCCTGTAGAGGACCAGGGTGCGTTCAAGAGGTGTGGGACAGACTTTTTGTCTTGTCTTTTTGTGACACTGCAGAGTTATAGATGCACTTCCACGAAACATTTACAGAGTGAATGTAGACACAATAGAGTAAGAACCTAAAGGAAAGTATGCTATACTCAATCATGTATACAAACAGTGCAGCATTTTCAGAGATATTTGCTAATCAGCACTTTGAAACCAGCATGCAGCAATGTAAGTGCAGAGAGAACACAAATGATTTGTGCTCAAATTGCAGCTGCATGTAAGCCAAAAAAAAAAGTCAGACAAAGCTCAACAGCAGTTACAAAACCAACCAAAAGGGTTGTGATAGTTGTAAATGACTGGAGGTATGTTGCATTGTACTAGTTTGTTATTTATTCTAACACCTTTCCCACCAGCAATGACACAAGCAGCCCTCAAACCTTTTTAGGGCATGTACTTAATATCTCTTTGTCAAGGACCCTCTAACATGTGCAGTAGATCTGATCAAATAATGTTCGTAGGCATCCTGTCTGTAGGTGGGCCGTTCTTTAAACAGTGTTTGTGACATATCTGATGTGCCAATTTGTGGCGTATCCCTCTCGTCGGATCTTTTGAAATGTTAAACATGCTGAAGCAATTTTCCTTGCGAGGATCCTCAGTGTTTTAAGGCATATTTCAAAATCAATAAAGACTTTTCCATTTCTTGAATATATAAAAAAAAGTTTTTACAGCAGCCACATTATCCTGCCATTAAATTAATCTTCTCAAACATTGATGTTCTCAAAAATCAAAGTTGATGAGCATCACCTCTTAACACAAGTGCAGGCATAACTTATTTTTAAAACTCTGTGTGTAAGTCAATCCAATTGCACAAGATCTCACACTTGAGATGTGACGTGGATATGATCAGCCGACAGGGTGATAATTAACAAACTTAGCAAATGGTAATTTGATATGATAGTGATATAATGACATCTTTTGAGAATTCCAGAGGGATTCAAGCCCATAATTCATTTTGGCTGTGTGCTGTATTCTACTGTCACCTAGATCCATTACTTTTTTTTACTTCATACTTCACATGTTTTACCAATATCATGACATTTTCCTTAAGCAGCTTCAATTCGAGATACATCACGTCCTTGTTCTAGAGCTTCTATCACAATGAGACAAATATTCAAACACAAGATGCTTGGATGAATAGAAAATTATTGTTTACACATATCCCTGTAATTTTGTGTGACACATTTGTTAAGTTTGGAAACCTTTGCACCTTGATCAAAATGTAAAACAAAGTTGTGTGGGTTGGAACAGAGTTTGTCTGCACAGTATGCGTCATATTGATGAACCTACCAAGGGGTCTGACTTGAGAAGTTTAAGAAATGTACTCCAGTTTGCCCAAGCTGTGATACAGTATATAGGACTGAGTTTGTATGAATGTTGTTGATATTCTGCAGTTGTACAATGAAAATACAGAGTGAGAGTTCTGACATCCAAAAAGCTGAGGAGGTCTTCTTTGCTGAGGAGGTCTTCTTTCATTTGTTAGTAGGCTGCAGACAGGAAGCAAAACTTCACTTTAAATAAATAAAAAACATGGGGTATGGTGTATGTCTTTCAGCCCTGCATTTTTGACCATCAGACATAAGGTATGCAATTCTCCCAGATGTCTTTACAGATGTTTTCCCGTGTGTCCTAAAAACTGCAGTTATCCCTTTATCCATATATAGCCTTGTAAACATTTTTGTAACTCTAAGCTATATAACTACATATTAAGTTTGAAGAGATATTTGTGTTTTGAACTTTCAACCTTTCAGCCTTTGTTTTGAAATGGAATTTAAGGATTTTTAACATTTTAAATCCTATGCATAATCTGTCATTTATTTTAAACCAGGCTCAATACCTCATCTGCCAGAAATCACCTCGGGCGGTTAATGAAAGTAAGCCTGATCTCTGAGTGGAAATCATGCCAATTTAAATACTTTGAAGCCAGATTTACTCTTGAAGCATCTCAGTTTCTGGACTCTCACAATGGTTAAAGCCGATTATGAGTCATCATACGCCTGATCACATTGGCCAACAGACAGAAGTCATGGAGCACTATGCTGCTGATGTACGTTTCATTTTGGAGATAATTGGTAGAGATAACACACTGTACGTAGCTAGAAAAGTAGGATAACTGTGTAGTTTTTTTCCACTGACAAGGTCAAAAAAAATACCCTTCTCTGACCCTTTCTAATAATTTTCATACAGTCCATGCATGTTTGCATATTTAAGGACTTTAAACGTGCCTGTAAATGTAAATGTGACGAAGCGGCAGTAAATAAGCGATGTACAGTAAATCTATCACCAAATGCATCACAAGGGCTGCTGGGCAAAAGGATTGGTTTCATGCATAAATCAAGGAAAAATTAGCTTATTAATATAATCATTTTTGTAGTTGTCCAGCAAAAAAATACAAGCAGTTACTTCCAGAATGAATAATACAAACTCAAGGGTGATGTTTCACTATATCAGACCCCCTAAACATAGGCAAGCATGGAACATTGACTCATTGTTTTAACCAGGCATTTGAAATGAGCTCAAGTCTCTATATCTGAGTCATTACATTGCGTGTGGATGCAGCTGGTGTAATAGCAATTAATGCGCTATATTAGAAGACCTCTTACCTGAGGCAAAAAAGTGATATGATGGACTGATTCAAGCATGGGACAAGCATTGATTTTTAAATATCGATGACAAAAAGAGGAAAATGAATAAATGAATCTACTGAAATCAAGTGAACGACACCAAACCGAGGCAGAGGTGTAGACAACATCCTTACAATACAGTAAATGCAGTTATTCTACCGTCATCCCTGAAACAAAACCCAAGTGGTCCCACTGGCACTGTCACTCTTTGACATGCCTGCTGTACCCGTCTTCCGCTCCGCTGCAAGTGTTGAGGATATGAGCATGGGCACAGAGGGGCCCCCGACAATCCCCCATCGGTAAAGGAGTCAAGTCAAAGGACTGAGTTAAACTGAAGCCGGCACAGACATATTTTGCAAATAATGTATGGCTGATACAGCGCTCATTTGAATTTAACATGAGGTGCGAGGAGCTTCCCCATGTAGAGGTATATCTCATTAAACAGTTTGGCCTCACTCCGTGTGCACAAAGTTCCACCTCCAGTCGAGAATTTAAAAATAAATTAAAATCCTTTTGGAAATATTGATCTTGAGAGAGAGAGAGGGGCTCCAGAGGCCCTCATGTTGTGCTCTGAGGTGTTGGACATCATGCAGATACGCAATCCCAATTTCACTCTTAGATTCCATTCATGTAAAATCTAAACAGCATGCTTTGGTAACTCTGTTTATCCTGTCGTGACACAGTGTGGGTTATGCCCCCAGCTGAATACTTACTTGTTTTCCCTGTCTGGCAACTAATATCAACCAGACTAAAGTTTGTTTGTCAGGTCTAATTTAGCTCATAGAAACATTGCATCCTTGCTTCCCAGTGTCCTTGGTGCTATATCTAAGCGCTGCCACCCCTCCTTCCTCCCCCTACGCCACCCCTCCCCTCCTGTGCCAACACATCAAGTGAAGGCAGCCTGATCAACCCTAATAGGGCCTGGTAATTAGAGTCTTTGCATAGAGCCTGTCTGCACACAGCTGCCCTAAGCAGGTTGGGGAAGGACTGCCATACACTTGACAGTGTGGAAAAACAATGTAATGTTCAGTATATGGATCAAATTAGCCTGGCTGTGGTAAACACAATTTACTTCAGAACAATACTGACACTAATTAGGCAACCAATGTATCATTTCAGAGTTCAAGTTTTAATTGCTGTATCAAATACTTAAATACTTGGAGAGCCAACTTGATGTTTCTGGAATACAAATTAGAAAGCCCTTACTGCATGAAGGCTAAACACAGCAAGCTTCAGGGAAATAAACATAGTGGTTGATATTTCTACAGTTATCTGATATAGTGGGAAATGGAATCCTGATTATTGCACTGGAGGAAAGTCATGTACTGTATACGAGCTGTAAAGTGTGACTAGCAAGCAAACAAACAAACCATACATTCTTTGCTCTAAAATAAACTAACACATACAATATGTTTCATCCATTAGCTTTAACTTTGAATTAGCCTACTTTTAAGTATCTTCATAAGAAGCTGCGGTACACAGTCTAAACAGAACTTGGTTAAACAAAAACTGAATATTGGATAAATTAATGAATACATATTGAAAATATCTCAGTGTCATATTTTTCTACAAAAAACATTCAAGACAAGATCAAATGAAAGACTGGAATACATATTAGTGACTTCGGACAATTAAGAAAAAGGAAATGGGTATTTTATTAGACATCCCACTCATGGCACATTAACTCTTCCCATGCTGCAGTATCCTTATGAAAACAGTCTGGGGGAGTGTAGCAGCACCTTGCTAAAAATAATATTCAGTAATTTTTACAAAAGAAAAGTATTTCAGGGACTGTGAATAGGCAACTTCCTGCAGCAACTACTCTGTTTCTAGTTTTGCAATGCCTCGTGTTCAGTTAATTGCTATTTATTTGTTACCAATCTCTGACCTATTTGAATTTCTTGTATTGATATTTAATGAGACATCTTAACATCCTCTGCTTCAACACTCAAGAAAGACTATCAATACTGCACTAGTGTCAGCCATTGATTTAAGCCATATGTCTTCATATTTAATTTATATCTTAACTCAGCAGATGTTCACAGAACATGGTTTTAGCAACACATTGCTTCAGCTGCCCTGCACAACCACTTCCTTCTACTTTTAGCAACTGAGTAGCCCCATTAGTTATAGTGAAATGCTTTGCTCAATAGCATGCAGTGGTGGGTTATTTGGGGAAGGGTGTGTGTCACTTCACCACCCAAAAAAGTTTAGCTTTATGGGATCTGATTACTGATCCTGTTTATAACCAAGTGGCAATCCTTAAGATTTAAACCCTGGTTGATTTAGAAGTTTTAGAAGTCTGGATTCTTGGGCTGCATCTGAATTTCCATACTTACATGCTATTTTTCTGAATTGTTTGCATAGTTCTATTTTTTTTTTGTGTGGAGAAAACTGGAGAAAACGGTAATACAGAATTATTTTACACCTAGTTTGTAATACTGCAAATGTATAAATATTACAATAAGTTCAAACGCCTTCAGAGATAGTGATTTAACATATATTTATTTCAATGAAAATCTTCTAGATTGCCATTTTAAGTATAAACAGCATTCCAACCACAGGTCTTGAAATGACAACATTATGTGATATGAAAAAGCATGATCTGTTGTTTGGTTGTAAATCAAATAATTTGCAGATGAGGTGAAACTATTTTTTTATGCTTGGTTTGTTTAAATTTAGTATTTTTTCCCCTTATTTATTTAGTTAAAACATATACAGGATTTGTCAGTGTTTGGGTTGCTCTGCCTCTGGGACGTAAACACTTGCTGTAGCTGCTGATTCGCTACATCTCATTCTGCTCCCACAATTCAACAGGCAACAAAGGAAGAGGCCGTCAGCTACAAAGTGTTAGCCAACCTAGCCAGAGAGATGCCACCTTATTGTGTCATCCTAGTCGGAAATGTAAACCGGCACGTTTAGAGAAGAACCTAATTCAGCCATAATAATGCTTTATACTTTAGTTTTGGGTGTAATAGTTGATTAAAGGGAGGCGAACGGTAATGTTTTCGACAGCAAACGCTAACAAAGCTAGCCGATTGACTTAGTAGTAAGCTAATATTAGCCAAGCTAACAGTAGCCAACAATCGTGAAGAAGCGAACCTTTCATGAACGTCTTGTGTAGAAGAGATGCCATCCCCTCTGGGTTATTTTGCCCAGTGAGACAAGCAGAAGTGACCGGGTAGGAGATAATATAATGTCCATCTCTATATATACATATATATTTACATGTTTACAGATTTACTTGGAAAGTAGACATGCTAACAAACTAGTTCACTGGTTGTTAGCTATTTGATGTTAGCATATGAGCATGCCAACATCTGTCAAAATGGCAACTTTTATCGATTAACCATATTGTTTCTTGTGGCCTTAGTATTTAAAGTGTAACGTTACCTATTATATCGTCGTTGTGCAGACAGTGTCAGAATAATGTCATTAAAGTCACAAACTGACCAGCGTAGCTAAGCTAAAGGCATGCTGTAGTGACGGTAGGCCTTGCCAGGTCAGGACATACCTAGCTAACGTTGACTTTATGTATACATGCTGTCTGTGTTAAGTCATTATATATATTGCATTTTATGTGTCATCACCGTATAAAATCAAGTGTACACCAGACATGTGGAACTTGTTAAATTAACTGGCTTTGTTTTTCATAGCATCAAATGAAAGGTGGTGGAAGTGGAACTTGACCCATCCAACTGAGTCACCATTTTCCTGCACATAATGGTGAGTAATCAGATTGCAGCTGTCTTGATATCAAGCAGCTTTATATAGCTCAAGTCTAAGTGGCACATGTCTCTAGATACAGTTTTCATCTTGTTTTCTTTGATAAATGTGTTTTGTTCATTTAATATAGTCATGAATTACATTACAGTATGGGCGTTGAATATGGGAACTGTGATATATTTTCTATTGTTTGGCTGTACAGCCTAGCAAATTCGGTAGGAAGTGCTGGCTTTTAGTTGTAAGGCTGTTGAGGAACTTTGTATGTTCCACAGTAAACAATGCCGCAGGGCAGTGATCTAAACACACACAGCCAAAACAACCAAGGAAACTAACCCTATGGCAAACAGTGCCGTAGCACAAGCCGAGCAGAATATGACCTGGAAAAGTAACAATCTTTTAATGTCTGATCATAGACTTCAAACAGTCAATGAAACATTTTTCATTGACTGTTTGAGGTATTTATTTGGAACAAATATGACTATAATTTAATATCTTTAATATTTTGTTATTGCTCTTTCTACAGGGTTTGATGGCTCCACTGTATGCATGACTTGTTTGGTGCGGCCTGATGGGAGGACACTGTGGATAGTACTTTCATCAGGATACCAGGAGAGCCAACCCATGCCCCCACTTTGGAGGGCCTGTCAGAATGAAGAAGATAAGCCTTAAGACCATCCGCAAGTCCCTCAGCATAAAGGGCAAAGAGGAGGGGGATTTTGTCATGCTCCAGCAGCCCTCGGTGACTCCAGATTTTTCGAAGGAAGAGTCACTTTTTGGGGGCTGCTACACCAAAGAGCTATCTGGTTGTGACCTTGGTAGTGAAGAGGACAAAGGAGGCCAGAATAAGAGCCGCTCAAAGAGCGAGAGCCTGATGGGATCACTAAAGAGGAGACTGTCTGCTAAGCAGAAGGCAAAAGTAAAAGGCAGCTCCTCTGCCATAGGCTCAGTGGATGATGACGACACCTTCTCCTCCTCTTCTGTGCCCATCAGCTTCAACGAGGTGAAAGCCCAGAGACCCCTTAGATCCGCGTCCCTACGTAGTCACCATTATAGCCCTTCACCGTGGCCTCTGCGCTCCGTAAACTCCGATGAAGCGTGCATCAAGATGGAGGTAAAGGTTAAAGCCATGGTTCACTCTCCCAGCCCCAGTCCCAACTTAAATGGTGTCCGAAAAGAATTTCATGATTTTCAAATAGAAGGGCTCTTTCAGGACCAAGCAGGATCCTTAAAGCATCTCCAACAGCCACAAAACGGGGAGCTGCATTTAAATCTCGATGAAAATGACGTGCCTGTGGCGCTGGGGTTGACTCCCCAGGACTACATCCAGTACACGATGCCTTTAGATGAGGGAATGTACCCAGAAGGGTCCCACTCTTTCTGCCTGGAAAGCTCCTCTCCTATGGAGGTGGTGACTGAAGCAGACAGCGCGTCCCTCCACACAGACCAGGGACAGGAGGAACATGAGCTGGTTTGTGGGCTGCCTCCGGATCTCTTCATGGAAGCCTCGGTTAATAGTCTTCTCATTGGTTCCGCTGGTGTGATGCTCCAAAGTTCTCGAGTCGAGGTCCCACCTCCCCTCTCTCCGCTCCTGCTGCCCATGATGCTTAATGGACGTATTCCAAGGACTTTTTCAGGGTTCAGCTCTTCGGACAGACAGGTAGCCGAGAGGGTAAGACACCACCTCAACTTTGACCCGAATTCGGCTCCCGGGGTCAGTCGGGTGTACGACTCGGTGCAGAGCAACGGGCCCATGGTCGTCACCAGTCTGACAGAGGAGCTGAAGAAGCTGGCGAGGCAGGGCTGGTACTGGGGCCCCATCACACGCTGGGAGGCTGAGGAGAAGCTGGTCAACTTGGCCGACGGCTCATTCCTGGTCAGAGACAGCTCAGATGACAGGTACCTACTCAGCCTGAGTTTCAGGTCACAGAACAAAACCCTCCACACCCGCATTGAACACTCCAATGGCCGCTTCAGCTTCTACGAGCAGCCTGACGTGGAGGGACACACGTCCATCGTTGACTTAATCGAACACTCTATCAGAGACTCTGAGAATGGAGCTTTTTGCTATTCCAGGTCTCGCTTACCAGGGTCTGCAACCTACCCCGTCAGACTAACCAACCCAGTATCTCGGTTTATGCAAGTGCGCTCCCTGCAGTATCTCTGTCGCTTTGTCATTAGGCAATACACGAGGATAGATCTGATCCAGAAACTGCCCTTACCGAACAAGATGAAAGATTATCTGCAAGAGAAGCACTACTGAGGACACAGAGATAGGACAGTGGTAGCAATTTTGCACTTTTGTGTTCAGTTAAGAGATTTCAAGAAGGTTTACAGACGACCACAGTTTGGAGATGATTGGTTCTGGTGGCTCTTGATTTGTGTCCAGGTGACTCTGTCGATGTTAAGTCCTCCATTCCATTGTAATGGGTTTTCCCTGCTGGTTTTAGGAGGCTGTACTTCCATAAACATAGGCCAGCACATAATCTATTGCAGAAGTATAGAATAGGGATACAGCCAAATTGTCTTAGCTGCATAGATTAAGTGCAGACATTAGTGTCGTGTAACATCCAGCTGTGCAAGTAGAGCAGGTTTTCAAAGAATTGCCATCTGCTTTAAAGTTGAGCCTATAGGACGAAAAATTAAAAAAACGTGCTGAATTTCAAAATTAATTTCATTTTTATCCTCCAAATTGTACATTTAAAAGATGAAAAAGTATTGCTACAGTGAAGTTTTTCAAATCAAATGTCAAATTGTCTGCAGACTGACCTATTTTGATCATCTTTTGCTTTTTATTACTCGTCAAATTGTTTTCATCATGACCGAACTACAAATTAGAACATCATTTTGCATTCATACTTTACCAAGTGGTGATGGCCAACCTATGATTGTTACGTTAACCATATTGTTTTCTAACTTACAAACTTATCTACTTGTCCAGTGGATGCAGTTTCTTCCTCAGGTATTCTCTGACTCAACAGCTGACTTTTTACAAATCCAGTTGTGCTTCAGTACGCTTAGCCTGGTGCAGCCTTTACATTCGAGTCACGTTTCCTGCTTTCATTTGTATAAACACGGACATTAATAGACATGGAAACACTAACCACAGCACCATATAAATCCAAAAAAACCAGGCCCACAATATGAACATGTTGGTGCAAAAGATGTCCAAAATGTGCCGGTCTGTGAGAGGGCTTTAACAGTTTGGTAAGAGAAGTAACTTTAAATAGTATGGCTGCATGTAGCCATTATATAATGTGCAAGCCTAAAGGTACTGACCATGCTGGATTTTAACGTGCCGTTTGTAGAAACGGCATCAAAATGATGTATAAACCTTCTTGAAATATTACCAATAATCATTGAATCTTTCTGCATTAGGAATGTTACAAAAAAAACTGCACCGCAGCTCAGGCCTAACAACTTTGTCACTATCTGTAATGCTTGTATCTGCATGTGGGAACGGCGGTCAGCTAAGGGCACAGTAGGGTCACTCTAAATGAGAGGATGTCACAGTAAAAGTGTGCTGAAGCGCAACTCTGAGCAAAAAGCTGTTTAGCGCACATTTACCTTAGGCCGCTTATAAGTAAAGGAAATGGCCCTCAGTTAACCTGCAACCTGTAGTCGATTGTAATGAGCTGGACCCACAACCAACGAAGCCCCGACAATGTGTGAGCTTAGGTAAAAGGACTTTGGGGAAAGCCAGGGTTAAGTCCTCCTCGCCGTCTTGGGAGTGATGCCAGCGTCTCGGGCACACGGCAAAAAGTTATATCACAGCTGCGCGGCATCATTAGTGTCATATAAGTTTCAAGGGCAAGTTTTTGCCATTGCTTCTTCACATTGTCCCCACAGAGCTGCACTCCCCCACAGACCGTCTCTACTTGGCTGTTTGTGCCAGAGTAAAGGGAAGAGCACACAGTAAGCTACGCAAGTGCTTTATACGGATACTTTGACAGGGAATTGTGTTTTTTCACATCATGAACGAGCATCTTTTTTTGACATCGGTGTCCATTTTTAAAAACGTATTTGGGAAATGGTCTCTCAGACAGCTTTGGTAGGTCGTTAGTGCATAGTTCTAGTTTCAGTTCGCTGGAAGTGTCGGCGTCTGAGGAAGTTAACCGTGAATCTAGCACAGCAGAAATTAGATAGGAACTTTGAATGGTGTTGCATGTTTAAAGACTTAAAGCTTCAACCCTTTGAGTTGTATAGGAATGAAGGATCTAGGTTGTGTGTTCGGCTGTGTAGAGGGACGCTGTTCTGCCACATACATCGGCTGGACATTCTGTGTACAAGAAATGTTTTTTCCTTTTTTAGAAATCCTCACGTGAGTTTGTTTTGTGACATTTGCCGTCTGGGGGGATGGGGGGGGGGGCTGTACAAAAGGAATGTACGCTTGTTTGAGGTATCCATTCTATCCTTCGCCTGCAGACCAGTTTTCAGAAAGCATGAGAATCACAAGAACAACGTTGTCACATTTCTTTTTTTTCTTTTTTTTTTTGCACTTGAATATTCTCCCGTTGACATGCTTGGATCCTCTCCTGCCTCGAGTTCTCCTTCAGATGGCAGTTTTAAAAAAGAATTAAAGTCACACATTTGTCCTTATGTGTTCATATAACTGTTTAGCTTGAAACAAGATTGTTTTGTTTTTGTCATATCTGTGGGATATAAAGGGTAAGGCACCAGCATCATATCAAAGCCTTCTGCTAATGCTCATGGGCTGTCAAGGAATTGGATCATGGCAAGAACGCGGATGTAAATTTGAAACTTCTTTTTTTTTTTTTTGGGGTGTGTGTGTGTATTTGTTTCAGTTGAAATGTGAAATTAATGTTGGTCTCTTTTAATACAATGTTCTTTTAATTGCATTTTTCCGTTTTAATTTGCAATTTGTCACCAGATGATTTTGCCAAGCAGGAAGCAGTTTCATAAGGCGTTGCTGTGACTTTTCAATACCTGTGTAGTTAATTATTAAGGGTCATTGCCTCCAATGTTTGATTCCAGAAGTTGACGCTTGTTCAGACCGCTGAAGCATTTTGATTTAGTAACAGCTGTTTAGCACTTAACAAGCTCTGTTTTTTTTTTTTTTTGTGTGCATCTCCGTGAGTGAAGGCGATTGTTTACAACACTGTTTCAAAAAATGCCCCCCCCTCCCTTCCTTTTTTTTTTTTTTTTTTTTTTGATTTACCTACTCTCACATGAACATCTTGGTACAATTTGAAAACTCGTATTTCATTTTAATGTGTTTTACACATTTGTGCTGCTTACGGATATGATTGCCTTTTCGTGTATTTAACAAAACGGGGAAATAGAATGACACCAATGTAGATGTATGTACACATATTGACTTTGGTTTTCATCTTGGGAGAGCAAAGCAGATCTAACAACTGTAGTCGGTTAAAAGAGCATTAGTAGCGATTAGCAAACCCTTTGTAGGATTACCAGTGCACTCCAGTTTACATTGGTCGTCAACTGTCAACTTTCCAAAGTAGATGGACTTTTTGTATTTTTCTTTTGGAAAAAAAATCAACAGTGATTTATTGCACACTTTGGATACAGTTCAAGAGTTTTTTTGTATCTGCCAATTATAAATTATAAATAAAATAAAAAAAACTATATTCTAAAAAAAAAAAAAAAAAAAATCTTTGTACACTTTGTATGGTCTCATATGAAATGACTTATTGAAAGCATAACTGTCATTAGACTAGATTGAGCACCTTGCATGCAGATTTTAAATCATGCCAAAGCCTGGAGACACTGATGCACTTGACACAAGCCTGATCATGCTTGCAGTTGTGTGTTAATAGATGGAATCATTGAGGTCTCAGTGATTTTTCTCTCCACAGTGGGTACAAATATGCAGCTAGTCCCAGAGCGCTGGTTGCCTAATTTACAGAGACAACCCAGGCAGTCTTTAAATACAACCGAGTGAAGGGGAGACTCTGGGGGAAGATCAGCAGCAGTGCTACCGTCCTCGCTTTAACTTTAAGTCGTCTCTGGAGGAACACGGGTGAGTTCCTGCGTTGGGAGGAGGAGGGGGGGCAGGATAATGGTGTCAGGTTTGGACTTGGATCTGCTGAAATACGGTCTGCATGATGATGAGGAGGTAGGCTTTGTTAACTACTGTGTCTGACAGGCCTCTCCAGGCATCTTGAGGTGAAGATACACAACTGTTTACTCTGCCCGGTTCAGGATGATTTATTCATGGCACAGACTGGTGGTCGCATGTCATATGGAGATGCCTCCGTCATAAAAGGACTCCTCTCTGCCTTCCACTGTTACTTCTTTTTCTTTTTAAATTTGCAGCTCTTCAAACTGTTTATACTCAGAATTTAGTGCGAGAGATTTTAGTTTTGCTTGAAGAGTGCAACTTGTCAAGACGTGGCACGGCATCTCAGCAGGTTTGAATTTGCAAACATTGTGATATTCAGCCGGCTCACTTTGCCGCCTCGTACCCAGGATGTTGCCTGCTTACCCAGAGTGTTTCTCTTGCCTTTGAAGGTAAGTTGTCAGGTGACAAAATGTCAAATCCGCAGCTGTTTCAGCACACATTAAAATGATAAAAGTAAAGAAAAAAATCTTGATAAAATCAACAGAAATTCCAGCGTATTTTTCCCTTTCAGTTTGAGTCTCAGTAATGATTCATGTGCTTCATTGTGACATGCGCTGTTTGGCCTGGCAAACTAATCTAGGATTTAGGAATGTTTTTCTATGAAGAGTGCCTTCCTAATTGTCATGTCTTATCTTTACAGTTCTGTTTTTTTTTTTAATTGCCAAGACACAACTAGAAGTTGTGGCACAACCACTAACTCATGTGCCCTGTCTGTTGACCAGGGTATGCTCGGCACATTGTCTGCTTTACATCAAGATTGAAATGATGAAAGAGCTATTTGTTGGTTGTGTGTGTGAAGTTGTGATACAAAAATATCATTTATTGTTAGTGTATTTTATATAGTTTTGAATGATTTGCTTATGAAAGATATTTTGTATTTTGTGTGTTTTTTGTTTTCATTTGTTCGGGCAAATAGCAAACCAAAAAGTATCAACTATAGACTGACATTTTCTTTGTTTTGGAAACAAAGCAATTTGAATATGAAAAGTTCACCAAGGTAGTGGAGGGTTTTAGGAGATTGCCCTTTAACTTAGAAATATAAGTAGTTCAACATTTTGGGAAAAGGAGAGCTAGTTTAGTATTAATACCACTAACATGTCTGTCCCTTAAATATGAAGTTGCTGCCAGTTAGCATAATTTATCATAAAGACTGGAAACAGCTAGCCTGGCTCTGCCAAAGGCAACTTAGAATGATTTATTCTATAGAATTAAGAAAGTGGAAAAACAACAGGTTGTGGTTTTTGCAGGGAGACAACAGGACTTCAGGAAGTTACTGAACCTGGCTATACGAAGACACATAACATCACACATACATAACAACAATAGTCCTGTTTCAACCATGTAAAGGACTTTGTGACTTTGATTTGAAAAGTGTATAAATGAAGTTTATTAATATCAAATGCTCCACGTATGTTCAACTCTCTGCAGGTTTGGTGCTGTGCACAAAGTGTGCAGTGGATTTTAAAAGCTTTTTAACCGCTGGCTTCTGCAGCAGACAAAGACTTAAAGAGAGCGGTGACGGTAAACTTATACAGTGACGTTGTGGGTCAGACAGCTTAACAATGAGCTGAAACTCGTTATAAAGCTCCATGTAGCCGAAAGGAGCTGCAGATTTGGGTATTAACTCTCTGTAGATTCATCACTACGAGCTACCCCTGTTTGTGAAAATATCGATTATATCATTAAGTCCTGGAGACATCTGATCATTCTTGAATAGTGTTAGTCCTTGTATTAAAAACAATCAATTTAGGAGTGATAGCAGATTCCAATCCTTTGTTTTTTTAATTTCTGGCGGTGGGACTGCTGCTTATTTCCATTTGGATTATGTATTGTGCCCGTAAATCCTCAGTCAAAAACATGAATAGTCAAAGACGGCGCTTGCAAGTCTTTCAGTGCATAATGTCGACATAAAAGTGCTCATTTGTGAGCAAATTTTTTCTCAGTGTGGGTCTTAGTCTGAAACTGTTTACTCTGGAGAATCCATCCATCAAGTGTCTGCTGTCCCAGATTGATGATCCATTCCTGCCATCTGGTGCGCTGCATGGTGCAACCATTTTTCACGTGCAAACAGGGATGATGTTGACAGCATGAATTAGCCAGCAAACATATACTTCGCTTTAAATTGTCACGCCAGGAAAACATCGGTGGGTCTAGCTGGTAATGATAAAGCCGAGGTCACCTGCTGGCAACAGATGTCTTTCAACCCAGAGTGAAAGGTTGAGCTCTATTAACGCTTGTGATCTCGTGCCAGCGGTGCCATATACCACTGAGACCCTCTTCTTCTCCATCTATCATGCATTAGATGCCTCTGAACCCCAATTAGACCTGTTAGAGAAGGGACTGCCTTCATCATTATCAGGTCTCCACTGAAACAACAGCTCATCGCGCTATTCATTGTGATCATTCGTCACAGTTTCCCATGTATTCGTGGAGTGCATGTTTGTTGAATTTCAGCTTGGTATAGCTACCACTTTGTGTGTCTCACACTGTTGGGCTGTATGCCTCCAGATCAAAACGCCTTTCATCACGGTCCTCCTCCAAAAGCAGCGTCTCTCCCACACCGAGCAAAGATAGAATTTAGCAAAACAAGTGGTTCAAACTGTGAACACAGAGTTACCAGTCTCTCTGTCTCTCTCTTTCAGAAAAAAAGCGAGTACTTCAGGATTCTTAAGAAGTGAGCATGCTTAATGACCAGAAAATGGCCGATTCCAGATGGCCTCAGCTCCAGGGTGTCAGCAAAGAAGAAGCTGGCCAGTTTGATATTCGATTGATAAGCTGTCATGAAGATAAATCCCTTTGTGAGGCTCTTTCGTGCTTCACTTTTTATACCATTGACATATGATTTTATTTCAGCTAACGTGCTGTTCTTTGTGATATTTCTTGACAGCAGGAGGAAATATAAATTAGCTTCCTGAGCTATTGACTATGTTTCAGAAAGACAGCATTATGAATATGAATGACATAGGCACACTGACTTTGAATGGTAACATGCAGGCACTCTGCGTGTTTAAGTGTGTGTGTGCCTGTGCATTGTGCATAGTTTCCAGTACAGATTGAAGGCCAAGGGGAGTCGTAAGACGGTCATAATTATGTCATTAAAAGAGTGACATCTGGAACTTGGGGGCCATACGGCAACACAGAGTACCCACCTTCTTTCCTCCTTTGCCCCCTGTGACAGGGACAATCCACTCGCATCCCCCATCAATCTGCCCATCCCTCACGTGGGAGCTAGGTGTGTGTGTGTGTGTGTGTGTGTGTGTGTGTGTGTGTGTGTGTGTGGATGTGGTGTGGTGGTGGGAAGAGGGGGATGGGGGAGTGAACAGGTGGCGGCCATCAGGAAATGGATGGGGAATGTTTTGAATAGGAAACTTGCCTCCATTCCTCAAGGAGTACCTGGGTGTCTGCCCTTCACCAGCGGTCCAAGAGGCACAGCGAGGACGGGAGAGATGAAATGAGAACAGGTGGTGGTTTGTCGTTTAACGAGGAATGGAGTTCCCCTGTAGATCTGAGAAAGCACAGCCAACAGAGCAGTATGGACTACGCTGCCATGCTGCTCGCACCTCTCAATGGGCTTCGCGCTGCATCCAAAACAAAAGAGCTTTATACACATAAAGCTCACACAGTAGTACAATGCTGGTTTGAATTCACTTGGCATCTGGAAATGGGAAGTAACCTTCCCTATTACCTAAGAATAAAAAGATGCACAGCCAGAAGACAATGAGCAATGTGTCATTAATGACAAACCTGGCTCCAATCTGTTTTGGGTCAAGGGCCAAACTGCCGTCATTTTGTACTTGATTGAGTTGCAGTCATACTCCCAACTCTTTGAACTGCCACTGACCCACAAGTGCTCCCTCAACTGAGATGTTGCAAAGCAATTACCCACCTTTGAATGTGCGTTACTCAGCAGGGGCCCCGCCCTCCTCTGCAGCCATATCCTGCTAATATTCTATTTCCTGCAGCACCAGATGTGTTGGTTACAGAAGCTCAGGGCCTTCTGAACCTCTGGTGCAATCATGAGCTCAATCTCTCAGTCCACACCTCTGGCTCTGCCTGCCACACTGCAAGCGGTGGTGGCACACTTTTAGTCTATCAAATTGAGCCTCAGTCCATCGTAGCTCTCTACATATGCCATCATCCGTTCTCTATTTCATTCCATTTACCCCGCAATAAAGCCAGAGTTGTAATTTCTCATCCTGGATGTGATATTTTCTTAAGTAAAATGGGTATCCATCATTTTTGCTCTATGTGACAGTGAGGCTCATAGATTTCACCTCCTTAGTCACAGCTTCAGGACAGCTGCATTTAGTCTGATCACTGAGATGCATGCTAATTGTGCTGCTTTATATCAGTGGCTTATATTAATCACAATATCAGATTAGAGTAGCAACTTCTAGGGAAGAGCTGAAACCATTAGTGTTTTTTTTTTTTTTTTGGTGCTCTAAAAAGTCCCGGTGGGTTTTAAACATGCTAAACCATGACATGGCTCTACGCTGGGCTGTTGGTCAGTCAAAAGAGCTACCACTTTGGTCCAGACTGAAATATCTCAACTATTGGATGGCTTGTAATGAAATTTGCTCCAGATATTCAAAGTCCTTAGATGGTTCTCAGACTATTCCTAGTCTAGAGCCACCAGCAAGTCAACATTTTCACTTATTCAGTGAAATATCTCAACATCTGCAGGATTGATTGTCATACACATTCATAGTTCCCAGAAGCTGAATCCCAAAGACTGTATCCCAAAGATCCCCTGGCTTTTCTTTCAGTGTCACCATGAGTTAACATTCTTGTTTTTATCGAAATAACTTGACCAGCTACTGGATGGATTACTATGCAATTTGATACAGACATTCAATGCCCCCAGACGATGAATTGTATTTACTTTCAAAAGTGATCACCCTCAAAATTGAAATACTTTGGTTTATGAGCACATATCTGCAAAATTCCCATCAGTTTAGGCTGTGTTTAGCGCTAATTAGCAAATATTAGCATGCTAACACTCTAAACTGAGACACATTATACCTGCTGAACATCAGCATGTTAGCATTGCTATTTTGAGCATGTTGAGCTAACTGTGCCAAGTACAGGTTACAGCCTTACATATTTGCTGGCATGGCTGTAGACTCTCAGTCTTGTTCTCTCAACTATTTAGATGTACCAATGTCCACAGTGAGGTCTATTGATCATCTACAGTAACTTGGAAGATGCATTGATCATAACAAACAAAAATTCCGTTGTCTTCCATTGTATAACAGTGGTGTCTGAAAACAGCAGTGGATATCTCTTGGTACCACAAGAGGTGAGAGGGATAAACATGTTTTTTTATTTATTTGGTTGTGCCTGCCCTATAGTGTTTATCCTCTGTGTACACACTTTTCATCCCTCTGATGGAGGAGATCAGAGGAGCGGGCTCTATCTCTAACATTGATGTAAATCTGAACAAGCACACACGGGTAGCTGGCTTGAAAGTGGGCCTGCAGGGAAGCATTTTAAAATCAGATCCAAACTGAAGGAATTGTGAGGAGTATTGGCTCGAGCCTACCACTTGTAGATGTACAGCGCGAGAGCCTCTCTTCGCCAGCTGATTTCTTGTTATTTCCACCTCATGTTTGGTTGTTAATCAGCACTTTAATGTCAGATACCAGCATGACGCAGAAAAACAAAAGCTGTCAGAGGTATGATGTGATCAGTATCACTTTGTGGAGGAAGACCCATTTGTTATCTGAACCATGTGCTCGGGGTCATTTGAGTTACGGTAACGTGATCTCCTCACTGGTTCTATCAGCTAATCTTACTGACGTTGTCTCCAGCCAGCCATTTATTGAGTCTGTCTGTCTGTCAGCCCGTCCCTGCTTCTCTGGGCTCCCTGCAGCTACGTAGACCCCGCTGGAAATTCTTTCAATCCCATTAGGCTTTGCAAGTATTCCTTTGCCCGATGCCAGAACAAGTCAAAAAGAGAAGTCTTGTCCTGAATCTGTCCTCTTCTCGTCTTCCAAAAAAACAAAGAGCAGCCTGAGAGAAGGACAAGTCCCTTAAATATAACCTCACCATATAAAGGTGCTTAATGTAACATGGCATGGTAAATGAAATACCCATTCATAATGCAGGATTAGGATTTTAATGGCTGACTCCCAGTCCTGTAGTACAGTGCTCTTTGAATTGTTTCCAGTTTGTAAATAATGTAATGCAGTGTTGATGAGTAAAAATGGCCATAGGGCATGCAATAGTAATGAAGATTGGAGCGGGTTCTGTTTGAGGAAGACAGTTAAATATCCACAGCTGTCATTAGACAGATCTACGGGGATGTGCTCAGAAAAAAAGAACAAGTTCCTTTATTTATTCATCTCACAAACTGTCTGGTGCTCTAAAGACGTGTACGTTTGTTTAACGTCATAGTGCAAATGAAGAGAAAATGATTTGAGTGAGGTTTGATAGGAAACATCATTTGCTGACGGCAAGCTCACAGTTCATTTAAGTGTGTGTACATAAAGGGAAAACTGAGGTGTATTTTGTTTTGTTTTTGGCATTTAAGACTCAGCACTTACAAACCTCTTTTATTAAGATATACATGAAGCTACATTCATAAATCATTTCCTTGGGCCAACAGCCAATAGTTTTCTTTATGCAACATTGTTATTGTTAGAAGCCCTTCATCTTTCGCCCAGGGTCTCAAAGGTCAAAGCCGCCTCTTGAATCAGAATCAAAAACCACTAAACGTTGCACTGATTGAGCATGATGACGGAAAATGAGTGCTCCTGAAAAGGGTGCCTCAGTGTTTCCGGTTTGAGCGAGAGCCTTAAGAGATGAGAAGTGGCCTTTGTGCTGTGTGATGTAATTCCTGAGTAGAAAAGGAAAAGAAGAAAATATAAAGAAAAGCACATTCATAACCGTTTGGCTTTTTGTACTTTAACAACATCAAAAAAACATTTTGCAGTGTAGTGTGTCAGTTTGACTAAGTAGCTTTAGCCCATGCATGTCTGCTCCTCCTACTTGAAGAGCGCCTTTCAATATTGAGGAATAAAATCCTTCCAAATCCCCTCGAGAAAAACAGCAGCTTAAGTAAGGTTAATGTTCACTATCCCCGCTTCCTCCACTCTGTGTAAGATTAAATTGGAGGATGTGAATCATTTCTATCATACAAGCTGTGAGCCGTAAGGACAAGAGTAGAAGGGACAGCAGGACGTGACCTATATTTATTTTTCCTGGATCTTGAATTCAGACATATTTTTGTTGCCTACAATTTGTTCGACATATCATGAGCATGCATTTGCAGATATGACAAGTAAACAATTAAAAGGTTTTGCAAATGTGAAATGTTGTGTTGAAAACAAAATATTATTATTACAATGTAATTTTGGTGAAATTGCATCCCTATATTTTTGTAATTTATAAAGCACAAAAGGTACAATCAGCTTTAGCATTACACTCTATCACCCATAGATGTCCTTGTTCAGCAAGTCATTCTGCTTTGATTCTGTTCTAAAAATAAGTTCCCTCTGTTTCAGATAATAAAATACAATTAATGCATACATTTTCTTTAATACGAGACTTTACTGACATAATATCACATGTGTTTCTGACGGAATTACTTCAAGGTAGATATTTGTTTCTCCCTTTCTTTCTTTTCATGCCTCTCTTTTTTCCGTCTCCAAAAGATTCTTCATAAACATAGATGAATATGATTTGTGAGCCTTTGATCAGAATCATAGTTAGGTCCGATTTTTGAATTTTAACACCACCTCTCCTGTGTTATGTGTATTCTATTGCAGTTCCAGATTAGAATGTGTTGCAGAGGGGAAGCCTTTTGGAAGCTGCAGTTCAGACTCATTTCCTGGCCTCTACAGAGGTTTCTGTGGTTCAGCACTGAGACCCAAGTCGATCCAAACGACAAAAAAAAAGTGTAATCATAATCCCCCAGTTTCCGTGTTTTAGATGAATCAACCCAGACTGCCTGAAAGAGATTTAACTTGCAGGTATGATTAGCTATCACGATTATTCATTGTTTTGACTGCGGCTCAGCAGCGTGCTATCAAAGTCTTTTTATTAGAACTTTCTCAACTGTTTCAAACTTTGTGTAAGTATTATTGCCTGTGAATTCTGTCACACAATCTTAAATGTCTCAAATGTTAAAGCCTTTGACATTTTTTTTTTAAATCCCCAAAGTCATTATGTCAAGACTAAGAACTGCTTCATAATGTGATTCATAAAATCCCCATTTGGAACTGATCACAATATCCCAACCTGTGGCAATCGATTGCAGGTGTTTTTGTTTGTTTCAGAGAGATTGAGAAATAATTTTCCACCCTCAGATATACACATTGTACATACAAAAGCCTCTGCCAGGCCTAAAACGTCCATGTACCCATGTTTACAGGCGTAAATATGCAGTATGTAAGTCTTTTGGATCTATGAATCACAAAGGTAAAAAGACTGTCAGCTGCGATGCTGCAGTGCCTAGATCTTAACGAGTGAGGAGACAAGAGAAATGTGGAGCAGACGTGGGTGGTATTTAAAACTACATATAAATAAATAAAAGGTGAAAATAAATAAATAAATCCTACCTACATTGCTGAGCTGATATCTATCTCTTGCTAGATGAATCCAAATAGAGCAAATGAAGGACGAGCTGCTTAATCCTCTTGTTTTAGCCTTGAATTGGTTCTACTCAACGCTGATGTTTTTATTCCACATGTGTTTACATGTTTTTAACCTGGTGAAATGATCACTGTGCTGCACTGAATGTGATTCCTGTGACTCATATAGGAGCATGTTTACATATTCAGCGTGTCTTATTCAAGCAAAGAGGAATGGTTTTAAGCGGCATCAGACATTAAAGTTTCCTTTCCTTCATCACTTTACAAACTGGATACAATGAACGGCAGCCATAAATATGAGCACTTTTCAGCTTATTATTCAAATTGAGCTTTCAAAAAATGTAAAAGCACCGCAAAAAGTGTGGATTTGCAAGGCTGCTATGTCCTGCCACTCTTACAAGAACAGGAAAAGAGACTTTTCATTGTTCATTCTGCAGCATTTACAGGTGACGTTATCCCTCAGAAGTGGCTGATATAACCTATTATTCACCTGTACAGTTCAAGTGAATGTGCAGTCCTGAAAGGCGGTAGTTAGCGGGCACTGATGAAAGAATAACATCCTCCTTATGACAGAGCGAAGAAAGTGGGTTCATAAGAACAAGTTTGTTGCAATGCATCAACGATTAGGAGCATTTAATAACCGAGTGAGAAAAATCAGGGTTTGTATCACAGTCGTTGCTGTGCTCCTGCTTATTTCCTAGTGGTTCTTGTGTTCCCCTCTCCCCGTGTGTTTCCAACACTTTCCCGTGTCTCTCATTGTCTGTGTCTGTGTGTGGGCGTGGTCCTCCTGACTCTCCTTGCTTCTGGGTCTGCTCATCGTCCACACCTGTATGCATTCGCACCTGATTCTGATAATTTCTTCAGTTTGCAGTACATTATCTTTCCCGGCTTGTTGAGTAGAGTTTTCCTTGTATTCTTGGACCCTGCACTCATTCTTGTCGGTTTCCTGTGCTCCAGGATTCCTGTCTGCCTGCCTGCTTGCTCCCCTGTCTGCTACCCTCGAGCAATCTCAGCTGCCCACATCACTCACCCTCATCCAGCCCGGTGTAGCGGACATCTACCGAGATATTTTAAAACTGAAATGTCTGACACCTGAACTAATACATTTCTTTCAGGGACTGGTCTCATGACCCATAGAGCACTAAGTGGTGAGACTCTATATCATGATATCAATGTGTAATTGTTTGATTCATTCAATCTTTAATTGATCAGGTTTTATTCAGTGATTTATATCAAACTATTTGTTGTCATTTTGCAGCTGAGATAGCACCGATTTCAAATATGGGAGCATTAAAACGATTCTGTAACTAACTAGTATTAATTTGGTGAAATAAGGTGAAATTAAATAATCAAGATAGATGTTAAGATGGGAGTTCACCTGGTTTATAAAATACCACTAATATGATCGATAACTTTGAATCCTGCACGCCAGATCTCTCCCTCGTGGCTCTGCCGGTGCCGCCTCTTCTCTGGTATCGTGTTCCTGACCAGTCCTGAAACTCATGGTGTCTTATGGCATAAGCTGAGTACCATCATTCTTTTATACTAATTTCTGGGTTTATAAGTCATAATTGAATTATTTATAATCATCACATATCTTGATATTAATTAATTATTATTTATATAATCTGCTACCAACCTCTGTGCCACTGCTGTGCATTTGGGTCCATCCTCGTGATAAGTCCATAACAACAGTGCTCCAATGTGACTGCTTTATGACTGTGACTGCACTGGTGAACTCCAGGTTTGATCATAGGTAAAGTGAATAAGGAAGGGCTGATAGAGAAGTAAAAAAAAAAAAAAGAAACTTTCTCTGTCATCACAAGGAAGCCATGATGGACAGGGAGGAGCAGCGAAGACCTGCTCCACAGACATCACATCCATCTGAAGTCCTGTCCAGCCCTGGGTTCTCCTTTCATCCTCCATCACCCTCCACCCCTCCCTCCCGTTTCAACCAATCCACTCAGTGCCTCTCAATTTCCTATAAATCCATTTCCGAGTCACTAATAAATCATTTACCCTATTGGACCAGGTTTGCTCTTATAGAGGAGAAAACAGAGAAGGTTGTAGCAAGTCTGGTTTCCGTGATTTGACAATGGTTCTGTGCAGATTCCCGTTTGTCTTTTCAAGCAGCTGTAATCAATATATCTTCATTAAGATTATGACTACATGTCTATGAAAGGTGTCGCTCATGGTGATGAGCTTACAGGGAATTATCACAATACTCACCAGTTTGTATTAGGTATACTGATTGTTTTATCATCCATTGTGGCCAGGAACACAACTTCAAATTAATGATAATGTTGCTCAACACCGGCTTGATATTTAAATAGGCAACTATTTGCTAACAAGTTCACCAAATCAACTTTAAAGGTAATAATAATGTTGTGTTTTCAGCTTGTTTCTACTTCTGTTTGTTGAGGCCAATCAGTTATTGCAGATTTAAAGATCTAAAACATAATTCTGTGAATTAAAGTTCACACTTCATGAAATTACTGCAACATCATATATACTGTCAGAGAGAACCACAGAGCCAAAGTATGGCCAATTCAACCAGCACAGTTATTGATTGATATAAGATGAATAATTGAACTCAAATATTATTTTCTTACCTCAAAATGTGTACTTGTTTATCTTTTTGCCTCTGTATTTCTTTGACTCTTTGCGACACACGGAGACATTGAACTTTGTTTGCGAGCTTCAGAGGAAAGCAGCCGTGTAAAATATTGATCACACCACCATCGGTCATTCCTGACTGGTTAAACAGACAGTGCTACAATCGTCCTCTGTTTCCTCCATGTCTCCCTTAGGGAACTTCTCTTTTTGGTTGCACACTTCCTCACAGCGGGGTCAGCAACACAGCCGTGCCCATGGAGCTGGAAGAGATTCAAAGTCTTGCTCAGGGACACTTCAGCCTTCAGCAGCACTGTGGCTGTAGGCGGCAGGATGAACCTTATAGTCGTCCACCCCGAGGACATTTCTCTATTCACCGCATCCGTCTGAAGCGCAGGCACAAAAGGTGATCGGGATGGTTTTACTTATTGCAAAAGAGAGCGTACTCAAGCTGAAGAATGGTGCTCAATTAAATGTTTTCAAACTTTATCAGAGACATTATCAGTGACTGTCTTGCTAATGACACCTAAATGAGTGTAGTTTTTGAAATGTTGATTTTTACCATTAGCTGACATACTACACAGCTATACTTGCTAATGTTAATTAAACAGCTCATGCTCAGGTTGTCAGTAAGAGTTATCGCTATTATTAGTGACTCAAGCTGCGACTACTGTGGAAATGAAGACTACATTTTAATATGTACATATTTGAGATAAACCCAGGTTTCTAGCTGACAGTTGCTGAACATTTTAGCGATCTGATGCTAACTCTGCGCCCTGCTTTTTACTGTGTTGTTGTCTATTTATAGCTTGTCTATTGCAGACATGAGGACTGTAACTAAGAGACCAGACCATGACTCGGTCACTGACAATGATGACCAACTTGTCCAGGTAGAACGTATCGAAGCTAATTTGGGAGCAAACCGCTTAAAAATGTGTCTGACTGTAAATTCAGATAAGGACCTAGCAGTAGAGGTGAAATTCCGTCCCCAATTAGTTACACATTGCACCAGTAACTGCTTTTCAGTTTAGCTGCTTAGTTTTGTAACCAGGATGTGAAAACTTTGAACTGCAATATCTCAAAACCACCCAGATCGCAGATGGAACCAATTCCAAGGTTATGGTGTAAAAATACATATAGTGACAAACCTCTAAATGAAAGCAGGCATTTTGTTGACCCCTGAATTCCAGATTGGACCAGCCACAATATAAATTTAGAATCGAAATAGATTTAAGTCGATACCATTTTAAACTGGGGCTTAAGGAGAATCCATGCCAACTGACTGTGTCTTTGTGCCAGTATGAGTTTCCCGGCAGGAGTGATATGCACAGAGCTGTGCTCTTATTTGTTCAGGTGTGATGATAGACATCCAGTGAGAGGAGAGCAGAGGAGGGAAATAATAAGCCATATTCAACCAACTGACACTGGGCTCCTTGGGGACAGGAAATGGTAACCAATTATAGGAGAAGATGTAGCATGTCATGCTGTTGTTATTATATGTAAGCTTATGGAATCATGATGCACCCATGGGGAAGCTCATTTATTTTTGGCACTAGAAAAGCATATTCAGGACTGAGCTCATCCAAGCATGTACACAAATATGTTTTTGACATTTATTTGATGTTTTTTTACTGCTGATTTACTCTTGATTTTGGAAGAAAAATAACTTCCTTAAATATATTTGTTTTCTTCCATTCAAGAAAGCAATAAAGTTCATTTCTTTGAGCCCAATCAGAGATTTCAGTAGTTTCCAAAAAGCAGTGACGTACAGTGGGAAAGCAGCTCAAAGGACCTCAAACAAAAGCAACCGCTTTCTACCTTCCTCTTCCTTCCCGTTACTCATCTTTGTCACTAACAAACCCACTAATCCTTTGACCTGTGCATTGCTACGTCAGTCGCTGTGCTGCAGGAATCCAAGGTATTCTCCACGGTACCAGCTGGTGCACCACTTGTGCCTGTTTGATCCTTTGGCAGACTCCCCATCCTGTTTAAAGTGTATTTTTAGGATATTAGAAGAAAAAAAAGTGATGTTGCCCACAGTAATGTTGGGTAGATGTGTCATCTTGCTTCTGCTAGTTGTCATGTCACTTCTCATTAGTTTCTCCCAAAATGTTTGCAGAGTTACACTTGCTTTGGGATCGAGGAAAGGAGTGGCCTGGTCAAGCTGTGTTATTTATTTGTGTGTGCCATGTTCCTGGTTACACCTTTGTGGGTGGCCAATATTAAGAAGCTACAAGCTGAGGTAGTTTGTCCCCTAAATATACAGGAATTTCCTCTCACTTGACTTGACATTTGGTTTAATAATGAACATTTTGAGCCATACTAGCATCATGGCTCTGTGGATGGTAATCTTGTTCATGTCTGTAGATACTTAGTTTCATAAAGACTACACATGACAAATTATTTAGTTGCATAAAGCATGAACTCATTTCAGGACTGACAGCTTCCTTATCGAACTAGATGGCATGCACTTTCATTTTTCCATGTGTGATATGTGTTCCTTGATATATCCAGTATCATGTGAATGCAAAGTACATCTTTACAGATGGAACATGACAGTCATGATTGAATAGCATATTCCTGACTGGCTTACAACAGCTTGCCTATTTCAAAAGAAGGGGTCAGGTTGAAATGCTGCAAACCTGCCTGAGGGGAACTATTGTCTAGTGAGGCGAGTCAGTCCAGACCAAATGTAACTGTAATGCACAATGTGGAGATGAGTTGACTACAGCTGGGGCTATAAGAAAGGCTATATATGATTTGACTTTTGAAATCAATTATTGTTAAGTCATTTTTGAGCAAGCTACCAGAACTGACCTTGACTAGAAGTTTGTTATTCAGCAAGAGCAACTACGATTTATACAAATGGTCTGATCGTGATTAAAACATGCCTGCAAAACACTTGGCAAGGTAGCCTTTTATCGTCTGCTAATTTTGTAAAGTATTGAGGAGCATATGACATCCAAAGCACTCTGTTTGGAAGGATTTGGCAGTGAACATTGATGTCACTGTCTCTCTGTCATTTTCTGCTCTTCCTTTCTCTCCCTCCTCCTCTGCAACTCTTTCTCTTTGTCTTTCTCTCCTCCTCTGTGTCTCACATCTTTCTCTCTCAAACTTGCTTCTTTGGAATCCTTCCTGTGTTCCCGCTGTGGTGTTGTGGCATCTCATTCACGTTACCTGGTGTCACAGTCTTGACTTCCCTTCTCTTTGTTAATCAGCAGTAAACAACATGGCTGTCTGGGGACTCTGCATGGCGTAGGGACATATTTTTACCCCAGTAAAAAAAAACAAAATGGTGAAAGAAAAACAACACATGATTAGAGATGATGCCTCTCACACTCCACACTGTGCACAATGATAAAAGGTGCTCAGATATCCTAGTGACAGGTCAAAGGAATGCACACAACTAATTGATGCTGCCTCAGTATCTCACCGCAGTATCAGAAACATTTGGAAGTTTCCCACCGTTAGCGTGCATCCTTATCCCCCTGAGTGTAACATAGAATTCATTTCTGCTAAAACACTTTTAGTCATGCAACCACCTCCATTTAGTAGCTTCCTCAAAGCAATGACAAGCAGGCCAGGCATTATGTGTTCATGTGAGTTGATATTGCCGTGTCTATTTTGCTTAAGGCAATACAGCATGTGCTGTCTAAATCAGCCCCTATTTTTCAGGCATGACAACCTCATTTGCAAAACTTGCTTAATGTTTGTTCTCTTGATTCTGATATAATTGAAGAGCAACATCATTTTCTAAACTCACAGAGAAACATTGCAGACACAGATGAACAACTTGAGGGGAAAGGGGACTCTAATGGTCTCTCTAGTGGTTCATGAATACGGCAGGTGCGTTTAATACCAACTGAGCGCTACGCACCCCCCCCCTCCCCCCCTTCTTGTGCTCTTCCCCCCCTCATCTCCCTGCTCTTAGGTGTTCCTGATCTATGATTTGTGGGTGGCCCTGACCCCATATGTAAGGGAGGCTGGAGGAGAAGGATCTCTTTCTTCCAAACAACTCAGCCTGTTGTGTTTTTTTTTTTCTTTCGCTCCTTGTATTTGTGTTCATTTATTTTTAGGATGGAGGTCTGGTATAGTTCAGTTTTCATGGTTTTGTTTGCAGTTTATTCACTGTTTTGCTAGTTTGGGGGGGGCTCTGGGTCCAACTGGGTCCGACAGCCCGTGTGTGGCTGGCCAAGACTTCCTCCATCCTTTTGCTCTTTTCGACCAGGCCTTCAGACTCTCATGCTTTAGGTCAGTTGATAGCATTATTCATACATTTTCTAACTCTCTGGTACATGGCGTCCTTTGTAAATGTTGCTGGTCAAAAGGTTGAGCCAAATGTTTTCCTGTTGTGGCCTTAGCACTGAGGTAACACTGCTAATTGACAATAGAGATGCAGTTGCCTTGCAGATGTAACAATGAACCTGTTTCAGAATAAAACAGAAATATGAACATTCACAATCCTGCCAAATATACGTGAAGTGTGGTGTATACAACTATGTTTACATATATAGCTGTAATGAAAAGCTGCTCGGGCCAAGATCAACATATCTCTAATTAACAGCATCTCGTAAATTGCATCATAAACCATAATCCCACTTCAAACATTTTTCTTGCAAGCAAACTGACTTACGAGCCCAATGTGTGTGTGTGCATGTGTGTTTTGAGAGCCCTTACAGCTGATTAAATATGTGAATATTTAAAAAATGACAATTCTCAGCACAGATGCAGATAGTCGGCAGGTCTGTTCCTGGGGGAACCGCCAAGCTGTTCCTCCTGCATTCAGCACCACGCGCCGTGCTGCACGAGGAGGCTCCAGCGCCATTGGAGGGGACTCCATGTCATTTGTAGAATCTGATTTCCCCCCATAAATACAGAGCACTCTGCACGTTCCATGCACAAAAAAAAAGAGGTGATCCCAGCGGGCTGTGGAGTGTTTGGCTATCAATTAGCTTTTTCCCTCCTTCCTCTGGCTCTGCCATTTGCCTCTGTTTGATTTTGCCAAGCGTGGTGAAGCAACCTTGGCTAGCTCTGCCGCAATCATCTGTGGAGGAAGGCAAACTGGAGACACACAGTTAGTCTACATGCAAATATGTAGTTCTTATCAGATCTGATTGAGTGGGAAGCAAGAGATAGTGGTTATAGAGCAAAGGAGGAGGGTGCACTATATCAACAAGAGGTCAGGGATATCTTTGTTCTCACAGTACAGTTGCAACATTTAGTTGTCAATGTGAAGATGAGTGTGCACCTTTGACGTTACATGACTTAGTCATTTCCCATTCGAGTGCTCCTCTGTTGCCATTTATTTGCTTGAGTCTTTTCAGATATGAGGCATCGTGCCAGTCTCTGGTGCTGTCTCTTATTATTACTAGTAGAAAAGATGGTGACCCAGCCCAGAGCACTTCATTTGTATCTCCAATGGAAGGAAACAGACAGATGTCATTTACATTACAGCAAATACGGTCTAGATTTTTTTCCTGAGAATGGCATGAAGAAAAGCAAAGCATGTCAAGGCATACATCTTCCACTTCTGCACACTGATGTTACCCTTCATGGGCTGCAAACAAGGTGATACAAAGACATATCGATGCACACAAACAAACAAGGATGTGCAAAGTAACAGCAACAGATTAGTTAACGATATTGTATAATGAATTCTAAACCAATACACTTTTTTGTCAAATTCAGCATATATCACCTCACAGTCCGCCAGCTGTCTGTTCTGTGTTTGTGCTGAAGAAAAAATGTGGTGTTCATACACGGCCCTGGCTCTGTAAATGGGGGAAAAAAACAACGTGGCTCAAAGTGAGCCACACAACACTATTCCAGCCAATCAGCTTATGCACAGGACAGGGGGAAGGCCATGGATGTATAAAGAGAACGGCACTGGGAGCGAGAGGGACGGCAAATCTGTTGGTTTTGTTTTGTTTGCGTGTTGAGTTCAAATATCAACAATCTCTGTCCAGAATGGCTGACTCCACCTTTTTAAGTAGATGAAGATTAAGCGGAAGTTCAGTCAGGAAGACTCTCTTTACACTCCTTTTTATTCATAATCTCTCTCTCATTGTGATTACTCCATCAGCTGATTGCGGGCGTTCACTTTAAATGAACCTACCAGATTCGGCACAGTTGCTGTCAAACTTTATAAAAATGTTCTCCTCTCTACTGCTGTCAGTTGTCATTTCAGCACATTCGAATCATCGGATTGCAGCAACTCCCTTCATCACCACCACCACCAGTGTCTTGACTCCAGGGGGATTCTGCCTTATCTGACCTCAGCATCACTACTCCTCTTATCCTACTTCACGGTGCAGACTTTGCACTATTCAATGTTATGCATGTGCAATAAATTATTGTTAAATTCTAATGAAGTCTCTCCTGATTGAACTATTGCATTTTTACCAGAGAGCACTTGTTTGCTTATTTGTATTTTTATTTATTTTTATTTTCTTCTTCATTGCATTGACTTGCCCCATTACTAGGCATTACTCATGTGTAACTATTTGTATATACCTCCTCGAGGGGTCATTGTGGAATAAAGAAAAGTCTGAGCACAAACGTGTAAACTTGCGCTCTTATCTTTCCTCAGAAAAAAACTGCTAATATGCCATTTTGTCAAGCGTTAGATAAGGAGATCAATAACACTCTCATGTCTGCCTGTTCAATATGAAGCTGATGCAAGGTGACAGTTACCCTATCTTAGCACAAATACTGAAACAGCTGGCACGACTGTGTCCGAAGGAAACTAAATCTGCCTACACCTGCACCTCTAAAGAACACATTACAGTAGGTCTTGTTCGTGTAATCCATACAAAGACAAGAATTTGTTGTCTTAAGGGCGGTTACATGCTGGACCCATTTAATGCAGTGACTTAGTAACTTCTTGAAAGCGTTGACAAAAACATTCACCCACACTTTAGCATGACGGTGGCCTGATGCCCCATATCTCCCGCTCACAAAAGATAATTTGCACTTCGAGAACTGATATTTCATTGAGTAAGCCCACTATACCTTCTGAGGTGCACTGTAGCTGTGCTTCAGAGTGCTCAGCTCTCCCACCGCTCACACACGCTGCCCTGCTGAGCCCATCTGCAAGCTGACCCCCACAACCACTCACACACACTCATCAGCCCCTCCACTTGCATCAGGCGTGCCCCTGAATCGCCCCACTCACTCTCTCCTTGAGTGTATCTCAGAGCTCTGCCAACCCCCTGCTTCACACTTCAAACACACACATCCAGGCTGCGGTAGCACCCCCAACCCACACACACATCCAGGCTGCTGTAGCACACACACACACACACACACACACACACACACAAACACACACACACACACACACACACGGAGGAGACAAGGGAGACGAGAGAGGTCAGTGGGGCTCTTTAAACACAAAGAACCTCTTGAGCAGCACTGACTGGTTTACACTGCACTCAATTACCTGTATGTGATTATTGGCTTCTCTGACAAGACATTAGGCTTGTTGAAGTGCTGTTGGTGAAGAGCAGCGTACTGTACCCTCGGACTCCTTTTTTATTTGAAGTCAGCCATTCACCTTCCTCTTTGCCACCATCCATATTATTCCCTCTCAGTTTGGGTTTGTCTCACCTGTTCCTCTTTTTCATATTTGTAGCGTGTCATTACCTAGCAACAGCCAACCCATCCCCCCCCCCCCCCCATCTCTCTAGCTTATTTCTTTTCATCTGCCTATTTTTCTCCCTCCCTTGCCACCTCTAATATCTGGCACATAATCCGGCACACACTCAGGGAGCTAGTGTCGAAAATATGAAGAGAAAATACATCACATAAGACGTATGTGAGCAGTCTCTCTCTCCTTGCACTTAACGCATATATCTCTTTGTCTGTGCATAGTGAAATGATGAACTGTAGTTATTAATACAACACATTATTGCATACAATAAGTAAGCCGTTCTTAAACCACACATCCAAATGGTTGAATGCACTGAATAACCTTTCATAATGAGCAGGCTGAGCAGTGTTTAGTCCACAGCTATATTGCTATTCTCAAGTGTTTACCCACCCAGGATGTCCATGGCTGACTGATTTGTACTTGTCAGCCCAAGAATAAACAGTGAAAATGAGATAAAACACCATAGGTTGAAAATGTGCAGTGTGGCGAACACTACAGTGCTATATCTTTATGAAAGCCCTTAATAAGCTACTAGCTGCCAGTGCCTAATAATTACTGGCCCTATTTTGTGACTTAAATAAACTTCAAACCCGCACAGACATGATTGCACTGGATGACTGCTTTTTTGCTATTACTGTAATTCAAAGGACACATCTCGATTGAACATTCGTCCAAAGATAGATTTTTTTCCCCCCAGTAAACTTTACACATTTTTACAGTGTTTTAATTTTAAATTATTAAGACAATGCATTGGAAACAACAGTACGTTTTCATGTTGCAGACATAATAAATGATTGGCAACCCTAGTCAAGCATAAATATAATTTAAAATAGAACCAGATGCTCATTCACAAGAATCCTGTAAATTTCATTAATCTTAATATGCTATTCTATGACAAGTAAAGGGTAGGCAACGTGTTGCACATCTTGTTGCTCATGAATTATAATCTATTTGACAGCTACACACTAACACAGAAGATGCTGTGAATCTGCCAGAAAATGTTCACACCAAATTAAACTCTATTGCCAAAGCATTAGATGGCAGTTAGTGGCCCATGCTTTATTCAAATCCTGCAAAATGGTGGTTAAAAAAAAAAGATGCTTTGCAAGAGTATAGCAATATTTCAACACACAACAAATGTGTCTCTCTGTTATCCATCAATAGGTAAGGTACTGTACATTCACTTTAATTCATTCTACTATTTTGTATACCTCTGTCTGTGCATCCATCCTAAAATCCATCAATACCTGTGCACACCACTATGCACACAAAGTTTCTTTAGTGAGGAGCAAAGTTCACCTAATCAGCTTCAAACCCAGCTGAGCTCCCCTCTGACAGGGGTGTGGCACCACCACAGACACAATATCATCCTCACTATGTTCTAAATCACACTTCACATGCCTGACAGACCAGGCACCCAAAGGCTTCCACCCCTACCCCATTTTTTTTTCTTGTCTCCTCCACCCCCCTCTGTATGTCTGTCACTCTGTCGCTTCCCTTTCTCCCCTCCAAGCCCCCTGCTTCCTTCCCTTCCCTTTCCTCCCTCCCTTCTTGTCACCTGCCTTCACTGCCTACGCAGCAGTCGGCTGTACATAGCAGCACCGAGATAACACAGAGGCTCGGACAGTCAGACACCTCATTTATCAGCTCACACTCTAGTTATTCGCCGTGAAGCCACAGCGATCCTGCAACAGGCTTCTGACAACAGGCTAGATTATCAGCTTACATAAAAAGAAAAATCATCATAACTCCAAAAAAGCTTTTAAATAAATAAACAGACACAATTGTATTTTCAGCTCCATTTGAAGTCCCCTATGCACGTATATCAGTATTCAAAGTGATTGCCATTCATAGTACCACAGTAAATACATGTTAATGCAGCACGTCCCTTTTGATAGTCTAATTTGAAAGCTAGAAGAAAAACATGAGCGGGAAACAAAGGATTTTAGAAAATCAAATAATGTAATTTCTGTTCTCCCAATATTCTCTTGATATTCAAATAAAGCTATTCATTAGGGGAGCCAGTTATTAGGGAGATTATACCATCCACTCCTCAGTCGAAGTGTCTGGGCTGTGTTCTATCAGTATGCAAATCCTTCCAGTTCAGAGGACCCATGGTGTCATTACTGTAACCTTTTATGTAAAGAGTGTTACCTGTTTGAAGAACAGCCAGTTGTTTCTGATATATTCCTCTTTCTATGGAATAATGAAGTCGGTTGGCTGTGCAATTATATTATAATGTGTGTGATGATAATGTATGCTGAGCAGCTCAACCTCTGTAATTTGTTGCTAAATTGGAACAGATAATTCACACAACATTGGTCGACTGAATTCTTCCTCAAAATGCTTTATTTTTCACGGGGAATGGATGCCAGCCAATAATCTTTAACTCTTGTGATAAGTAAAACATTGTTGGACTATTAATTATAGTCATACATCAGTTACACGCCTGCCACAATATTATCTTACATGACCTGTTTTAGTCCTTTCACTTCTAGAATGTTCCTGGTAAACATTAAAATGAGTTTCCCATATAGCGAACAGTAAAAGGCCAGTTCATGCAAATGACAAAGTATCATGATTCCACATACTTATAGTGGTATCTGGCTATGCTGATGACTTTGGTTTTATGTGCTGAGTTTTTTAGGTATCCACATCCCAAACGGTTGCATTTCAATACAAAACTGGGTTGAATGGACTTTATATTTGGTAGAGAGTAGTTCCATTCACAGCAACGGTAGCCGTGTTTCAGAAAAGCATTGCTTGTTAGATAAAATGTAATTTATAAATACTTTGAGCACCACAAATGTAATTTATTCACCCCCACTGCACTGGAGTATGAAAATGTAAGAGTATTTCCAATCCTTCAGGCATAAAACTAGATCCGGGTTCATGAATCGCCTGCTGATCTAATTTAAATCATATCAGCTTATCACATGTATACAAAACCAAATTTAATTTATCAGAAATGTTTGCCTATCTTATACTTTTACATTCATTATTGGATTTATTTAAATTTCCAAATATCTGTATCCTTACTCGCCTCAAAATTCCACCATTGGTTGAACAAATCTGCATGGCTTGATACTATTAGGGCTAAGATGCATTTTTGTCAGGTGCCCCATGGAGTTTCCGTGTGAGCATAAACAAAAGTTATGTTTGCATTCAGTGTTGTTTACCAAAACACATTCTATGTATCTTTGAGGTGAAACATGTGCATATACATGCAGACGTATCTTGGTGCGGTGCCGCACCGCGACCTCTAGTCCTGGCAATAGTTCTGAATAGTTTGGATCCAAAATATCTACTTTTCATGTGATGAGAAGGTTTTAAGATTATTGATCATTTTTTGATTAGTCAGAGCAATAATGCCAGAGAGAACAGCTATAGAGGTAATTGATGGCTGGGGTGTGATTACATGAAATTTCAGAACGATAAAAAAGGATCATAACATTTTATGTATGGCGGAATCTTTTCAACCCATAACAGGGCATTTAATTGTGACGAATTAAAAATGACCAATTATGGACACATGGTTTTTCATAGGACAGCTGCCTCCTGCAGTGGGCCCAATATAATGAGTGTCTTTCATTTTCAGTTTGGTTTATGTGGATTTCTGACTTGATTGCATTCAAACATCTCTAATGTCTTCCAGACTTGATTTAAGTGAAGGTTGCCCAAAATAAGTCAGGACACGTTCAGTCCTCTATGTTCGGCGACAGATCTTTTTAAACAGTAGGAAGCACAGATTCAGGGTGATCCTGCAGCACAGCCTCAACACCCTCAGTCATCTGAGTCAACTTTCCCCTCATTCTCAGTCCGACCCTCTGCCACGCCGTCTTGTCCATCTATCCATCTGATTGACAGGTTATGAGCCAATCCCTGCATAAATGACTTCGACACACTAGCAATCTAGACCAACGGGGTTCACTCAATCTCACTTAAACTATTCTCCATCGCAACCACGCTGTCTAATACCGAGACAGCAGAGAGGGCAGTTCCACAGTAATGTTATCAAATCTTTTCTGGAGCGATGGGGTGATCACTCTCCTGTAGAATAAAGGGGAGGTGGAGGGGAGAGAGGAAAAATGAAAGGTAATTGTGCTTTTTATTTTTGTGTTCGGACCGTGAAAGCAATCATGGTCAAGTCATGAACACAGGGTTGGGCGATACAGTATGGCACAGTGTCAGACATCAGTTAGGTATGAGAAAAAACTCATAACAGCAGCTGTGATTCTGTTAATAGGGGGGATAAAACTGAACAGACATAGCAATTTGTGTTTGGGCCGAGCATAGCACTGTGTAACCCCTAAGGCTTGTGTTACAGCAAACATCGCGAGGACAAACACTTGTGTGGAATCACTCAGATTGTATTGACATTGCTCCCTCAGCTGAGGGCTCGCTCCCTTTGTTCCAGGTCTGGTGTTGTGCGGAAAGTAAATTTACCCACAAACCCTCAGTGGTGAACAAGTGAACTTTCATTATTGCCGATTCTGTTGACCCATAAAAAACTTCACACAAGAGACAGGATGATTGATACTCTTCATCATCTCTGCCTCCCTCCCCAACCTCCCTAATTCAATTCCAAATAACTATGAAGCTGTGTCACCCATACCAAGGAACTCACCGGTGGAGCAACACTATTGATCCACAAACACCACAGAACCTCATGCATTCTTTTCGGACCGATTGAATGAAAAAAAAGAAAAAAGAAAAAATAACATCAGACCTCCATCCTTGCAATCTTTTCACAAATTTAAAAAAACAGAGGGATTGGAAGTACAGTGTTACATCTGTGCTGGGAGTGGGCACACGTGTACTGTTGTATTTCACGGAGGAAACATCATCCCAGATAAATGTTCTTAATTTCAGACTCTAATTATAATGAATCAGACCCCCCCCCCCCACAGCACACTGCTTCCCAGACTTCATTTCACTGTCCTTTTCCTGAGGTTGCTACCAGTCAGCATCCTTCTCTACTCCTGAATAGTCATCATTTTTGTAGCCACAGCGGTATAATCGGCCCCGATCAGGAAGCCCCCGGACTCTGAACGAAGCACTTTTATGCAGAAAAAGCCCAACAGCTACAGTCTCATCTTTCTGTTTTCAGGAGAGAAGGAGGGCTGCACTCTTATACTGTAGCACAACGGCATTGATGGTTGCTCACAGACCCCTCTAGTCTGTGTACATTTCAGTAGGGCTTCAAATTTATCACATCAAAGCCACAGCAAATTACTACATAATTCAGTTTAGAAAAATTCTGCCAAGGTTGCAAAAACAGGTGCGTGTCTGGGGGTGGGGGGGGGGGCTTACTGTCTTAATTTCACCAAACGATGAAGTTGCACAAGATTATTCAAGGCGTTTTTGTTCATGAGAACAAAGGATTTTAAGGCAGATTCTGGTTCCGTGTTTCCCTTTACGCGCGATGACCACCTGATTTCATCTGCCGCTCAGCGCACATGACAGTTCCCACGATGCTTTGCTCAAACAGCTTAGCTCAGCAACCAGGACAAACTGAGCCGAGACTCCAAAGGCACACCCAGGAATACAACATCTGGCTTAGTCTCAGTTTCCTTATCTGTGCCACCGTATTCATCCACACAGATATTCACCCAGCAATTTAGACTTTGTCTTTCAATTCTATCTCCCCTGACATTAGGTTACAAACTTAGTTTATGATGGAGCCGTATGCGATTTAATAGTACCGGATGACATAATGCATTTAACAATGCACCTGGGTAAATATTATCAGTGAGGAATGGCTCGTAAAGTGTCATCAGTCTGCGGTAGGGATGCACAAGTGTGAGATTAGCTGACGTCAGAGATGAGTAACTGACCTGATTAGACCACTTTGATAAACACTGAGAGGATTGTCTCTCATACTCACCTCCTCTCTCCGCCTTGCATTGCCTCGCTCGTTAGCTGCTTGAATGGCAGCGCATGAGAACATTTGCTCATATTTGAAATCATCCTTATCTTCACACAGATTGAATTAGTGCCATGAAGAAGAAAATAGCCTGATACAAACAACAGATGCGCAGCATTTCCACACAGTCCTCTGGAGCCATTTCATTTCTAACCTCTGTGTTCGTACATCCCACCATCTCTTAATGCCACCTAACATACTGTGGGATGAGGGCGAATATAAATGAAAAATACGTTATTCATATTCCCACAAAGCCATCTAAGAGTGTGGTTGCTGTGCCAGAACCTCACCCGCGCAGAGAAAAGCAAAGAAAGAAAAAGCATGCCACACGTCTGTTTTTTTGATTTACTATTTTTTTGGGTTGGGTGGGGATGTCTGCAACTATATTGTACCCATAATACATTTTTTTCCGCTTCCAAAATAAGTTATGTTTGGTAAGTCAAAAGCCTGACTTAGGCAGCCAATGTTTTTCCACCAAAAATGACGACAGCAAAGAGTCAAATTTAAAAATGTGGTGCAGTGAAACAAAAGCAAAAAAACATCACCTCTTTCCTCTTCCTACGTAATATGATTTATGACTCAGCTGGGGAATTACATGTAATGATTCAGCATGTTGATTAAGGGTTTGAACAACAGCGCTTGATCCAGAAATATTGCAGTGAAACCGAGAATAGACAGCAACGCAGATCAATTACTCCACGGCTTCACATTGTGCATTCTGGCATTCTACCTGCGGTTACGGCCTCTACCCTCGCTACATCACAGCAAAATCACCCCCTACCACTCTCTACAACATGCAACCAAAATATGCATTCCAGTCAGATACGCTTTGCTCCCTCTTATTGTCTTAAAAAATGAAAAATGAAAATCAATTCTCTGCATTTTCAAAGACCTCTCAGAGGGGAGCTTTTTCAACCTCTGTCATATTTCAATATCGCTGTGTGATTCATGGGAGAGGCCCAACAGGCAGGCATGTAAATAATTAAATAGAAACTTGGTCACAAGGTGTTGTATCTACAAAATGAGCAATTACTTTCTTACTCCTGGGACGGGAGGCCATTTATGGCGTTGGGTCAAAGGGGAAGACGAGCTCCACAGGGCAGACTAGCATCAAATCCCTCCATTACTGATTTATCATATACAGCCTGGGTTGATATGAGATGGCGCTGATATTATATGGACAGTGTGATGCTATTACACATAGGCATGGGCAGCCATAAGACTATAAAGACAAGTCCATATCGAGCTAATGTTTCTAGTGATATATCCAAGAATGTTTTCTTTGGTTATGACGCTGAAACATCATTGACCCTTGATGTCATGTAATCTTTGAAGATGCTTAGTATGACATTCAGAGCACATCTATTGCCTCCACAATCACGTGCACTAACACGTACTAAAAGGCAGGAGCGGCCGGCCGAGCTACGTAAACAAAGCAAGGAGAAGCTGAGATTACAACACATTGAGGGAGCGTGACTCACTTCTCTGCACAGCTAGACATCATTACATAGCAATAGTTGTTTACTGCTATTATAATGCTGAATATCGTATAATGAACCTATCATTTTCTTCTATTTTTGAAACCATTCTAAAAGGAGACTGGCCAACAATGTGTGCCTCAAGATCGTCCTCTCTTGTTTTCTTTTACCCCTCCTCTTTGATTTGAACACTTCCCACAGGTGATTACAGATAGGAGCTGGAAAAGGTCACTTGTTTTTCTCTAGTTAGCAGAATTGATGGAGAGGGATGACATTAGCATTTGGACTGGTCAAAAGATTGAAAGTGAGGCTGATTTTAGAACACCTGAAACCCCCATCCACTCACTAACACGTGTTTTAAATCGTGATCTTTGCCTTGAACATAGAAGGAGTATGGTGTTAGGGTGTTTTGTGTGCCAGAGTAAAAGGGAAGTGTCAGCCATTCTCGTTCAGTTCCCACAGTCTCCCAGAAAGCAAAGATAACCTCTTTGTGAGTGGGTTAAAACTGGAGGTGCAAACACAGCCATGACGTTACATAGATATTCGCACAAAATCAGCGCCTAGAATGAGAGAAAAGTAATCTAGACATATGGTGCTATTTAATCCATCTTGTTAGCAAACCTTGTAAAATCTGGCATCTGTTTCTTTAATAGGCTTTAAGGAGGAAAGACCTTGCCCCAACCATATCCACCCACCTCCCTCCACCAACCTCAGGTGTTTTGTGCATGTCAATGTGTCTGCAGCAACAACGATCTGCTCCTTTTAATCAGAAGCAAATCTTGTTTTCAATAATTAGCTGACAGACAAAAAGGAGAGAAACCTCATTTTCCTACGAGACTCGTCACTGCTGCACGATCAATATAATGAATGTGTAATGGCAACACTGCTTTGCTACACCAGAGACAGAATTAAAAACATGTCAGACCTATCACATGTTCTGGCTCGCCTCCCTTTGAATCCAAAACGGCTGTCAGGGCTCTCGCCAATAAACAAATTCTCCACAGAGGTGTTAAGTGATGTGCTGTAAACTATTCAAAAGGGAAGTTATCTTTCTTGTAAACATTTTGTTAATACATACACAATACAATACAGAAATCGTACAAAAACTGATGAAAGACGAAAACACACAGCAAACAAAAAACGTTTTCAGTGCTGGTTATCTCACTTTTATGTCTGTTTTCCTATTCCATTCAACTCCACAGTATCTTCTGCTCGTTTGCCTGTGATGACAATGCTGTGTGCAGATAGCCATCAGAAACCCCTGGAATCCAGCATGTGAGACAGATTGTAAATGCTTATGCATCTTCAGGGTATATCGGCCTCTAATTAATGCAGTCATCTCTCAGCGTGCTGACAGGAGTAAATTAGGCACGGAGTCGACATCCAGAAAAAGCAGTAGTGATAAAGAAATAATTAAAGGTGGTGAAAGGTGAATATGAATTTGGGGATCTGTCAGTAAGGGCACATGAAAGATACTGGCAGGGGGCAGAAGTTGCTCACCCTTATTAGGCTCCAATGTAAAAGTTAATGTTTTTCAAGCTGGTGCCCGGACACCTGGAGGAGGGCTGTGGCATGGCATCCTATGCCCCTCACAGGGTGGGAGCCCAACCTTTGTAAGCGGTAGGAACACCGCTTCCTCTCCTCAGTTTGAATTCAGGGCAACGGCTCGGAGTGACACGGTTCACTTTGAGGTCGGTTGGAGTAAGTATTGTGCAACAAAGAGCTGGAAAGACTACGGATGCTATGGAAAAATCACGTACTCACTTTCTTGTCGAGAGGTAGATGAAGACAGTTAGTTAGCGTATGTTGGCACAAAGACTGGAAGCAGAGGAAACCGGTATCTCTGTCTGTGGCTCTGTCCAAAGGTAAAATAATCCACCCATAGCATCTCTATAGCTCGCTAATTAACTCTATATATTTTTTTAACATCCGAACAAAAAAACTAAACTGTTGTCTTTACAATTTGTTTTTTGTGTACCTCACGCAAACAAGATACAGCTAATTAGTGAGCTTTGGTGGATTATGTTAGTTTTGGACAGAGCCAGGCTGTTTTCCTCTGTTGCCAGTCTTTATGCTAACTGCTAGCTTCATATTATCCGGATCAATATGACATTGGTATCATTTTTCTTATAGAACTCTTGGCAAGAAAGTATTAAAGCACATTTTCCCAAAAATCGGAACTATTCGATTACACGAAAATAGCCTACAAAACGGGCTGACCTAAATAGAAAATTGGGCAGAATTCTGTAAATCAGGCCTCTTCATAGTTCAGCAAATTAGTATTTTTCGACCTGAGAAGGCATTTTATACCTTTATTAGACAGCACTAGCAGAGAAAAGACTGGTGAAGGTGGGAGGTAGAGATACAGCAAAGGTCACCAGCCAAACTGGATCCGGGGGTGTATTGGTTTATATGGTTGATGTCTTAACCCGTTAGAAACAGGGACACCCCAAGACTGACTGCTGTCTTCATCCCATTGGTACATCTTCCATTATGTTCCCATTGGGAAACTCTGTCGGTGGAGGTGCCATGAGGTCTGGGTTCAGTAAACATTGCATCTACTCTAGCCTTACAGTGTGCCAATTGTATTAAAACAGCTGCATTGTAGCTTATTAAAATTCTCCAGTGATAGCAGTATATTTGTGCATCATACTGCAGCAGCATGAAAGTCTAATATAAAAATCTATTGCCTAATTAACTGTCGTGCTTGAATTAATGAACTGAGCTGAAAAAGATCTTTTGAAGAGGCATTACAGCATTCAGACTCCAAAGGGATGTAACATGTATGATAGCTTGTTCTCAGACATACTTTGCTCATATTTATCAAGTGATAGTGGTCCTGTCAATCAGAGAGAGGGCTGTTATGCTCATTGAATCCTTGTCTTAATATTATGTACTACAGTGACTATCTTTACTTTACTTAAACAGCAGGATTGTACCCCGGGTTGATGCTGAATAAAACCTTATTTTCCAAACAGGACTGCTTTTTGCCTTAATTGAAACTCAAGACTATTAAGGCTAATGGCAACTGTTATGGGTTATTGAAATGCCCCCAAGTCATATTAGCCCTTCAGTCTTCTTTTATTCCTTCCTGTGGTTTATTTTTTTTACTCTTCACCTACCAAGACACAGATATTTAGTTTACAAAGTTTGTCAGAAGATTCATTTATTGTTTAATCGCCCCCTGAGGAGACAGGTGTCAGCCTGGATCTTATCGGCTCTTACATAATGAGTAAAAATGATGGAGCTGGGTGGATTCTGCAAAGGTCACACTATCACACCCTTTTACAGAAACAAATGGAATTAATGAAAGCTGTTTGTCTGGACCCCCCCCCCCCTCCTCCCCTGGGTTACACTCCTCTAGCTCCTCATTATTCTCTCTCTCCCGCTCTCCCGTGACACACTGCATTCACTGTCAATGTCTCTCTTCACCAGATCCTCTAACGGTGCAACTTTAAGATCACAGCGAGCACATTGCACATATTTATAAGCCGTTTCAGCAGTGCCTCTGTCCCTCCTTCCCAGCTGAGGTTCTCTAAATCCTTTTAATGAAGCCAGACATCATCTTCGGAGGGGAAACAAATGAAATGAACGGGTTTTGTATACAAGGAAACAAAAGATAACAATAAAACGTACCACGGAAATGGAGCATTATTGGATTATTTCCTGCAGATGTATTCTCAGAGTGGGGTAAGATATTGCAGCCTCTAATATAAACAAAAATTCAGCAAAGTTTGTACTGCTGGGTGTTTCACTGCAGATGAGGAAAGAACAAAGGTAGCAAACAGCTTTGAGGCAATGGAGGGGGCATGACAGCTCAAACTGTATATTCTGCCCAAAGTTTTTCATCTAATCTGCATTCTTAAAGGTGTAGAAAACAAGGCTCAGGCTCACTGTCTGACATCAGGGTCAGAGTAGCACAGAGACTCACAATTCAGTGCTTATCAAATTTCCCCCTGGTCCAACATGAAAGAAATGCACACCTAGCGTAGCACGGGTTTTTCTTAACATGTGGTAGCCTTCCTCCACAGATCAAAAGATTGTCTCCAAACCTGGACGGAGGGACAGAGGGAAGCCTCGAGGCCATGCCACCCTCAAGCTGTTTGCTTGATGGGAATCAGACACTGAGGTTTTCTCAATGGACCCTGCGCTGTTATCATTGATGCACAGTGAATATGTGCTGTCATAGAGAGGATTATTTCAGCTGAGTGCAGGAAGATATCTGAGTGAAGGTTTTTCACTGGGTGTTTACAAAAGACATGGGGAAAAAAGAGGAAGCCTAACGACTCTAAAGAGTTGAATCATCCAGTCGATATTCTGGGATTTCACCTGAGGGGTCCTCCGCCGTTGTGTTTTGCACGACTGACTCACAGTATGTGTATGGAACACTGCTAAGTTTAGACCTGTGTATGTTTGCTCCACAAACGAATCTAGTTCGTAATTGGCAGATGCAAGGGGTGAAATATTGACTGTGTGTGTGTGCAAATGTATTTTTTGTGTGAGTGCCTTGTACGTGTGTGTGTCTGTGTGTGTACTTTTGGCTGACATCCTGGCTTCATCTCAGTGTGCTACCAAGGAGACATAAGCCACTTCCATCTGCCTCGTGTTCTAAGTTTCTTTGTGTTCCTAATAAAAGGCAGGAAGTTGAATATTATCACCACACCGATTTCTAATTAAAGTATAAAGGCAGTATAAGAAAATAACTTTTTCTCAACTTCCACTGACTGACATAAATCATGCTAGATCCGAACATTAAACACAACATGTATAGCCTGTCTTACTACAGATTTGTATTAGATAAGACAATACACATAAATTGATTTGTGTTTTGTTGCTGTTATAACTCCAGTGTTTGTGCCACAGGTACATCGGCCCTGCAAAGGTCGTCAAACTTATTGGCAGACGTGAAGTCCATTGTGAGTATGATTTGTGCACTGAAGTACATGATATCGCTTTTTTTCCAAATGTGCCCTACCCAGTTGATCATCAGAGATAAAAACAGAGACAAATACTCGAAATACAGAAATCTGGCATCTGAAATTGCAAAAACTGTTTGGAAGAAAATTCTTGTTCATGCAGGACCACGGTGCTCATAATGAGCAGCTGATTGACAACATGTTTTTTAAAGCCTTTAAGTGGTTTGCGAAAAACAAATAATCTGGGAGACATGTTGATATTTTGAATGTAGGATTATGAATCCCTTTTGGGGGTTTGTTTCCCATAACTCAAGTGACTTAACTTCCGTCCAGTTGCATTAAACCAATTTCTCCACTTTCTGCTGCTAGAGTGGCTGCAGGCGGCGCTGCCTCCTAGAATAGGGTTTGAGATTGTTTAGTCAAAATACACAATCAACCTCCTGTGGTTATTTCCTTCTCAATGCGCTGAAGGAACTGCACGGGTCACTGATCGGATAAACAAAAACAAAATGGATAAGGTCAGGGTTTAGGTCAGAGTTAGAATCTGTCCAATTAAGATCCTTGTGGGAGTGATGAAGCAACTACTGCACATGAAACAATAAGCACTAGAAAGTGATACCTGCACATACGCTTGGCTCTGATGAGGGACAACAATAGTGTGTTATAGTTTTGTTATCACTGCATGTACCTGGTCAAACATTGATATTGACCAGAATGAAATGTATCTATGAGATAGCGGTGTAGAGGAAGCAAATCATTACCAACCTGCGTGCATTCAGGCTACCAAAGTGGGGAACACATGGTCACCTGCGGTAAGTGTTACCAGCAACATATAATTGTAATGATTTCAGCAGCTATTATCACTATATATATTCAATGATCAAAAAAACGTATCATCCTGTCAATACATATAAAAATGACACTGTCATAGGATTAAGTCATATTAAGTCACTGCTGACTTTGTGGACAAAGATCTTCAGTTGACAACATAAGAACATGTGCTTTTGTCCCAATTGTATTATTCCTTGTATGGAGCAGAGCATTCAGAGTTCAGACTTATGATAAAAATCATACTTTTCAGTGGGTTCAAAAGTCAAAAGGCATTTTAGCAAGTAGGAATTCTCGAAATCAAAGGGAAGTACATGAGGCAGGTGCACTGCCTGTCACAGAGTCATATCAGTGGGGCAGTGATCTATAATAATAATAAAAAAAAAGATTGCAGATAGAATCCCTATATCCACTGGGAATATTTGGTAAGGGGTGTGAAAGCATTTATTGAATTTATCAGCAAGCAGCCAAAAAGGGGTTTAAGGCTGTGAGGGGGCATTTAGAGGACTGATAAATAAGTGATTGACAGCTAGAGGTCGTGATGCTTATAGATGATTGCAAATATAGAAATACTTGGCTGACTGTTTTATTGGCTTGGAATAATGTGGCGAGCCTGGTGCATAATGACTATTGAAAGAGAAGAAGAGTGTTAATTGGACTTAAAACCATCTCAAATATGGCCTTTGAAATATTTGGAAATGCCACCACAGTTCCTCACACCATCCAAAATGCACAAAATTTGGCAGGCATGTTTGAAATGCTCTCTGACACACTATTGCCATGTTGGGTTATGTTTTTCAAAAAGCAGCACATTTAATAATCAACACTGACAGGGACCGAAATTGGCCAGATGTACATAACTGGAGTATTTTGGACTCTCGCTGCAGGTTTACTGCGACTCTCACTTGAACCAAACTTCACATTGATTAAACAAATGGGCACTGACTTCTGCCAGTTCTGTGTTTGACCACATACATTTCTAACAAAGAGGTGTAGGGTGGGGGGTGGTGAAGGTGGGGGGTGGGGGGTTTGCAATCTTTCCCATACCCAAGGAACGTAACTTTTAACAACTGTCTGAGTAGCCGCCTCTTAAAAACCTGCGCTGAAGAGCTTACTCCAGCTTGGTGTCCCCTCTTTCAGCGCTCTCTGGACTCACACTGTCCCTGCACGATGGGAAAAAAAACTGTTGTCACTCCAGTTCCAAAGAAATCTTGCCCAGTTGAGCACAAGGATTATAGGCCCGTAGCATTGACCTCAATTGTGATGAAATGTTTTGAAAAATACTCACAACTGACTATACTAAAAAGGTAAACTCAGAGTTGGACCCTTGGCAGTTTGCTTGTAGACAACGAAAAAGCACTGATGATGCAGTTAGTAGTATCACCCACTTAGTCCACTGAGAAGACAGTAAGGCATATGCACGTTTACTTTTTATTGATTTTAGTTCAGATTTTAATACTCTCTTTTATTACTGGATAAAATGAAAGATAAAATGGAGAGTGTAAATAATTTTATTATCAAGTTTTTTTTCTTTCCTAACTAACAGACTCCAACATGTAAAGATACATAAAGTAATATCTGACCCTAAATCTGTTAGCACAGGTGCCCTCCAAGGCTGTTCTCAGGGAGGCACAGAACATCCTGAACGACCCAACACATATTCTGAACCCAGAATTCCAGGTGTTGCCTTCAGGCAGACGGTTCAGAATGCCAATCTGCAGGCTACAAAATTACAATACATCGGTACACAAATGTATTTATTCCATCCTCCCTTTAAAAATCTTAAATAGCAACAAGTAGTATTATATGATATGATTTTATTGGGGACTAATATATTGTGACTTGATTATTTATTATCTGTGTTGATCACACATTATCATTTCATTATTTGTAACAATTGACGATATGTGTATTTAAGCATGTTTATGCACGAGTGTATGTATGATCTATGTTCTATGCGTGCATGTTTAATGTGATGCTGGCAAGTGTATTATGTGATGCAGCGGCTTGGAGCCCAAGACAAATTAATAGTATTACAGTTAATTCTCAGACATTACAATGTCTGTACCAAATGTCATGGAAATCTGTCCTTAAAACATTTCTTTAAAAGCCACTGTATTTAAAACAAAGGTTGTCTACTGATGTCAGTGGTGATTTAATACCAGAAAAAAAAGGCAAACTAAATATTAAATATGCCACCAAGTGCCCAATAGTGTGGTCCAAACCCATGGGACAGTGATAACATAAGCCGTATATATATAACAGAAAAGTGCTGCATGTCAATGATAAAACAATACAGTGTAGCAGAAGATGAAATAGTGCCTGACACACAGCCATTCGAAAAATGGCCAATTTTCTCTTGCAGTGGTGTTAGTCAGTGTGAACAAATGTGGTTTGACAGACTGCGAGGGCCAAAAGGACTTCTGTTGTCTCAGTAAGGCCTGTAGGGGAGTGACCTGCTACTGGTAATGACTTGTGCGAGTCTCTGTATGAGCTGATGAGCATTGAGCACACAAGATGGTCCAGAGAAATAGTGCCTTCCCGGTTTGGATGTTCTAACATTCAGGTAATCTTCCTTCTTTCGTAGAGAAAGTTAGGGAAATATTGAAAAATGGGGTTCAAGTCACTAAAATATGAATATGATCTCTAATGATTAGTTCTGTGATTTAAGCAAAGTCTTCACAGTGCTTTCAAACGGAGACTTCGAGAAGAAAAGAAAAGGTCTTTGACTTGTAATTACAGCAAACTGAAATTAAATATATGGCAAAGGATTCCCAGCCGGTTCATATAAAATAATTAAACAATATAGTGAAGACAAGAGACATTTTTTACATCTCACTTCAACATGGTTAATGCTATTATGGGGCAATAGCTTTATCACAGACCCCATAACACCACAGGGAGTGCTTCCATTTTCAGTTTTAATCAGGTGCTAAGTGGCTACAGCTCAACAATGCATGCCTGTACCTGGAAAGAACCTGGGCTGCCGTCTAATGAGAAATCGCATTTAGCTCTGCCTCCAAGTGTGAACATCAATATCACAACTCAAAGAATCTCTTGCTTCTTTTTTCTTCATCTTCTTATCACCACCCCTTCGTTGTTTAAGCCTGCAGGTTCTCATTTCTGATGACGGTACCCTGAGAAGAGAGACAGGAATGGAGCCTGCTGAAAGGTTTGTGTGAGTGTGTGTGTGTGTGTGTAACAGCTTCAGCAACATCTTTGCTCATCATGTAAATGTTCTGATTAGCTCAAACATGTCTGCGGTTGTTTTGACAGTTTGAAAATGAGAGCAGAAACTAAACGATAATTCCATGCTTGTGTTGGAGAAATTCAATTAGATTGGTGTTAAAAAGTTTATTTTCCTCCTCAGCAAGTACAGTAGATCTAGCTTCTCCCATTAATCATTATTAATCATGGGTCTCAACACAGCCCATTTACAAATCTGTGTTAGTGTCCGTTTCCACGCTAGAAAACATGGGGAACATCTTAGAAAGGAGATAATGAGCAAAATCAGTTTGAATTCAGTTTACTTTGATGATACAAGTACAATTTAAGTCGACAGGATACATGTTTATTTAATGTTGGCTTTTTGAAATGGTGAAAGCGCAGCCAATTTGAATATTGTGGTTTCTTATTTCACTGAATTTTAAGTAATATGGATCATTTCAATTTAAATCATTTGTGCAATTGATGAAACTGAAATTAAATGTAAATATATATTACTTAAAAATAAAGTGGATTAAAAACACACCATTTTGTCGTGGGATATGGAACATAATGCTTGTATACACCACTTGGAGAATTGTAAAATATCCTCATTTGGGTCATAATAACTGGATGCTTCCCACAGTGATAACTCCATTGCTTTGTTTTTTCTACACGTGTTGCAACAGATAATTGTGCAGGTTCCGGATAACCTTTGCTAAACAGCAATGTGTTCAGTAATGATGATGTCGACACAATAACCTCTGCTGATATGCAGGCCAGATGGCCAGCCAAGTTGCCCTTTCAGCACCCTGCTATGCTCAGTGAGGGATGGTGACAGCCCTTGTGTGTGTGTGTGTGTGTGTGTGTGTATTTGCATGTGCAACTGAGTGTACACTTACAAATGAAACATGCATATTCTTTATCTACAGTAGCATAATGCAATGCAACATCACCATTGAAAGGATAAGGGGCCGATCGCACCGAGACGTGTCACCACAGGTGCGGTTGCTTCAAAAACTGGAAAAACAAGCGCCTGTGGAGCGGGGCTGCGTGCACAACCCTGAGATCATACATGATTCACGGAAATGTAACATGCAGCGAAAGAGACTGGCACATTGCATGTGCGCCGTACAATAAAAAAACAATGGTTTTATGGGTTTATTTTATTATATATATTTTAAAATTCAGCAAACCCGATGAGCAGACCCAAACCAACAATGCGTTAGTCTAGGAGTGAGCCAGGCTAGCTGTTTCCAGTCTTTATGGTAAGCAGTCTGCTGGTTGTACCGTACTCGTACTGTAGCTTCATATTGACTGCACACTTTGGGATCGAGCTTCTCATTTAACTCTCGGCAAGAAGTGAACTTGCGTTTATAAGTAGGTGAACGTGAACTACACTTTTAAATCCATGGAAGCACACATTCCTGGCAAAATCAATCTGCCTTCAAACTAATGGATCTGTTGCTCAAACTGGATTGTATTTGTCTGGATTGTGATGTTTCACTGGCTCTTGCAGTTTTTTTAAATTGCAAGTTTTATACATGTGTATTATATATGTGTTTATTATATATGTGCAATAATACACATGTGACACGCTAGGGAGGACTGTGTATGTGGCATTGACTCAGTATAAACCACAGAGCTCAAGTTCATGGGGATGAAAGTATAGCTCATTACTGCGTTTTTAATATTTGTTGGACATTGGTGGAGTTTTAAGGCACAGAGGAATAAGCTTTATTTAATTGATTTGACTAGGCTTTGACTACAAAGATGATACTTGATAGAAGGATCACTCCATTTTTGGTTTTGGTCTTCTTTCTTTTTGATTTGTGGAGAAATATAGAATCCGCCAGCCTCAGCCTTTAACATTGTTGTGGTTTTAGATTTTAATTTGGATGTAATGAAATGATCCATTACACAGTACAAAGCACAATGAAGACGGACAAAAAAAGAGAGATGAAGAAATCCTCCATTTCTTTGAGATTTAATAGAATATATATATCTATATATATATATCCCCCCAAGCGCGTCCAGGTGAGGAGGGGATCTGGAAAGCTCATTGGGTTCTTAACTTGTCAGATTAATCCAGGTCCACCACTAAGGGGGAGCTGGCTATTGGCATTTTCCCTGCAATTTGTTATAGGAGTGAGTTTACATTTTGATTTAATAAGGCCCATAGGCATGCCCCTAAAACAAGAATCAATCATCAGGCTGGAGCAAATGAGGCTCTGGCCAGCGGAGAACAAGTTGACTGGCTGGGATCAGTATAACCAGAACTAACTCACTCTCTTTTTCTCTCTTTCTTCTTTCACTCTCACACACACACACACACACACACACACACACACACGCCTAACGTGCGGTACAATTGTGACAGTCCATATCGCTCATAAAAGAGGCAGTTTTCATCAAACCAAGAATCAAAGGCTTTGTCTACCCGCATGACTGTTAGAGGCACATGAAGGAAGCCGTTTCAATTTAATAAAATATGGCCTTCTTGCGAATTGAATGAATGCAAATGTATTTAAACCACTGAATCACATGCAGCCTGGAGATATCAGAGCCTGCAGGGCCATACTTCTCTGTGTTCCATTTCTCATTACTGTCTAATACCTGGCTCCCTTGATATGCCCCCCAAGCCTCCTGATGGAACATTCATAATTGATTCTGATTTGACTCCCTCATTACCAACAAGTGACTCTGTATTGGTGTGTGCACGTTAAGCTCCAGAGGGCAAGGCCTTTTGAATGAGAGCTTCCGCTTTACTTTCACACTTATCTGTCAGTGTGTGTGTCCACCTCCCTGATTACACACAAGGAAAGAGAGTCTGTGAAAGTGAGGAATTCTTGACGACCTTTTGGAGGGCGAGTTTTAGCTTTCTTTCTAGCCTTTTCGCGCTGTCTCATTTCCTTTGTTGCACAAGCACACGCATGCACACGGTCTCTCTCGAACACAGGCACCTGTCTCATTCTCTGCTGTTCTTTTCGTGCACGTCTTCTTTTCTGCATCTCACAGAAAACAGAAGCAGCAGGATGGTCTGTTTTGCAGATGGAGGCAAAAAGGGGTAATGATATAAAACTGCCAGGGTGACATTTACAGAGGCAAAGTGTTTGCACTCTTTTACAAAGACATACGTCGAATAAACAGCAACCAAAAAAGGGACAAGTAGTACAATACACAATGTTTTACGTGTAATTTTCTTTCTTTGAGGGTGTGACGATTGAGATACATCTCCTCAGGAGTGGGTCCATCTCGAAAATAGATTGTTATCGTTCTTTTAGCAGGTAAAGGGGCCAGGGACTGCTGCGCTCGATACAGAAAGCACTACACCCACGTGATGAGATAACAAGCTCAGTGGCCCTGACCTCGTCTAATGGCTCTCCCGTCATATTTACCAAATGGTGTTTGGAGCGATCACCACAGTTGCGACGAGATGGATAGATTGACAACAAAGCAATAAGATCCGCAAGGATCTTTGCCATTCCAGCGGCTTACCCCGACTACAACCTGTTCATAATTCAGGGCAAACAAGAAGGATTTCATCACTGACAAATTTGTCAGGGCAAACACACCATCAGCGCTTTGTTCTACACTCTAGTTACATCATGAATGATCAAGTCAGTGGATGAATGTTTAAACAACAGGTTGCACTCTCTCCATCTTTTTCTCTTTCCTCTTCCTGCCTCCTTCCCTCCCTTTCCTTGCTTTTGTTGAATGCCTGATGTGAATGAAGTGAGACATGGGCATCAAAATTCTACAGGAATTTTCTAGGACAGTCCCTCATGGACTGCCCTCCTTGGAGGACGGCCTGTAAATGGCTCCTGGTCTTGTCAGCCATGTGTAATACACTGCATGACACTGCAGGCATAAATACCTGAGTGACAAATAAATGTGTTGTAAAAGGGGCATTAATCGCCAGCTTTGTGAGACGTGTGTCCTTATGACAAAAGAGGGAGACATTTGTCAGTCTGTTCCACAGATGGCCCCACGGAGCCCTTGATGAATCACCTCCACCTCGCTTTAACTGGCCACAGAGGCAGCGACACCACAGTCGCTCAAACTGCAGCCTCCTGGCACCCAATCTACTGCCGGGGTGGTAGGAAAATTAGCAAAACACACACACACACTCTCCTCACACAGTCTCTGCTTTTATCTAATAGTATATTTCATAGTAATACATTTGTGATGGAAGTTAATAAGGCAGTTTGGGTAATAATACAGCCATCGCCTTGTTGTTCTCTTCCAAATAAGTTTGGCCAACTAAGGTTATTTATCAACCGATATGATAGTTTTATGGTGTGTTTCTTGCTCTGTCAGACTTTTTTCTGAGCAACATCATCACGTTCCCAGAACTCAGCCATTAACTTGGTGCGTAAAGTGTTATTATTACTGTATTGATGGCCAAAACTACAAAAATAAGATCCAGGTTGTGACATACCCGGAATTTAGTTTTAATGACCTTTAGGAAATATTGTTAATTATTTATATCCTTGGCAAAAGGCTTTGGCCCTAATAACTAATTAAGCCTTAAATGACTGTCCACTGGTGTGTGAACCTTTTTATGTTCATACAAAATGATGATGTTCCATCTGAGCAAGCCCCGGTGCTGTCTACTCACACTCTGCTCCTTCTCGGGCCACAAGCTCTATTTTCCACAACAGAACGAGCTACTGTCTGACATAATGCCACCTGATGTTTTTTTTGTGGTCTGAGACATTTCGTTGATGGACCCGGGAAATGAACCACACTCCCACTTACGGAGCAGAATGGCCCTGGCTCCCTTAATTGGTCATGCAGTTCACAGTGCATGTGATTAATCACTGGCCAATTAGCCACTGGCACCTGTGCCAAAACTGGAGGAGGCTGGGAGTGCATGCAACCCAAGTGAGAGTCAGTACCACTCTGCGCACTACTTCTCCAAAACTGTTTTAATGACTTTCCCACTTCATGTTTTATTTTTATGTCTTCAGTGCTCAGCGTATACTGCAAAGGACTCCCTGCGAGCGAAAACGATCAATTATGCATGCCATTAAAAATGTATATCTGTGCCTTTGTTTATTCGATTGGAGTACACTGATATTTTTTCCCCCTCCTCCCTATGATTAACAAAAGAAAATTAAAGGGGCCTCTCTCCCTTACTTGTAACCACGCATGATGAGCTTTGACGATGTTGATGAACATGACCCACGGTTGACTTCTTGTGTGACATCACTGCAAATCTCCTTTCCGCCTCTGCCTGTCAGCCAATCCATACGGTGCGCCTCCTCCTACCAAACCTACAGGGACACTTCCTTTGGCACCTCCGAGTATCTAAATCCTTTTACAGTGAAGCCTTCTGGTCATCTCATAGCTGACTGATGATCCTGTATTACACGTTGAACTGACACAGAGAATAGGCACTTGTTGGAAATCCTCCATCCAGAGAGAGAGAGAGAGAGAGAGAGAGAGAGTAGGAGTAGGAGAGATAGAAAGAGACGAGAGTCTAAATGCTGGCTTGGGACGGACGCGTACTCTACTCATGACTCACAGACATGGGTTGGGGCTGGAGGCTGGAGGGATTAGAGTGCATAATAGATTTCAGAGCAAGGGAGCACTGATGCAGCCCCAATTCAAACACTGCCTGGGGCCTGTAAGCTTTTCTCACCAAAGATTGCAGGAGAAATAATGGTAAGTTCTTTTTTGCTGGTGGGGAGGCACTAATAGCCTCTTAAGAAAACCCCAGACAGCCCAGCTTCATTTCAGTGGCAAAGCTGCACCGAAACGTTCAAAGGTCTCCCCTCGACCATCGTAGCCTCGCCGGCATCTCATTGTTCAGATCTCCGAGTGTTCTCCCTCGAAGAAGACTGCGACGCTCTCTCTTCAGCATTAAAAGAGACCCATCTGTTCTGCGCTTGTATGGAAACTAAAAGTAGAGCCATAGATAAGAGGTCTACTGTTATTTTTTTTATGTTTTTTTTGTTGCTCTTGTTTGAAAGAGTGTTTGTTTATCTCAGTGTTGAGGATCTGCTGTGTTAATGTGATCTGAGTAGAAAGATTAGGCCCTGACCACTGACCCCAAACACCACGAAGCCACATGGAGACAGATAGGGCTATTAAAGTGCTATAATGGAGGGAGAAAATTGACACCAATTAGATTAAATGTGCTAGATATTCACCAGGCCTTTTCTCCTTGTAATTTCACATGGCAGAGAACCAGAGAGCAACTCAGACTGAATAACAGAGGATAATGATCTCATTACGGTACACACTTCGTCTGGACGCGTAGAACCTGAGAGAGGAGAGGGGCATTGGCCATATGACCGACACACAAACAAAAGCCTGTGTTGTCATACAGTATACTCTCAGCTGAGGTAACAAAAAAAGGCCTATATACAGCCTGCGTGATATCTGAGTGAATATTAAATCCAAGGCCAGACAGATCTGAGGACAATCAGAACATGCTACAGCTTGTGCTCTTTGAATTATTAAGCATTTTAAAATCTCCTCCATCCCCAAAAGTTCCCGCTGCATTAATTAAAGTAGTTCAGTTGTTGAAGCTATGCAACATCCCCCTTGTTGAAAGTAGACAAGGTACAGCCATTACATTGCACACTGGGGAGCCTTTATGCCTGCCAGAGCCCACTGCTGTGCTGCCTTGTCTGTGTACTTGCATGAGGGGAAAAAAAGACTACAAGCAGGACTAAGTATTACCCTGTTGGCAAAATTACACATTGGCAGGTGTAGCCACTACCATGAAAAGTACAGTAGTAAGGCAGTGTCTTTTAAATCTTCAATTTTAGCAGAGCAATTTTGTAGATCAAGACTCCCTGTGGATCTGCACAGGGAATATGTGATAAGGGCTCAGACTCTGATATCATGATTTCAATGAAGTATATGCATTTTCAATAACTTGCTTAGATTGAGATGAGATCATAGATGTATGGTCAATCTGAAGCTACCTCCAGGAGTCAGTTAGGTCAATGTGTTATTCACATCTTGGTTTATGTTCAGATTAAACAAACAAGAGATAAAGTGTTCATCACTGAGCATTCATTTGCCTATCTGTGACATCATCGATCAACAATTTGCAGACTGTATATAAAAAGTCAAACTAAACTCACACTAGCTTCATCATTAGCCATCATCTCATCAATATACATCTAAATTGATCCATCTATATTTTCTAGATAATCTCATATAAATGTGATTAACAGCAGATATCGCAAAATCTCTCTTCAAAACAAGAATACATTTGGTTTTCTTCTTCTTCTTGGCAAACCAGCTACATTGGTGTGGAACAAAAGCGGAGCATGTTCAGTCGGCGCGCTTGCTATGCATACAGTTTGCGCGGTCCCAAATTTTGGCTGCAAATGCACATCCACATAGGGGCGAGCAGACACCTGTGAATGGGGCAGCGGAAGTATGAATTGCCATTTAGTGTTAGTCAGTCCAGAGAGCCACAGCCACATGACATATATTGGCAACTATCTTCAAGCGAGAGGAGTTAAGGTCTGCCTGGAAGATCTTTTGGGAAAAAATACATTGCTTAATAAGGGGTCTTAAAGTTGCCAAATCTAGCTGAAAAAGTTGCTAAGCAGGCAACACAGGCTTTCTGTTTTCAATCCTGATGCTAAGCTAAGCTAACCAGTTCCAATAGCGGTAGCTTCATATTTACGTGAGAATGATATTGGTCTTTTTATCTAAGAAAGCAAATGAGCGTATTTCCAAACTTCAAACTATTCCTTTAAAATATCAACTAATTTGAATCAGAATAAAACCTTCTGCCTTGACGAGCAGCCATGTGGTCTGACATAATGTGTAAACTACTCAGATTCAAAAAAGAAAGTTCCAGAACAAATGTTTAACTTCCCGGGGCCAGACACTGCGGTGGGACCTTTGTGTTCACAGCCCGCCAAACTTTGAATAGTTCAGACTTTGAAGCAGATGCCACAAGTTAAAAGGCAGAAGTCATGAGTCATACAGTATTTGGTCTGATGAGTTACTGTGGCGCTGTGGTCCATCTGCTCTAAAATACATTGGCACTCTGTTAGCCAGCCTCCCACCAGCCCGACTACACCATGTTGTAGTGTTGTTTAGAGTGCACTCATTAGGGTATTTAACATTTCATACATACATTCCATATTTTAAACTGAAAATGAACAATCAGCAGAGAAGATGGCTAAACAAAATGCTGCATTCTTATAAGAAGCAGCTCCAAATGGTTGTATCTTGCAGCAGCAAAGTTAAATAGATTTAGGCCTATAGAAAATACTGAGTAAGCTTTTAGTCTGCGTTTCTTGCGGAATATGAATTTAATAAAAACAACTATCAAATCTTTAATACTCGGGTCAATAGATTATGTTTGGAATATGAGATGAATTTATAAAGCTGACAAGTGATTGGCTGAATCTGAATGATGCGGCATAATGAAATTGATGGGTAAACAATTCAGCTTCTGCTATACAATAACAAAGATTAAGTGTGCTTTTGTTTGGCGATATCCTGCTGATGTTTGCTCAATATTCAGTCTACCAAAATAATGGTCGGCCTCCAGAGGAGTCTGTATTTTTCTTTGTTTTCTGCCCAACTTAAACTTGAGTTGCCTCCATGTATACTATTCAAGGTGTAGAGGGCAATCACAAATATGTGTCCAATTAAATTCCACATAGGGAGGTCGGGATGGATGGAGGTTGGGGTAGAAGGATGGGTCATGCAAACAAAGGACTCTCCCTCAGGAAACCGCTGTGCGTGTCTTTTGCGAAATAAAAATTCAACATTGACTTTTTTTAACGTGTTGTTAAACATACGTAACTTACATAGCCAACCTATTTCAAGTCGAACCATTATCTTTTACTAAACCAAGTAGTTGATGCATTTTTGTTTCAATTCCCTTACAATAATCATGTTTAAAACTGCAACCATAATACAGGAGAAAACATGCTTCCCTGGAAAAGTAATTGAAAATGCATTTAGGTTGTACGGGAACATATTTTTAGAAGACTGGGTTGTAGAAGGAGCGCGAAACTCCCGAACCGTTAACAGGAACTTACTGATAACTTTCAATCCTCGAGGCACCACATTGCCCTTTTGTCTTAAACATGAACGGCATAATCAATTTCCTTTCCATTAAAAGACGTGTTTACAAAGCGTTAATAAATTCTGAGTGTGAAGACACACACTTGCGCATTAAATTCCCCTAACTCACAGCTTGTAAAATTAAGTTTACAAGCTTTGATTTAAATGCTAAAAACGTGCATAACTTTTTGACGGATATGAAATTCCATATGAATGCCATGGATTAGTCTTTCAATTTGTGAATAAAAACCACCTTTGATTGTACAGTTTAACTGTAAAATGAAGCATTCATCAGATCTTATTTTCAATTCAGAGGCTGGCTTTGCTGTTTAAAATTGTAGATATATTCAACTTAACTATGCCTTCTCATGTCAGACACAATGAGCAATAAGTGCAGCCGTCCACATAAAACACACAGATATGACTTTGACTGGCACATTGGTCGGAAGCAAAGTGCAGACATAAAGTTCTCATGTTTTTCAGCGGCTCACTCATTGTTTTCTCAATCAGTTTTTCTTTTCTCCCTTCAATCACATAAATCATTAGGAAGTCACTGCTTCGTTCATTTGCTTTAGACTTTGTGTCGCTCTCACTACCCGTCATTATTTTCTCTTTCTCTCGCTCTGCCTTCAGATTGGCGGTGAGAAAGGGGATAAGTGCAAGGCTACAGTTGGTTTCAGTGCTCCAACATCATGCTAATCATGGAAGGGGAAAAACGATGGGAGGGGGGATACAATATGATTGAGACCTGATCTTGTAACTTCTCTTGGTGAAAGCGCAAGTTATTGTCCCCCAAGGGGCCGATGTGGCTTTCAATTATTTTTCTCTCCTTCATCTTCATCACAGTCTATGTGTGTTATGGGGCTTGCCCTCTTGTGATCATATTGACACCTACGCCGTTGTGTCAGTCACAGCTTTTCACTCGTGTGCATACACTTGTGTATATGCTAGCGTATGTTTATTCACACACTTACGGTGTCCTTCCCATCCTTCCCTTCTCAGCTTTTTGCCCACACAGCTTACTGCTTAACAAGAATTAAGATTTTGCTGACATTCATGTTTGAACAGAAGGTCAGCTTCAAACTGGCCCACGTCCCAATGTTTTGCCACAACATTGGGGAACCTAAGAGGTTTCATTCCACGTGAGATTTTGATGAAAGGTGACACATACCGTCAAGAATGATTTCAGCTCCAAAATTAAAAGATTTTTTGGCCCATTTAAAAACAAACAAAAAAAACAAAACTATTTTTGTTTGTCAGTTCAATGGTAACGTTTTTACAGATTGAATCATCCAAATTTTGAAAATATTGAATGAGAAACCCCAGATAATCGGAGCACTTTGTCTGCCCTTGCCACAGGGAGTGGAGTGAATGCAATTGCTACAGATAATAATGACTTTCTCTAACAATGACTGAAAGGAGTTCAAAGACAAAAAAAAAAAACTGGCTTTCCAAGGCTGTAATCAAAGGAGAGAAAATAACCCTGTGTTTCACTGAACTGTTAGGTCTCCTCATCATGTACAATGGGAAGGAGGGCAGAAGGAGCGTCTACACGTGATAGCCGTTCTCTGGGTTTGCTTCTCAGCAAGGACCAGATGGCATCAACCTCCTCCTCTCTCGTCCGTGTGTAAACAACTGTTCTAGCTGAAACTCAATTCTGTCAACGAATAGTGAGAGTGCGAAGATTCCTGTAATCACGTCTTGTCCCTGAAATTGAAACACTTGGGTCAATGAGGGCAATGTATGGATCGAACTGGGGAAAAGAGGCAGAATAAAGGACGAGATCGGTCTGGGGTGGTGTGCAATTTAAATAATTCGGATTCTGTAGTGTCATCTTTTTTTGTTTGTGTCATGTTCCTCCTTAATTGTGGTGTGTTTAAGAAAGCTTGTAATCCCAAGGAAATGGGCCTCACCAACACCAACAGACAAAGGTCATACAGTAGATCCGGAGTCACTCCAGTCAGAATCATTCTCACCAGCCTGTCTTCTCCTTTTTTTGTTTTCTGTGTCTTTATCTCCAGACGCCACCTTTCCAAATGGGAAAAAAAGGGGCCACAGTCTCAGAGTTGAAGCCACATACGGAGGGAAGGTAAAATAGAGTGAGAGCATATTACTGTGAAGTGTTCCATGGATGCATAAAAAAATTATCCATTTCATTTCCCTGTTGAGGGCCTCTATGAATTTTCTGAATGATGCTGGAAGCAGATTCACTCCCTTCAATTGTCCCACTGTGAATGTGCTCCGACTATGGCCATAATAAGAGGGGCGGGATCTGAAAGCCATCAAATCCTCTGGAGTGCATTGATAAGGAGCTTGCTGTGTGTGCTCGTGGTGTGTATATACTGAGGGTTTGGTCTATGCCTGAACTGTGTATTAGGAATGGCAGGAGTCGCTACCACCTTTTACTTTCCCCAATTCCTTACTCTCAACAGTTTTCTTATTTTTTATTTTTTAAGTCCAACACTTTGGTGCAGCCCGAAATATCTCAACAATTATCGCACAGATTGACATCATTGAAATCATTACATTCTAGGGTAAAGACTTGGTTTTAGGTTAGGGAAAGGTTTGGTTTAAATTGAGGTTAAGATGAGAGTAAGGATTAGAATTCAGAAAATGAATGCAAGTCAATTTAATGTCCCGAAAAGTCATGAAAACACGACGTGTGTGTGTGCGAAATGTTCTTTTGTTGCTGTTGTTGCCTCGGATGTCGGGGTAGATTAGCAGCTCAATCAGTGAAAGTGCAAACAGGTTTGTCTAATTATGTCCTCTTAGCAGGGAGGGGCTGGGCCCTGTTAAGTTGAAGGAAGAAAGGCAAGGTAGTTCTACAGTAAATGACAGTCTATAATATTTGGTGTGCTTTTTTTTTTTAGTGCTTCAGTTTAATTTAGTTTTATTGAATTTTCTAGGTTATATTTTTTGCTAATTGTTTCAGTAGACTTGCCACTTGTTTTGCACCACTAATTGCACCGCTGGTTGTCCTGGTTCTTCAACATCCCTTTTAATATTTTCCGGTGCCAAGCAACGTCATTTGCCCTTTATATTGGGTGGCGGCGCCACAAACTGCTTCACATCAGCATCTTAATACTGTCATTGTGAGCACGTTAGCAGGCTGACTTTAGCATTTATCCCAAAACATTACGGTGTCTAATTACAGTCTACAGACATGCTCGCGGCTGTGTCTAAGCCGCTAGCATAGACTCTCAGGGCCTGTCTACACATATTAACCTGAAGTGAAATTCTTTTGTAACTATGCACCATTTCCTGTAAAATCTAATCTGAAATCAGACAAATTGTCTCATGAATGTGATTTGAAGGGCTTTTTAAAATCAATATTTTTCTCTGCGTTTTGACCTCTCGCTCACACGCAAACAGAGTTTTAGGTCATTAAAACGGATACGCCAAATGTTATTTGGTCACCCTCAAGACTAATGTTTCAAAATCAAATACTGTAATACATGTATTTCATAGCAGTGGTGAAGCCAGTATTGAACATGAGTGTCCTTGCACAATTGAAAGATAAGTCAAAATGTACCTGCAGTAAACCCCGTCATCCCATTACAGGACACTCCAGCAGACGCTTCATTGTCGCCTCACAGAGCTCGAAGCACAGCATCACCACTCTGCCGTTTCCACTGCGGCGTCCCGTGTCAACTGCCCCACGGTATTTTGACCAAACAGTCTTGAGCTTGGTTGATATTAACTTGTTCATCATGTCTTTTGCATAGGGAAGCTGTTTCCCCACCTTTTCAGAGTCTTCCTTGGCAGGATACTGTTCCTGAAAGGCTACTGAGATGTCTGAATATTTTGTAAAACAAAGCTTCCAATCAACGTAACGTTAAGCAGCAACTCACTCCAAATCATCGTCCTTCCACACATAAGAGTCAATTTTCCTTTTTGCCATAGCACCAAATAAACAATTTGTACAAATAAAGAAATAATTCGCTATTGCTTTACTGTTTACTATTTTGTTTCCACCACCAAAGGAAAATAAGCTCACTGCACATGCTCAGAATCTTTGTCTCTGGTAATTGAGTTACCGTTGATGTTGCCTTTGTCGCCACCTACTGGCCAGGCTAGCATTTCCAGTCGTTTTTGTGTTTTCTAGTGTGGACGGAGATATCGTGTTAAACGAAACAATAAAATCAGTTTACACGTAAACAGGGCCTCAGTCTTGTTTTATTTGTGTCTTTCTCAATTCTATTCTTTCCTTGCTTTACACAGCAGTGTTGGAATTTTCTTTCCACGGTGCAATATAAAAAAGAAAACTAAACGCACTCGGCCAATTGCAAATTAGAAGAAACCTACACAACAACATAACTTTGCCATCTGCATTGATTTAATGAAGACTATACAGCAGACTATTATCCCCACAGATTCATATACCTCAAAAGTACATTTTGTTCTCTACTTTTCTTTCTTTCTCAGACACAACAACACAGACAATCGCTGCAAACAAAAACTATTTCAACTAGTTACTGCCAGAAAATTTGGAAATGTACTTTGTGATATGTAGCTCTCTCCCATATTTCAAAATGATGACTATCAGTGTGAGTCTACAGTAATCAGACAAGAACTAAATTGTAAATCAAAACACAATTAATCACTTGAGACTGCTCGTATCTGAATGAGGTTTTACCTCTGCATTGACAGAACTTTGGTTTATTGTATATCTCAAAATCCTCGGGGATCATTATTCAACTCTCATTTCATTTATTTTGTCTGGTGATGTACGACTGTAGTTTTCAGTCCTATTTGCACATATTTCCACGCTGAAAGTAAACTGTGTTGACTAAAAGCGTCATCACTAACCTTTTGATTATCACTTTACTCATGGTTAAAATTGTGCTTAAGCTACTTGTGTTCCTACGAATATTCATGCTTTAGGTGCGTTTCATGTCTCATTTCAATTTGACCACATTCAATGCATTGAGGCATCTTTAAATTACTTTCTGCAAGCATTCAGTGTAGCCCTGTGAGTAAAACAGAGCAATCATTTCTATTACACTCAATTTGGGCTTTGCAATGTCCTTTGTGGATACTATGAATTTAGCTATAATTCCGACATAAAGCTTGGACCTGGGTTTGCTGGTGTGAAATAAGCCACTGAAGCCTATTTAAAAAAAAACAATTTGTTTTTACCATAATAGATTAGCTGACTCCGTATTCCTCTTTTTCAATAATTATTAATAGGGCTGCGATTGTAATGTTTCCTTCACAAATAATTCACACCCATTAGATGTGTCGAGTATAATTAATGGTTTTTAATAAAGAAAAAGAGATTATTCATAAGGCGGCAGAGGCAGGAAAGGTGCAGTACAACACTGTATTAAAACATATTGCAATGCTTAGAAAGGGGAAAATAGTCATTTATCATGCTATGGTAATGTCCATGCTTCAGTATCCACCAATTCACAGCTATTGCCTGTGTGTGTGTGTGTGTGTGTGTGTGTGGTTGTATGTTCATGTGCTTTTGTGCTATCTGAGTGTGTGGTTATCTATGATGTAGCTCCTCATTATCACATAATTGGCCTGGTGATAAAATGATCATGGTTAGGCTAAATCACTCTGTCCATACACACCGAGATAGACTCTGCTCTGTGAAGCTATTACTGTCAGTGACGGCAGGCTCCTCATGCAGAAATATACAAGCACAAGACCTGCATGTGGTGCTTGAGGAATGTGTGAAAAGGGATTGGATCAAGGATGGAGAGCTGTCACTTTGATTTTCATAGCTTTAGCTGGTTTAGAATCTGGCATTCTTTGAAAATGTGTTAATTAAAAGATCCTATCTTTGAATCTTTATTTTCACGTTCATTTAGAAAGTTCTGGTGCCATCTGGTAACTAAGGAAAGTCAGAATAGATTTAGATAGAGATTCTCCAGTCACAATCAATACATCTTCATTGAAGCCGCAATATGAAACATTTTGCTCTGACAGAGAAAGTATTTTTCCAGTCTTAGCATTCTACTTTTTAGTTTCCGACTCCAACACTTGACATTTCTACTACTTGAACATCTACTATATGGCATCTGTGAAACACACAACAAACATTTCTCAAGCAGATGCCGAATGCAGCTTTCCTGCAATAGATAAAAGCAACAGTGAATGTTCATCGCTTTTCACTGTCTTTTTTGCTGCAGCATGCACATTTCTGTTTTGATTCTGATGTTCATTGTTGATTTCTCTGAAGTCCAACCTAAAACTTAAATTTTGGCCACCCCCAAACAGTTAACGGCCCAAAATCTTTTAAGGCGAGCCCATGTAACTTATGCTGACAATGGCATGATCCTGATACATGCTAAAACATAGCATAACAGATGCAAAAGTAGAGAACAATCGTAAGTAGGGATGTCCAAATCCAGTTTTTTTTGGCCACTATCCGGGTCCTTTAATAACATTTGCTATTTGCTGAAACCGGGTCTGACTCGGTACTTTTCTTTATTAATTAATTGATGATTAATTAAAAATGAATGTTGATTAAATATGCATTTGACACATTAATTAAATGTGTCGATCACTCCATTGGAGTTGTTGGGTCTACATTGGTGTGACAGAGTGATGTATCTTTTACCTCACAAACAGTCTGGCTGAGTACAGACAAGTTTTATTTTGGCCTCCCATCAAGTTACCCAAACAATTAGTGTTAATTGGCGACAGCTGACACGACCTGCTGCCAACGTTTGGCATTTTCACTGGCAAAAGTTTCAGTCTGCTAGAGACTGCTACCTGTGTGTTTTGTACACCGCTCACTGCTAATAAGAGAGGAGAGTGAACAGATTAGTTACCAGCGCAGCTAAGCGAATTTTGCCAACCCGGCTGTCAGAACAGTGAACCACAAATGTGACCATATCATTTTCACATTCACACACACTGATCTTTAGTCTCAGGCAGCGAAATTCTTGCTCCCCAGTTCATTATAGTGGGGGTAACACAAGAGATAGACAAAACACAGCAGAGTAAAGCTGCATGTTAGGCGATACAAACCATTACAATATGCACAAATTGAGCATCATACTGCTAACGTTAGCCACCATCAGCTAATGGTTTTACCAGCCCAAGTAAGACTCTAGCAGGGCAAGGTATTGATTTTGAATTCAGTCTTTCATTTGTAATTCAAAGTTTGTGTCTTGTTTTTCTTTTAATAACACAGTCCAACTATTACAAAAAAGGCAAGTCTGTGAGTTTATTAATTAAGGGGGAGGAGGTTTAAAATTGTTGTGAATGGAGATTTCTTTCCACATGCACCGGGGAGATTAAAGATTTCTAACAGTGTCAATGGTTTGGAAACATCATGTGTGAACAATGTGTGCGCCATAGGTCCCTTTATACAGCCTCATACTCCTTGGATGTTGTGCAACCTTGAAGACATGTCATCAAACCTAATCACTACCACAAGGTGAATACCATTATGGATCCCCTTCCATGTTGAACAGTTGGCAGCAGACATTGTGGACTGAAGCTTGAGCTGTCTATAAACTGGGTGAAACAAAATTGGTCAGGATGTAGGAAATACAAACTAAAAGTCGTTTCTAACCAGTTTTTTTTTGACATTTTTGATAAGCTTTGAAATTTGTAACATTAATCACTGTCCTGTTAATTGGTTATTCCTCTCACTGCTTCATCGTGTTCGTTTTGTTCATTTTCTTCTGTGTTAGGCATATTCTCATACAGTTACAATCAGAGCAAACTCTTATTTACTCAATAATTCTATTCTAGAAGATATGTCTTTTGAATTATTTTTTGAATGTGAAATTTCTGTAATCATATCACATTACCATTTGAATGTGACAGAACTCAGAACTCAAAAATATGCTTTTATTCTGCATATACTAAAACCAAGATCTCTCGGCCGGTTCCACCACAGAAAGAGTGAACAATGAAAACCACGAAGATGATGACATTACACATATAATGGCTGTCTACACATGGTGAAGTGTCCTTGAGATTTTCAAAACATTTAGGTTGATTGTAATTCAGACACAATGGGTGTGCGTTACCGGTCAACTTATCCTTCCCTGCCCCTCAATAGGCCTCCCCTTGGAGCAGAACTGCTTGTGAAAGAGCAGACTCCCTCTGCAGCAGGTGCAGGTCTAATGATGCTTTGATGCCATATGTCAAATCTCATCACTTGCTGAGTAGACTGACATTTCCGTTGATGGCTCCTAGCAACAGCATTGCAAGTGGTTGCAAGGAAGCAAACGCTAAGTGCTGAAAGAAAACCCCCCGAAAACTTGTATTCAGAACCACTTCCCAGTTTGTACACGTGACAACATTTCAATTTTCAAGTTCCATAACAGGGATGTGTTTTAGGATATACATTATTCTGTGAGTGACACATGGTCATTTCAGAGCATATGGTGGTACACAAATAAAAAAAAATATATAAAAATGGGATCCACCCACGTCTGCCATCTCATGTCGTCAGTAGACAACTTCTGATTATTGCTTCAACAGCAGTCATGTCTTTGATGTCCCCCTAAATTGTGCTTTTTTTTTTCATCAACTCCTAGCTCCACAGCCTACACTTGGCTGGCTGAGTAACTATTAATCCATCCACTTCTGTCTGATGTGTGGGGCGCTGTCTAGTCACAGGCAGCCCATCAGAGTCAAGTGGTATGGAGTGATTGCCTGCATTGTGTCAGTGATAGAGATAGAAGAAGCCGTTTGTCCTTGTGCAGTGTGTATAAAAAGCAACAACAACAAAGACAATAAAAACATCAGCGGAGCCCTGTGTATGTTTGTGTTTGCGTGTACTCAAGGCTGTCTTGTGTTGTGATACGGTTGGCAGAAAATACATGACTCTACGAGCAGAAGGTGTTTCTGCAGCAGCGTTTGTATTCTATTGCGCACAACCATCGTCAGTGATGGGTGTGGTGGGGGGTAGTAAGATGCTCTGTTGCACCTGTAGCCGCACCCAACAGTGATGTCGGAATGAAAATCACCAAGTCGGCAAAACTGACAGCCCACCCCTATACGCCTCCCTCCAAAGCCACTCCCCTAAATTATCACAATGAACGTAAACGCAAGCTCGCTATCTCCATAGTTGATGTTTTATTTTCATGTTGTGTCTGCTGGTTATCTAGTAACTGATACGCATTCAAAAACCTGTTTTTTATCAAGAGTTGAAGGATGAACCACATGGCTTTAGCATGGCACTTCTCACCTGGCTAAGCTAACTGTTGACGGTCAGTAAATACTTCCAAAATGTAGGCTTGCTCCTAAATAAACGATAGTGTCTCGTTTATTGTCTGTTTCTACACATATCAAATACAGAATATGTGACCTGGATTTGGAGTTGTTTAAAGGCACCTTTGACTGAAATGGGAAACGGGGGAAAAAAAAAACGTTTTCAACGGGAGTTGTTATGAGAACATGTTTTTGTTACATTGGTGCGCTTAGTTTTCCGACTTGTAATTCATAATTGGGACTGTCAAGGTAAGGTGCCATTTATAAAAGGCAGGAGGAATTGGTGCTCAAAGGAGCAAGAGAGTGGCAATATTTCTAAAACTGCCAAATTATTTCTCTCACACACATACAGTGCTCTACGTGGCCTAGCTACTGTAAGCTGTATGCTAATAAAACATTCTCTGAACTTCAGCATCAACGTTGTTAAAGGTGTATTCTCTCCCCTGATTGCCTCTAATCAGCTCCGCTCAGCCAAGATAAGTCTACCTGGAGGACTGGCTACTGATTTTCCGTCAGAAGGAAACGCACACTGTAATTATGCTGCCATTTGAAATTCTATCACAGAAATAAGATGCATCTCATTGAAATGTATGTGGAATGCTGGAGGGATACATTCTGGGGTAAACCTTGTCTTTTTTTAATTAAACACACGGTGGCCTTGGTGGATTGCTTGTGACACAGGGAATGATCGGGGCACTTAGAAGGCTGCAGTTCAGGTAAATATGCCTTTAATGTCCCAGAGGGCAGCTGGAGGGGCATGACTTGGCATGTTTATGGAACTTGGAGTTTGGGAAGCATATTTTAAAAGACACAGAGTACAATAAAAATGGTAACCTATTCACCCTGAAGTTAAACTGCAAAAACACACCGAAATGAAAAATAAGCACTGTTTAAAGTCTGCGCTGATCATTTTTTTTAGTATTCATATCTTCTCCAGGAATATCTTGTCTAAAAAAATGGACTGCACGAGGCTGCTCACACATATCCATCACATATTAAATCTGTGGGTAGATGATGAGACCCATTCTTTATGATATATGCAGATTATGAAGAATGATACAGGATCACGTTCTCCCAGGTCCCATTACTGGCATCCCACTAGCATTTAGAAATCCCAAACAAAGCCAGCTTCTAACAAACTCTGCTCCCAGACATGATGCTGCTGTTTCTCTCCGACTAGTGGGGGAACAATATGCACATTCATCTGGATTGTCTCATTAATCTTTTATTTTTGTGATTAAAAAAAGAAATAAAAAAAGCAGGCACAATTTCTCACAAGCGGCGGGAAAAGATGACGACCAGATCAGTAATTCTAGAAAGACAAAGTCGCATGACCTTGACATTTCACTTCACCGAAATGCCAGTTGATTATTCAGTCGACTGAAGAATGAGAGAGACAGACAGGAGAGAGGAAAAACAAAAATAGAATTAGTCTGAGGGGAAACAAGTGAATTCCCGTCGACGTGCCAAATATATTTTTAGCTGGATTTACTGACAAGTTTTGGGAGAAGCTACAGTATGTGATTCACTTTAGAATGACTTTTTTTTACTATATATCTTGTGATTGCCTGCAATACTGGGTCATCTTTAGAAACGTGCTGTTTTCATATATGCGTGAATACAGTATGCGAGTGCTCGCTGGAGGGATGTGGAGAGGGGGGCGCATGCCGTTGGCTCTCTGAGTCAACTATTACCCCCTCACTCTCCTCTCGCTTCACTGCCGCTCACCTCTCACCCGCCCTGTGGCCTGCCGCCTGCAGACAGGCGCCGGCTAATCTTACCCTCCTTCCTCCTCCACCTCTTTTTTTCTTTCCTCTTTCTCCTATACTTTCCCCTCAGTTGCCTCTCACAAACAGGATAAGTCTGACTACTAACCTCACACTACACCATTCACCTTATTGAGCCTCAGAAAACCCGTTTATTCCACTTATATAGATGAAATCGAACATTTGCCAGGGTAAAACATCACCCATACAGCTGAGAATACAGATTTCTGCTCATTAACATTGTTAATGAGGCAGCTAATGAGATGAGTAAATTCTTTTGTAAGCTTCACTTTTGCTCAGACATGGTTTGGATGACATTACATGCCGCATGTTGTATCTCAGTGTTGTGGATGCTGCGTTGCCATGTTAAACTGCTCCCCGCTCATCGCGCTCCGTGTCCCTGTCTTGTTTGATAAACGCAGCGTGCGGTCCTGCTCCCTTCCTGTCCGCATTGTTTTGCCAGCAGTGCCGTGTCGCTGCGGCTCGTCTCTCTGAAATGTGCATCTGCATCACCTGCCACTCACAGGGAGGAATGCCATGTGCTGTCTGATTGACGTCTGGATCTGCTTGAGGAGAAGAGACTGTTTCTCACATGGTTCAGTGCGCCAAAATATGTGTGAACAGGAATGAGGACACTGAGGGAGAATAAGAAACTGTGAAGAAGAAGAAGAAGAAGAAGAAGACATAATGATAAAACGTCAGGAGCTTGTTTTAGACTAATTCTGGTCCCCAGTGTGTGTTGTGTGTTTATTTAACAGAGCATGAGTGGTTGCTTGTGTGTGTCTTTGCGTGTATTCCTGAGTGTATTCCTGTATGCATAGTTGAGTGTGAAGGCGAGACTGTGACTGAGATCTTTCTCTTTTGTGCCTCATCTAATGTTTCCCAGCCAAGACAGGCGCCCTGGCAGAAAATGAGAGGTACGCAGGTGTGGTTTGACATGGCTCATCTGCAGGCCGTACATGCTGTACGGGACCATAGGGAGCATTTACACCCTGAGGTTAGACTGAGGAGCACCGAGACACACACGAGCCTTCTCTCTCTACAGACGGCTAGTATGTGTTCGGCTTTGATGTTCTTCAATCCTTCAGTGTCCTCTTTGGTCACATTGAACTTTTTGCAGGGCAATGGCTCTTAAACCAGGGCACAAATCAAAGCACTGTGTGCCCTTCTGATGTCAGTGGAGGTTGGAGCAGCACTCTCTTTTTTTGAGAAATCAAATTTTGGGCATGTTGGTGGTGTTGCATCAATAATGAATGTTTCTTGTAATCTAATGGAAGAAGTTCCATTTAATGACTTAATTGTTGTTTGCTCACTCACGCCGTGACTCGTAGCACTTTGCATTTTCACCTCTGCGATCATTTAACAGTTCTCATTCTGCAGCGCAAGTCACAGAAAGCTTTGCAGAAAGCCAACACCGAGGAGTAAACAGCGGCTCAGCTGCTTATGTGTTTTATTTATACAACAATCGGCGCGCTGGCATTCTTCGACACTGTGAGGCTGCATATTTTCATAAAAATGATTCACAAACTGGCTGAATTCCCCCAAAAATGAAAAGTTCACCTTTGAAAGAAATGGCGTGACAGTTGCAGAACACCCCCCCCCCCCCCCTCCACAAGATTTTTGAAGGAGTGGAAACTTGACAGTTTAGTGACTGTCTCCATGGAAACGGTGAGAGGGTCTCATTAGGGTAGTACCAGCAGAATCTGTTTTTGGAGGAACAAAAACCCTCTGACTGAAAAGCTGAGACCGGCACGACTTTAAAAGAAGCTAAACGACAAAAAAACAAAACAAAGGAATGATACATTTTTGCTTGGAAATCTAAAAAAGAAAGAGTCAAACTTCAAAAACAGAGGACAGCTGAGGGCTGTGATTATTAAACATATTTGCAGAGCTGTGGATTGAAAATTGCTCTTGACACAGACTATGTGTTTGCTGTTGCATCAGTCAAAGCTAGTCTTCAAGGGCAATCTCTCTTGCATATCTGAAGGGGTTTGCCAACTATTTCACTGGCATCACCATCATCTACAGTATTTTGTCTCTTCCAGCTTTGCAATGTATTTTCCCACATTTTACACCTCGTAATATTTTCACGCCCACATAACTTGCATAGACATCTTTACAAGACACTTTTCCTCTGTATGCATCTAATAGATATATCTCTGCACTGCACTTTCCCTGGAAGAAATTTGTTTGGAAATGAATATTCATCTCAGCTGACACATTTTGCTTAAACATTTAAAAGGACATTCAGCGAGAGCATGATTTCAGCTGCGGTGTCCAGGGCGATATTTAATGCCGAACATGCAGATTACAATTCATCGGCACCGTGATCCAACCCCGTCATTTATTTGCAGATAATAAAAAGACAACATCAAGAGGAATGAATGGCTGTAATTTAAGTGGCTTTTGGCTTCTGATAATTGATTTCACATGATGTTTGTATCTGAAATGCAATCTTATGCATATCATGGCATGTTTTATTTTTTTTTATATTAACATCATTATCGCAGCAGAATGTGCAATAATATGTATTTAAAATCAGGAATCAATGTTACTAAATAATGAAGTAATATTCAACTTGCATTGCATATTTCTTTTTTATCTCTCGTGAAATGCCCAAGGACTTGGAATAATGCAAAATAATGACAAAGCGGTGCCAGAGGACTTAGACTCATTTTAATGAAATATTTCACTTATTTCATTAATGGAAGTCGGGGTAACTTTTCACCCAGTCTGAGCTTTAGTGGGGCAGATGGTCCCAATGAGTTAACAGAAAAATGACGTTATTTGTCGTTGTCCATACAATATGTGCTGCAATGTTGGTGAACACATAAAGAAAAGATTGTATAAGATGATAACGCGTAGGTGGATGAAATAAATACAAAATGGAAAGAGGTTCAGGTGACTTCTGGGACTGTTATGTCTGTTTCCTGGGAGCAGATAAAAGAAAGTAGGATGGTGAGATGCTTGGAGGTCTTCAACCTTGCATGCAAATGACCACTGCGTTTGCATTTTGAGCTGGCGCTACTTTTATTTGCTAATGGTGGTATAAACAGAGGTAGCATTTATAACCGTTACTACGTGTTTATCACATATCATAAAATTGTGATTATCAATATTATGAAATGACTGTGTCGTTATTGCTTTTTCTCAAACATTCTAAATGGAGACACAAAGGGCATTTATGTGCACTCATTAAAGACTACTTTCCACACATCTTTCATTGTCATGCCTCTATGTGGAACAACATCATTAATGTTAAATTGAAAGGGTGAAACGTTTGCATTTTTGGGCATCCGGCTCAGGAAGCTTCCTACAGCTAAGCGCAGGGCCACAGCATGCCTCGTGGAAAGCTGGGAATTAATGTGTATTATGGCAGGAAGAGAGGACTTTATTTATGGGAGCATCCGGAGTAAGCAGAAGGAAATATGGTGGCAATACCTGGGGACAGTGATAAGTAGTTTGAGACCATTCCCAGGACAGGGATACTGCAGAAAAACCAGGAGAAGAGCTGGATGTGGCTAATGAGAGCAGCGCAGGATCCAACACGCAGGGACTTCCTGCAATGGCAGAAAAACACAACTAAAATACATGAAAACTTGATGGTCCTCTTCTTCACATCATGATACACCTTGCGTTTCAACACGTGTGCACCGGTATACCTCACATATGATATTAATTACAGTTAACATCGAGGCAGTCAAGCTTGCTTCTGATTATGAACACAAACCACGGCTCATTGAAGGAGCTCCGGCAACAGACAGGAAGGTGTAAATAGCCTACTTTATGTTTGTGTGTGGATCTGCATGTGTTTCTGTGTTTATACTGCATGTATCACACTTTTAAAGAGTATATGCATTCCTCACATGTGACTATTTCTGAAGGCGATGATAGGTGTGAGTGTTTGGAAGGTGTCAGCAGGAGGGAAAGACGATTGTGAGACAAATCCAAGAAAGAAAAGGACCGTACCCCAGTTTGGCAACTTGCTCCTGTCTTTTTTTACGTCTTTTTACATTGCCTTCCACCTTTTGTGTTGGCCCTGATGGCCAGCAGTGTGTAGGGAGGAGGGCGAGCTTGTACTCCCCCGCCCGTCTCATCCTTGGTCTCTCCTGGAAACATGCGACATAGAGCATCGAGCAAAGCCACTAGCCTTCCTGAGCCAAATGCCCCGGCCATGCCAGAGCCCGCCAAACCAGCTCCCTATACCCTTTCCACTGCTCCAGACAATTTACGATCAGCAGAGAGACGGACAAAATATTTGCTTATCTTCACAGCTGAACTGTAAGGAGGGTTGAGGGCAGCAAAGTGTAGTATGAGGCTTGACAGCAAATTAGTGCCCTGCCATGACATATGCGGTGGTGTGGCTCGACAGGTCCCCTCATTTCCCACTTTTATTATCATCCATGCTTGAATTATTCAGTGGCAGCCATTAGCATAACAGCAGCCATTTTATATTTAGCTGCTCCCCCTATGTTGACTGTGTCAACATTTCACTCCAAATATTCCGCTAACATCCCTGACAAGAGGCAAGAGGCAGCGGCTCAGAACCAAGTGCAATTAGTGAACAAGAAGTGGAGGAAGAATTTCTTTTTTTCTTTTTCTTTATGTTCTGAAATCACAAGACTGATATCTTTTCAGTTCCTAACAGGACAAAAAAAAAGAAAAGAAACACTCCATAATTTTGATTAGCATGGCAAACTGGCGGATTCTAATGGCATTTGCCAAACAGAAACTGCCAGACATTTATAGATATTCTGTAGCAACCACCCAGTCTCATTTGTCACTATTAGCTGCAATATGAAAGATCCCTCAACTCATCTTGAAGGTCTAATTTGTTAGCTTGAAATGGGAGCCGGACTGAGCAGACTGCTGCTACAGTGATGAAAGCGATCAATGCTCCTCTCCCTTGCTGAGTGTGAAATTAAAACCTTTGCATAGCAGTTAAGGTTGATCCGTATGAGTTACTCTGCACTGACGTTTTTTAAAGTACATTTAATTGAATAGCATTTCATTTTTATAAGGAGGAAGAGGGTTATATTTAGACACACAATTATAAATGTGGGTGTGAGAGCGAGGGACTGTCTGTGTGTGACTGTCCGAATTACGCTTGTGACATGGCATGTGATTCCGTCTGTCCGCTGCGTTTTGTGCTCTGCTCATCCCCACCAGCTGTACACTTTGACCTCCCACTCATCTTTGATCCACTGTCAAAGAGCTCGCTCTCTGCCGTCGCTCAGCTGCACTCTGCAAACCTTCACTTCTTGCTCCAGATTTGGGCCCGGAGTCACTCAGTGTGAGCTCCTGGCAGTCTGTTTGAGGCCGCTCCCTGGTTAAGCTCTTAGAAGAGTGAGAAGATCCATTTGTAATTCACTCAAACTAGAAGAACTGGCTCGCACAAGCAAGGCATCGCAATGTATGCAGTTTGTTAACTTAAATAAACTGAAAAGGTTATGGAATGGGGGGGGGGAATAAAGCTATCATTTCCCCCCACACAGCTGGTTCGACAGAACTGAAGCCGGAGGTGGTGATTCCTCTTAACCTCTTCATATAGCGTCATACGATATGTCTTGAGTTCACAACCTTGATAAGATATCTTTAGGGTTCTAATTTATTTTTGATGATGTTTGATGGAGAGCTTCTTGTCTTCATCTGTAAATTAGAGCGAGCGTTTCTGACCTTGAGAACGTGCATATGGTCAAATAAAAAATAAAAAAGACGTATGTTATTTATGTGCTATTTGAATGCAGCTCATAATTTATCACTGATGTTGACCCTGTTGATTTAAGTGAGCGATCTGGCCCCGACAGAGAAGAAACACCAGTAGACTATAGCTGAGACTGTATTTTAGTTTCTCTCAGTCGGAGATACAATTGAGTAGACATATTTAAAGATTTTCAAAGGAAAAAAGAACGACACAATACACATACACAGGCCAGAATCTAATGTCATAAAAGTAGCCCTTTAAATGGACACTGCAGTAAGAGTCTAAATTACAGTATTTAGGAAATGCAACAATCATATTCAGAAGTTACTACACAATGTACCTTTTTTAATAAACAATCATTGTTCAAAAAAAAGGCTTGTAATTATCAAGTACTGATAAATGATTTAAGGGAGGGAAGAGGAGCTGCTCAGGTTCACTATGATGATGAAAATTAGAAGTATTAAAAAAAAGCACCCCATGAAACACATTAGACCTTACAGGAGTTGAATGGGCTGCTATTGAAGCTCGGTCAGCAAATCTGCCATTTGTATGCTTAGAGCACACAAATCGTCTGTCTCAAACTGTAAACGCACAATGAAACAGTCCCTCCTCCTCCGGAGCAGGAATTCAGCGGTGGCTGTCGCATCGAGGCCTCTGTGCAAATTTGGACAGCGCCGATAGCCACTGATCTCACACTGATCCCCTGGTATGTGAGCGGATATTTCCCCTTCTCCTCGGGACAAGTCTTTGTTTTTCTATCTTTTCTTTGAACTTTCTGAATTTGATTTACAGTGCACTCAATACTTCCTTTCTCTCTGAATTAGCATAGGAAAGTGCTGCATATGGATTCTCACTCCCTGCGATGAACACTAAGAAGTTTCACAAAAAGCAAACACCGTCAACTTTTTAACCGCCGGTGTCACGCTGTTACCGAATCATTGTTTTTTTTTTTTAGGTGGGTGACAAAGTAGAAAGTTATTCGCCGCAAAGTGTATGCAGCGCACACATTTGTGTAAAATAAACAGAACACGCTGCCCTAATATTGACAGTCACATCCTGAATGTAGTCCAACCTCGCCCGTTCTAGTGATTGAGGAGATGCATGTCTGTTCCTCAGGCTGTGACACATGTCTTGTTGGGTCGGCAAAGCTCCTTACTGTCTCCCCCCCCCCCCCCCTCTCAGTGTATCTCAGTGCGGGAGAGAAACATGCTCTCTTTCTATGCGCTCCACAGCCTCCTTGTTCTGTAACACTGCAGTATTTCAGCATACCAATAACTGGGACTGTGGGGGGATCCTCTCCTCTTCACTGTGCTTGCCAGCCACCCAGGTGTGACTACATGTCAGGGAACAGTCTCACTGTGACCCCAATTACAGTCTCCCCCTGACTTTGCTTTGCCAGCCCTTCTTATTAATCCATGACCCATAGAGACCGCAGTTGTACATACAGCATGTATATGTTTGCTGCCATGCATTTAGCTTGGCTGTACCTGCACTAAGAGCTAAAGATTTGTTTAAAGGGCTTGGGTTGGGTGATTGCAGCTGTAGTGACACACAAAGGGATGAAGTGTTCAAGTCAAGGTGAGGAGAGGTTTATTGGACGGAAACAAATAGATTTGGAATATTGGTTTTCAGTATTTCCTTGTTTTTGTCACCCGCTGACAGAGACATCCAGGATAAGGATGTGATAATACAGTTTGAGAGGTAAAATGCTTTTTTAAACTTTTTGTTTTTTAGGGGATTGTTTCCTGGTGGAGACTTCTGTTCTTTCCTGTGGGTGTCAGGTGATTGACAGTATGCAGAGTGCAATGTGTGCACTGACATGACAACACTCATCTAAGTCACAACAGAATGATAATAAAACAGAGATGAAATGAAATTACGTCTTCACACAGACTGATGGATTTTCCCGCTTGGGAAATTTCAAAGTCTGTGTTTTTTGTCTGTCTTTCCTTTTATTTTTGTACAAAAATGAATGGCAGTCTTTATTTATGGGAGTAAGCCCTGATGTTCCCAACTATGCAGAGGGTGGGTAACCTCTATAATTGGATGGTGCAAACTTTAAAAAGGGCAATTAAAACAAACTGAATTAGACATAAAACGGTGTAAATGGTTTATATAGTTGTAACTATAACACTGGAATAATAACATCCAATTATTCAGTTTATCTAAATAAAATCCAAATCACCAATTTTTTTTTACAGTATACATCATTTACATACGTACATACTACAGCTATAGTCTGTAAATATTGAACTGACCTACAGTATCTGTGCAAGTCCCTTCTCCTTTACCCACAATGCATTTCTGCCAGGCTAGATCTGCTTCTCAAGCTGTGAGCGTCACGAGTCAGCCCATCGCAATTCAATAGGTGAAAACAGCATGAGATGTGCAGTGTCGAGTGAGAACAGGTTTGTTTTAACATGGAATAGGTGTTGATCACACAACACTTTGATACGGCTAAAAGAAAAAACTAAATCATGAAAAATAAATGAATTGTCTCCTTTCTGGCTGGCTTGGCTGGTGGTACGTTCAAATATAGGCCGCCCTGCAGGACAACAAGGATTTGAGTGGCTACTGGTGAAACCTCTTCATTAAAACACATTTTTTTACCAGGATAATTAGCCCACCAGCCGCTTTGTTTACTACATATTTGGTAACAGAAAAAGAGCTAGAAATGTGATAATTATGTTAAGTTACATGCAGTGTTGTAGTCAAGACCGCACCTAAACCGAGACCAAGTCATGACCCAGACCAGAGTGTATCAAGACCCAGACAAGACCAAGACTTGGAGGGGTGTAGATCACTCACTTTTTTTGACTCTGTGTGACGGGGGGGGGCGGCGATGCGTCGCAGCCGTTGACATTAACAAAACTTCTAGGTTAATGGTTGCATTTGAGGCAGCAAGAAATACATCCAATCACATCCAATTAGAGTACTCTTTGTCTGAGAACGAGACAACACAGAGAAAAATGTGATAGATTCTGAGACGAGACTGAGACCTTCAAAAAGTGGTCTTGAGACCGATCAAGAACGATCTCGAGTACTACAATGCCTACATTCTCCTTCAGCAGGGTGGATGCTTGCTGAATTGAAGGGTGGTCCTAAGTCCTAGTCACTAAACCATCAGGACGTCTACAAAAGCAATATGGTTAAAATGCAAATGAGCAGGGAAAGATCGCAGAAGTTAAGGTTAATCGGGAAAGGGAGGGAGGGAGAGGACAGGTTGGAGGCAGGGGGATGAGAAGGAAGGGGCTGAGGTGTGGCGGTGGGGTGGGATGTGGGGGTGGGGGGGTAGGGTGTCTGACATCGCCCCCACGGTCATAACAGCAAGGTCTGCATATGGGAGCAGCTGCTGTGCCCTCTGCTTCCTCCCTGGAAAAATATGGCTGGAATATTAATTGCGCTGCTAATTCTGCTTATCGCAGCTTTTCGTGACGCTCAGAAGGTCCAGTGAGCCCCGTTACGTTCGCCTGTTAGCAATGATGACTGTCTCTCCCAAGCATGGGTTAGACTAGCTGAAAATCAAAGCTTTATCTCTGCAATCAAAATGCTTTATTTGATCAGACGCTACAACTGGCAACACAATGAACAGCATGTTATCTACAGGAGTGTTTAACAGTTTGTTTCTCAGCTGGCTCCTCTCTGTGCAGACATGTTTTCACAATAACTGAATAAAGGCTCTCCCTTTGATGCAATCTATTTCAGTTTCTACCTTTTGGCATCACCTCCGTTTCTGTCTCACATTGTCAGCTCATTGTCTGACGTGAGATCAGCTTGATTGGCTGCGATGTCGTACTTATACAAGAGTTGGGCTAATTTGAAGTAAACTCTGCACAAGTGGCTGAGTCGTTGTTTTGTGACCCTGTTTGTGTTGGATGAGCACACCGTGCCTCTCTTGGGAGCAGCCTACAGGCATCCCACAGATCTGACACGCAGCTCTGCACGCTCACAGAGAAAGAGAGAGGAAGGGAAAGAAAAAATAAGAAATACAGTTCCCCAAGAATCCTGGCTGAATACATTACAGGAAAATACAAACTTTATCAAGTTTTTTTTTTTTCCAAAGCTGGGGTCAAAATAAGCAAAGATAAAGCATGCAATATACTCAAGAGCACGGCAAAAAAAAACCTTAAAGGATTTTGAGATTGTGAATTTACACCTTTTGTATTTCACATACTGTTCACACCCTGTTGCTTTTGGATACATAATCTTATGAAGAAAAGGAACCTGAGAAAAGCCTAAAACGCAGCATTTTGGGCTATCCATGCTCCCCTTCTCAGTGACAACACAGGGATATCTCTGCAGAATCAGAAAATATTCAGGACCTTTGTGAATGTATACATAAGGGCCCACGGGGATTTTTGGGCTCCCCCCTCATGCCACTGAGGCATGCACCTCAGCACTCAGCGGGACCTCTAAGATGACAGAATGAGCCGAAATGTCAAAAGACGGATAGAAGGAGAGGTGTTGGCGAAGAGAGATGGGAAGAGGGTGTGGACCCTAGGGATCCTGGTGTGGGTGGTATATGCAGGGGAGGGGAAGGGGAAGGGAGGTCAGAATCAGTGAGTGCCAGTTTAATCTGATCGGAGTTCATCCATGCAGAGGAGCTGGAGAACCATGCAGAGAAGCAACAGTGATCGCACAAATTATACACCGGTGAGAGGAGAAGACAGACAGAGGAAAATATATGGACGTGTGAGTGGAATAGATGATTTGTGACGGAGGAGGGAAGACGGAGAAAAGAGGCATCATGGGGTGCTTTGAAAACATCACGGCTGGAGTCATGCACAGGTAAATGTGCAAGGTATACCTCCATTGCGTAACAAACCTCATTAAATGAATAGCTTGGTATGTGACGGAGACAGAGGGAGGAAGAAACAAGGAAGTACTGTGACTGATAGGGACAAACAGGTACATGATTTGTGATCCATACAGGTGAATATACACTTTCCCCTCCCTTCCTTTCACCAAACAGCGAGGGTCACCCCTACTTTCCTCTCTCCTTCCGCTCTACTGCATCCCGCTCGTCATGCACTGTAATTAAAACCACAGGTGGGACCCGTAACACTGCTTGGCTGCTCCCAGCATGCAACAGGCACCATCTGGTTCAGAGGAGGGGCGTTTTTTATTCCCCCTACAAACAGCCAGGGGTTAAAACATCAAAGGCTCGGATCTTTGATCGGACCTCTGCGGGGTCGAGAGGGAATAATATCCACTGTGTTTTGAATCATTCTGCAACACAAAGCGTGAAACGGGAACGCACGCTCGAGCTTGTAAGCCACCAGGTCAGCTACCTGCCATTCCTACGGGGACCTTTCGCCGTCACCTATACCTCCTTTCCTGGTATCATCTTCCTAAAAAATGTCTGCCTGCAAACCTGTTAGAGAGTATTCTCCAAAGACTCCCACGTTGCTGATTACTTTTGCTTCGGTGCATGCTTCGCTAAAGCGAACATGCTCACTACCCCTTGAAACATGGCAGAAGTCATAAGAAAATAAGCACGGACTAGGTCACAGCACATCACAGAGCTTTGAATATGATGAAATCTCTGGTGCATTTGTGTGTTTTGCAGTGCGCCTTTTTCAGCAACTGAGATTTAATATGATTTTTTTCTGTAAGTTAAGACTGCACGGTAAGCTGTTGTTAAAATGATCTTGCTTGGCAAGTGGGGAAAAAGGCCTTTCAAATCAATATCTGAGATGAAAAGTTATGAGGGAGACAAAATCATCTCTCAAAGCCTTTGCTCTCCCGTCAGTGTAATAGAGCCTTTAAACAAAGCATTGTACAGCTGTCTCTAGACACAAGATGACAAGACCTATTTTGAATTATTTTCACTGACAAGGAAGTGTTACGGCACAGGATGGAAAAGCTCATTTCAGATCAGAACAGAGGACAGAGTTTTACCGGGGGGCGTTGGCAGATTGCAGATGTCTGCCTCACTCCAGTATGCATGGTGCAAGCGTTCGTGGAACAGCCCCCCTGGTGGAGAAATTCACTTAAAGTTTGGTCTCTGAGGAACAATAAAGACCCCAAACAGCGTGCCTAAATTTAAGCTAGCATGAAATCCCCTCCCCCCCCGCCACTCCTGGGTGGCTGGTTTGCCTCCTCTCTCCTCTTTCTGTGATGTGACACAATGTTTCAGATGTCGCAACGCAATTTGTATTTGCATGTTAGTTTTATGTACGGGGAGGTTTAGAGCAACAATAGCACCAGTTGTGTGTGTGTGTGTGTGTGTGTGTGTGTGAGTTAACTGGTTGTGTCTCGAGCATCTGTTGTAGACAAGGGCCTAATAGCAGTGGGTTTAAAGTTGACTAGAAACAAGGGGAGGGAGCGCTGGTGCATTATATAGCATGCTGAACCTTTACAGCACGAGTGATTGAAAACACTGGGACAGAGCAATGGCTTGTGATAAGAACAGTGTGACAAAGCATAACAAAGTAGTGTGGTAACAGCATCGAAGCCACTTTTAACAAACTACATCTGTTTAAGCATCAATAGAAACATTTGTCAAATCGTCACTAAACACCTCCCCTCAAAAGTGATTGTCCAATCATAGCATAGCACCGTATCGAGACACAGCAAGCCTGTAGAGCTCTGGATTTCTCCCCATGTTGAAGTGGGTGGTACAGGGTTGTAGTAAAAGCTGTATAAAGAGTTTGAATGGTGGTTTCTTTTCTTTATCATCTCCAAACTCTGTAAGGAATGGATGTAATAGTATATTTGGATGCTCTAATAAAAGCTGCACTCATTCGTATTTGGGGGTTTTCATACTCCAGCTAAACTCATTTTCCGAGATTAGTTGGTCCTCGTCCTGAAAGCCCTTTCTCCTGTAACATTAAAAGTGAAATTAAATCCTGCTTGTCCAAGTATTTAAACTATGGGCTAAACAGGGTGAATATGAAATGACAGTATTTTCTATAATATTAGCATCTTAGCTCTAAGCTGCAATACAAAAACAAAGCTGTTCCTTTACGTCTTCTACACGGATCATCTATGCTCACTTTTTGCCTTGGGGTTTTCAGCTCAGTCTTTGAGCACACATGTCTAGAACTGAGAAGCTTGATTTTTTTTTTGTTCGAAACATTACTAATTTTGAATATATCGGCCACCATAATTGTTGTCCACATTGCCTCATGAGAATGGAAAAGCTTGACAGGCGTAGCTTGACCGGCTCCCCCTACCTCTACCTGTATTTGGCAGCTACTTTGCTGAACTGCGGGCATAGCACATCTGTGCTGTGAGATACCAAGGCTATACTGAATATCTAAGCAAAGATACCTTTCCAAAAGGCTAAGTTCTTGTTAATATGGAAGTGAAATAAGTTGCAGTTCAGCCTAAGGAATTCTAAATTATGAAATGCATGCTCCACCTGTGGGAAATCTGTGAAAATTATTTAGAAATAGCAAGCTTTTCAGATTCGCCGAGCACTCAGAGCGAAGCCTATGCTCTATGGAAAGTGAGAGGTACTCTTACTTTTGATTAGATCGCTGACCTTGATCCAGATCTCTTTGTGGAGAGGGACCCATTTTCTCTCTGGTATTTCAGGGGAAGAGTAAAAGTGACGCATTCAACGGCACACTATCCATTAAGACCGGGCACGGCAGGGGTGTTTTGTATCAAATGCAGCCCTTTTTGATGGATTGAGATTCATGTCTCACAGTTCAGATATGATAATCCACGCTACTTGGCCTTCAATTCACATCTCTTTTTGCTCACAATTCATCTCCCTTCATTACCCCGTGCGTCATATTTCTTAGGCCCTTACCCACCACCTCCACCGCCCTAAACTCTAGCCATGCTCCTTCTTCTCCACCCCCCCCCCTCTCCTCCGTCGCTTCACCTCTCCTTCCGTGCCCAGCAAGACACTGTTGGATCTAGCAGCTCCAGAATTCTGATCAGCCACTTTGTGGTCCAAGAAGGCTTGCCAAACTGCCTTTCCGATTAATCAATCGTTCCATTGGCTGCGGTTAACATCTGTAACCTCTGCATTACATGGAGGGGAATTTTCAGTCCTGGAGCAGAATAGCAAACATCCAACTTATCCTGCTACAGCCAAAATCCTGCTCATTGCAAAACATGTTACCTACTGAGCAGATATATTCTCCGGGATTACAAACATGGTGGTCTCTCATTTATTTTGAGTGAGTGAGTGAGAGAATGAGTGAGTGAAGGAGTGAGCGGATAGATGCTGATCAAAAAAAAAAGCCTATCTGTGGGCTGTTTTTGTATCCTCTCCAGCTTCAAGGTTGCCATATGGATGCGTAAGGGAAGTGAGGTACACTTAGATGCTGGGATAGAGGTAAATGAAATTCATACTCAAGTATCTAGGTCATTTGTAAGGCCCAAAGCAACATCTCCTTCCCTGCCTGCCTGCCTTTTCCGTGTGCTGCTTGAGTCTGTGGAACATCAAGGAGATGAAAACACTCCACATCCTGTGTATATGCAACAGCTCACACAAGAATAGTGTGCTGCAAGCATGCCAGCATGGCCCTTGGAGTTTCTTTTGACAGTTTATAAATAGAATGAGCTATTGTTGTATCACTAAATGCATCACTATACATTTGTTGAAAACGATGTGCATCACCCAATCAGTGGAGTCCCTCTAGTACACTGAAAGAGTGAAATAAGTCTCAATTAAAGAGAAAATAAACTACTAATAATGAACTGATGAACTAAACTAAAGGCAACCCTTATTTTTTTCCAATCAGGTTTGGGAAAGATTAGCTAAAGTAACCTGTTAATTTAAACCTCCATTTACAGATTTTCCGGTCACTTTGGGTCCGTGCAGACAAGCTGTGAACACAACACAATCATATTAACACCTCGTTGTGTTGATATAGCAAACCTGTAAGCAAAGAGTTTCTCATTTACATATCCAGCAGTTACGGAGCAACATTAGCGTTCATTTGGATTTGTATTTCTTAAATAGCCACTCTCCTTTTAGCTCTGTTTTGGTCTCCACTAACTCTTGAGGGAAATATCTGGCTCTTTAGCTGCTAAATGCTCCGCTGTGTTCACCAGCTGGTTGCTAACCTTGTCTGCCTGCTGTTTGGTGGGCATGTAGTGTTCAGTGGCTTTTCAGAGCTTTGTCGCTGCCTGTCTGAAAATGACGCTGATGAGAGTGAACCATAACAGTCAGTTATGTTTCCACTAAATGTTGCTCAAGTTTTGAGCAAATATCAGAAACTTTTGGCAAAATGAATGTGATTCTGTCTGTGTTTTCATCAAGTACCTTTATGCAAATATATTCAAACGTATGCAACAAGGCTACATTATTAATCAAGCACCAGCACTTCGGATGCATCATGGCATTTCATTGCTGTTTCCCACCTATGATAACGTTTTTTTTTTTTTTTAATTAATCAAATACTCTCTCTTCATCATGTGTTCCCTATGGTGTCTGTATTGGCCCCTTTGGTGATGGATGGTTAGTTTAAGGGGCAAATAAAAACTATTGGATGGGAATTGAAACACTGTTTAAATGATGAGAAGATCACAGAGTTGTTTGGTAAGTTTGTTTAGGAGCCTTGTGTTGAAACCAGAAAGATGTGCCAGCTCACAGTGGGACGTTGAACACTATTAAACAGCTTGTTCAATGAAACTTTTATTTTTCAGCCTGTTTTATGATTTGAAAATATTTTCTTTTTTACTGTGGAGAACAGGCCAAAAAATATTTCAAAGATATTTCAGTAACTTTTGTGCAGTTTAATAATATGTAAAAGGTTGTCATTTAATTTAAATCCAATGTTGGCATCTGAGAGAAGATGAATACATCAATCATACACTCTAGAGTCTGCTCTTCTTCACTGACTCAATATACCAGATTGCATTGCAGCCACAAACATTTTTTTTGAAAAAAAAACTAATTTGGATGCAACTATTGATGCAAAAAGGTCCTTTGGAGGCGGGGCTCCGTTCTTGAAAGTTGCTTAATGGCCGCATGAAGCCAAAATGGCTCGACTGATCTTCTGCACTGTTTCTGCATCCACGAGCATTCTCACTTCCACAAGGGCAGTTCATAGGGAACTATCGGGACCTAACTCTAGATTGGTGCTTCTAGTGGATTGTACAACCTTAATGGGTGCAACTAGTCCAGGCAAGTTTTTAAATGAAAGGCATACTGGGAAAGTTTAGGGCAGGTGTGTACCAGGGTAAACAGCGTTACGACACTTCATCATAAAGATGCACTGAGCATCACAAGCCGATGATATTCAATGTCAATGAATCTGAGGGTGGAATTCTCCTTTAATGTCAGTGGCATAAACACTGTGGCTCTCATCCGTTTTCACTGCTCGTATATATCACTGTTGCCTTTCTGCACGGCTCCTCAGCTCCTTTGCCTGGATGAGTCCCTGTCAGATTTAGTGGGGTCTCACTGCTCCACCTTAACACGCCCACTTACCATCCCCCCCACGTCCTCAACCTCATACCCGTCCTCCATCCATCCCTCTCTTCCCGTCTTCCACGTGAATCTCCAGCTCCCATGAGTATATTCCTTACTCGGCCCTGACCCTCACAGACTCATGGACCACCATACATACATAAACACACACATGCTTCATACACACATTATACACACACAAACATGGACCATGAAGTTGGCTTCTGGGAGCCTCTAGTGCACGTATTAATCACACCTCAGCAGTATTTAGTCCTTGGTTGGTTGATTACGACGCAGGAAGGGTGACTTTAATGAAGGACGTAGTGAGCAGTATTGAGATTACAATTCCACATTTCACATGTCCACGAATTATTTTAAACAGTACAAGACATCACTAGAGACTGGAGGTTAGCATCATGTTTGTATCACTCCCTCTGCAGTGACTTTATATCTACAGAAATACCTCCCCTCCTCTGAAGTTATTTTTATTTGCATTCAGTGAATAACGTAAAAAAAAAAGTTACTTCACAGTGCTTTTCATGTCCCAAACATACTTGACAATAGCTCAGTAGCAGGTAAATCTGTCTGGAAAACAGATTTCCAGCCCAAACACACAGAGATGGTAGCTGGAAATAAAAACAGATTGTGGCAGTTGACAGGTGGAATGAAAAGTGGGTAGTTTCCTTGATGTCGAAAAGGCTCAGAAGAACCCAGATCAAAGTTTCAAGTGACTTTTAATATTTATCCAAGAAAAATATTTCTGAAAACATCAGTAGTTGTTTTCCCCTTTCATTTTAACAGTTTACTTTGCTGAAAGGCCAAAAAATGTGGCGTAATTTTAAACAGTGTTCACTTATAGTGGTTCTTCTAAACAAGCCAGTCAGAGGTTTGAGAAACTGTCCCGTTAAATTAAGTTGAAATTATGTTTTTGTAACTTATATGGGAAATAGTACTGTGTTTTGTGCCAGCATTTGTAGGTGAGTATATACTGTATACATGCAACAGAAGAACACCTCACTATAAAATCATTCATCTTCCTTTAAGTTTTTCAGGGAACACTGAATAAAAAAAATACAGAAGATATAGACATATTATTGATTATGTGAGAGGGGGGTCGGGGGGGCTGGGGAGCTTCAAGTGAAACATAACAACATTTACATTTTTCCCTCATTAGACACATATTTTACCCAAACCTTGAGAATTAATTATCGGGCCCTGCTGCCAACTGAATCTGATTGATTTCCTATCTTTTCCCTGAACTTATATAAATTATATCACTCAAGCTTTAATGCAGGGGCATACAACTCTCGGCAGACGTGGGATCACAATGCATATTTTAGAAGAGTGCGTGCACGTCTGAGAGGAGGAGCTGTTGATGTGTGAGAGGGAGATCGATTGTTTTGTTTGTCTGTGGTTTAGTTTCTGCCACTATAACATATCTGGGCTTGGTTTTGAACAGACGCCTAATGTTTTTACACTCGGAAATTTATCATCACTACATTTGTGATTGATAAGTTTTCTCAAATTAGAAACAATTGATGATCCATCTATAATCAGTGTAAGAAAGTCTGAAAAAAAAATTGGGATTCATGCAATTCAGTAGTATTCTATGTGGAGTAAAATGCTTATGAGAATTGTAATAAAGACCAAATGTTTCGATCTAATGTGACAAGTTAGTGTGTCAATATTTCAAATGAAAGTACAAAATCTTCGGTTGTATTCTTTGCTCCATCCTTTTCTCGTTTTTCTCTTGCTCTCACTGCTTTCCATTTCAAGTCGCAGGTGATATTCCCTCGTTCCCCGCTGGATTGTCATCAACTGTCGTCAACGGCAGCAGACCTTGAACCAGATACAAGATGAGGGATTTCTCTGCCCTGCCTAAGTGTGTGCGTGGCAGCCTGAGAATGAGTGTGGGCTGAGGAAGGGAAAGCACAGAGTGCAGTGTCTGAGGCCTACCAGGAGACCTCCGATAGCCAGCGCACCGTGTCTTAAATCTCTACCCATGTGTCATCTCCCCTCATGTTCCCACATGCAGCACCGGCCCAAACAACAGAGGGCCAAGAAGCAGCAGCTAGGTTACAGAACTGTGTGGATGGAAACATGCGCTTTATGCTTCATCGCCAGCAGTGCATTTTCTCAACTGCTCCTCATTTTTATTTTATATGTACCAAGCTTTTAGTTACTTCTGCAGTAAACTATGGGTACCTCATGTTGTGTTTGGGGTTCTAGAGACAGTTGACTCTCCAACAGCTCAAAAAACCTATTTCATTAACTTGATATTTCATGAATCTTCCTAATTTTATGAAAATTGCTTGTAAACCAGATTTTGAACTGAGGAGTTGTTTCAGAAGTCTGGTACAGGAGATTACCCATTACTTCTGCTGTACTCCAGCTGTAAAATATGGTTACATTTTGATATTACTAATTAGCCAGAACTACCACTCAAAATGCCAAATAGGTATGTAATAGGACTGTGATTTCTTTATAACATTGAGTAAAAGGGGATTTAATGTGGCCCTTTAAAGTGAGGTTGAAAAAACAAATTACAAATTTAGAATACAAAGTACTTGTTTGCATTATATTCATGTCCTTTTTTTAGGACACACTTAAAATGTCACTGTTGCAGCCAGTTGATTTGAGAAGTCACATAATTAGTTCAATTGGGATCACCTGTGTGTACTAAAGCCCCAATGTAATCACAAAGACGTGAGTAAAGCTGCAGAATGTCCTCTTAAGCAAAAGTACGAGGTCCTGAAGGTGATGACAGAAGTCTTGGATGTGTTCATCAGTGTCTGTGTTTTAACTGCTGGCTTTCTCTGCACCTTCAAGCCTCTTACTGTGCTCAGCTTGCTCCCAGAGCGCTGCACAGCTGTAGGTGTCGATGGTGACAGGTCAGCTAATTAGAGCAGCGCTGTGTCTGTCTGAGGCTGCTGCAGCGAGCTGCCGGGCACATGAATCTGTGCGTGTTCATACGGGCCCCTGAGCCCACGGAGGCACTCATGCATACACACACACACACACACACACACACACACACACACACACACACACATGCACAAATCTTCTGACACGTATGCTTAACTTTGCATCCAGTATGGTGGCCGCAAGAAAAGCTGTTACTTCAAATGTCTAAAAAAGTCCAGTGGTGTGAAGTTATTATATTGTCATAATTATGTGGCTGACCTTGAAGGAAGCAGCATTATTATTATGTATCCAGGTCAGCTATTATCCAGCTTAACCTTCGGTGACACAACGTCACCACAACAACCATCACGTCAACCGACACACTTCCATCTCTCCGAGCTCCTCTGACCTCCTTGAGCTACGTCGCTTCGTCATAACCCGACACATCCCCGTCGCACACAGTTTGACCCTTTGCCCAAAGCAATGACCATACTGTAGAAACAGATGGAAGAAAACACACACTGACACACACACACACCTAAACATATGCAACTATCTTCCACTCCAGAGGCTTACTGTATGCGTGGATATAGCTAGAACAAAAACACATTTACTGTATCTTGGTATCTGTATAGAAACTGTCAATTTGTGTCAAATTAATATCTCTTATACAGTATGATAAACGTTTAACAGCTTCCAGGTGACTGGATTTAGGGTCCAGTACTATCAGATCTTTACAAGCTGCATTCAGGGTGAAGTATTGCTTTAATATTGTCAAATATGCCATTGAACATGGTCCATTTGACAGTAGTATATCTATATTGCTGCAGTCTCCAGCTCTTTCTGAGTTGCTGCCAAGGGAGGTCTTAGAGGTGAGCTTCTTTTCTCTCGGATAAATTGCTTATTTTTCCTCCCCCTTCCTCCATGAACTGGACCTTTTGCCCTAGTCGGTCCTTTGGTGGCTCTGGAGTCATCTACTTTTATTGCACTTAATGCTCCGAGGTACAAAACAGCAGTGATGCACAGGGAGTTTCTAGCCCTGGCACCCGACGTAAGTGCCAATCAATTTTTAATCACAGCTGAATAAATAATAGCAGCTTATTTTTGAATGAGAAAAAAAAAAAAAAAAGAATTGATGGAGAAATGGAAAGCAGCTAAAAGGAATGACGCATTGTCTTTAATTTAATTAGGTCAATGGTTTTCTGAAAACCCAAGGAACCTAAAAATCTCCAGTCTGCTGCTGAGCTTCCTGGCACAAGCCGGGGTCATATAGCTAACAACACAAAACACATTTAATGGCCAAGTTCTGTGAAATATTTGAATATTCATTTGTGCATTTTCATTTGATATATGCTGCAGCAATAAAGTGAGATCAAAAGGCCTATTTGAGGTTTTTTTTCTTTCTCGTGCTTAATGGATTGGGCAGTTTTTATGACCTACACTTTGTCAATGTTGTATTAATAGCTATCTTGCCTATTTTCTATTCACCAGTTCTTGAAATGAAATGCTAAATTAAGAAAAGGCTGGAACCCTCATTGTATAAATCTCAAACATGCATGTTAGACTATACATATTTGTGTGAGATAAACTGCTGTACCTGTGGTATCTGTGTAAAAGCTGCATCCCCAACAGTCAAAATCAATTTGGGTAACACTTGCTTCCTGTGTTTACATAGGAAGCACAACTTACATTGTGCTCCTGCCTACAGAAGGTGTGGGGTATTTATATACGACTGCACATCCTGAAAAAAATGTAATCAACAATTTGTCTTACATGCAAATATGTAAATGACAAGGCTGCTTCTAAGGGGCTGCTTGTGAAAAAAAAACTAAAAACTGCAATAAATGAGTGGCATATGGTTCCTATCATCTCTTTGTTGGCAATTCCTATACACAAGGCAATATATATACAGTAGGTGGAACTGCAGAGGCAGCAGAAACCTGAACTGGAGCCTTATGCTGCCTTCCTATAATGACAAAATTAAGTTTTGCGTTTCGGAGTTTTGCTCCAGTGTGTGTTTTTGGTTTGGGAAAAAAAACAACAATATTTCAAAATGATTGCAGTTTCTCTGTAAATAATCATAATCTGCGTCTGTGCCTTAGCTGCGAAGTTTAAATAAATGAAATTCTTATTATGTTTGTCTACTAAAGTGTACTAATCTCCATTATTGCGGCATCTTGATCACAACCTGCTGCGGCCCACTGAGTGCTAAGATGTAAAAGCTGTCCGATGAGTCTCAACAATATGCAAAGCTCCCCTGTTAATAATTCAGGTTTGAGTTTACGAATGGCACTGTTGCGCAGAGACGAATCAGTCGAGTCGTTGAAATGCTGTTTGTAGGAGATGAAAGTTTAATTCCTGTCCTAGATTACTCCTCCTCATATCTAAGCAGGGCCATTATTTTGCCTCCACCAATGTTTTCCCACTCGCAGTAATGGGAAATGAAGGGAGACGTAGGCTGCAGTGGTGGGACACGACCGGTTATGTACTCATCGAGGATACTCCCTGATAGGTGACAGCTGGGGTGGCTATTTGCAACACTGTTTGAGGGAGCGTCATGATAGGCCACAAGCTGCTGGAGGGAAAACGGGGCCAGAAGTGTAAATGTTGCACGTTAATGTGTGTGTGTGTGTGTGTGTGTGTGTGTGTGTGTGTGTGTGTGTGTGTGTGTGTGAGTGGTATGTATACTGCATATGAGCAAAGGGAGAGATAGACTGAAAGATTGAGCTGAAGAACAACAGAAGGATACCTGTTAATGGAAGAGTAGGTAGATATAGATTGAAATATGCCTGACCATACACCAAGCCCTGCCCTAAGTTACTCGTGCTACTCTTTCTGTACATATGCAGTCTACAATAATGTTGACAAATTCACCAAATAAAATTCACAGTCATTTTTCATACAATGGGTCTTTGAGGTAGATGCAAAACGGCTTCTTATTCCTCATCAGCGACCATCAATTTTGCCCGCTTATAGACTGTTGCTTGTGGCTGGATGGGTCACACAAACACATGACTTTCACCCAGGAAACCGCTGATCTTGTCTCATGTGAAAACAAAAGTCAACGTTGACTACATAACTTAGGTAGGCTACGTAGCTTAACTTACATAACAAACAACCTTATTGTAACCCAAAGCGCAATGTTTTCCTAATCCTAACCAACTAGTTTTGATGCTTAAACATAACCAAGTAGTTTAGTTTGATTTCACAGTCTGAACCACGAGTTAAAAACAGCGACCACAGTGGAGTGACATAGTTTGACACCAGGGGGCCAAGCGTCAGTATGTGGCGAGCTATGCTTCGTTCACACTACGAGCAACACATCAAAAGGCTTTAAGTCCTATTCAAAGAGAGTCAGTGACAAACTGACATGCAACCAATTTAAAATTGAGCTGGTGTCAACCACTGACGTGATAAAGCGTCAACCAATCATATGTTTTTGTTTCACATTGTTCCTTTCCATCAAAAGAAATGCCGTTAGCCAGTTCCCAGTCCTATTTAACAACATAATTAAATCAACGAATGCTTCAGCAACACTTGAATGGCGACTCGGCGACAATGTAGCTGGCAACGCTTGTTGCTTTTGTCACTTGATGTGTGAACAGATTATTGGGAATGAGAACAGGTTGTAATTGTGTAAAAGGTGTCTGAAATGAAATGAAAGATGAAGATTATGAATTTAAAGACTTAGGCTAAAATTGAATGTCTCATGCAAAAAGCAAGTGTCCTGTGGACATGTTAATTACAGTAATGATAAATGCTAAAAGAAACAGCATTGTTCTTGGGTTGCAGTGCATTTAGGATCAGGCATTTATTTTGGCGGCTTAGCTTAAAATCTATTTCAAACAAAATGTTTTTTTTGTGTTGATGTTACAAAGAAAGGCTTCAATGATGAGGATGAACCAATTTCATGAATGCAACCTTACCTTGAATTACGAGTTTGACACGAGATACAAGTGTAAACTTCCAACCAAAAATCGGCGAACGTCAATTAAGAGGCCGAAATGTGTGCTTACATGAAGTGCTGAAATGATTAGTCAATTGATAATTGATTCATGAATGCGTCAGTATGAAAAGAAATCAACAGATTCTTTGGGTTTCTATTTGCAGCACTATACCTACACAGTTTTTCCAGTGCTAAAGAGCTCTGTTTGGCATTTCACACATCACAACTAACCTTGGAGAGATCTGTGTGCCACTGTGTGGGCTCCTGTAGCTCAGTATGCTGCCGTGACAAGTGAGGAAGCGCTGTCAAAGGCTCTGAAAAGCTCTTTGATAAACGCTGAGGGCCACCACCCTAACTCTCTCTCGGTTCCTCTCTCTTCCAACTTGCAGACTTAGAAAACTGAATCAGACGTGATAAAAGGTATATTTAAATTGTTGCTTTGCCTTAAGATCTGAGGTCAAAACATTTGTATTGAATCAGATAAGAGAGTAAGGGGAGAGTCTCAGCACTGCAACCCCTACAATTTACCAGTTATATACCTACAACTTATTGAAACTGGATCTTTGGATGTAAAAACCCACAGCTATTTCAGATAAGTGTTAGAGTGAAAAATCCAAAGGCTTTACTTCACACATAGGACAACTGAATATACACACATACTGCGCGCTTGGCTTCGCATCACATACACCCTCACACCATCACACTGTAACACGAATGGGATAATCTAATTTGGTAGTTCATATAAATTGGAGGCTTTAGTGTCAGATGACACTGTAAACAACAACTTGTTCATCATGTATGTCATAAGTGTGACGCACTGTTAACACAAGCGTATATTCTTCGCCAGATTTAATGCTCCACAATGTAGTTCCTATACGTGCCAACTGAAAGCAGGTCCAGCCACTAATTAAGCTCAACTGAACAAGATGAGGATACATGAATAAATATATACAACAGTGCTCATTGCTGCATTTGTGCAAATAAATAAATCAATAGATAAATTACTCATATTGCACCAATCACTGCAATTTCAGTATGTCTACACATCTCACTAATGTGAAATATAACAAAACAACACAGCTGGGGAACAATTTAACAGATTAGAAGACAAAAAAAAGCATTCGCACTGCAGCTGCCTGATAGTTACAAAACAACCTTATGTAGAGGAAACTGTTGACATTAAGTACTGTGTGACTAAAAAAATGTAAGAAGTCATCAGACACTGTATAATGTTTTGTTTGTTACAGAAAGTTTTTTTTCCCACAAACTTAAAATATTAGCTCCTCATACTTTCAAGTCTCTTCCTTTAGCCTAGGCATCTGTTATGTCCCTGCTTATGTTTTGCATTGCTCTTGCTGAAAAATGTTTTGCTGAGTCTAATCTTACTCATGCATATACTTCATCGTATTTCTACGGTAAATTATACTGATTCAGTTGTAAATAACCATAAATGCAAGAGTTATAAAGGGGCACAGGCTCTCCTTGAGTATAGCGTGAGCTCAGATTAAATCTATTAAACATTTGCTTCATTGTTCATTAGCCAGTAAGAGAGTCACGTGGGATATTGATTCCAAAAGAACACCCATTGCCCCTTGAATTTGAAAGCTAAACGACTGCTTTTGCCACCTAAAAGCAGATACGTAACTCTTGTTGGCATCCTTTTTGAAAAATGTTGTTTCCTGCTGGCTACTACAAGTTGGAAATCTTAAACATCCAAGCAAAGGATCAACTATGGTGAGTGGGACGACACAGAAAGCTGCAGGATTGGCCGATCCAATGCACGAGATGTCACATCCCAGTAACATTCTGAGATGATTGCAGGAGGTTCAGTGAAAACCTCAAAGGTTAAAGTTAGCTTGTATATTTCTGCTGTATTTGAAAGACAGGCGGTGGGATAATGGATGCTTAAGCACTAAGCTGAACTTGTTTTCTCAAATAAATGCTGGGTCTATTGAAGAGATAGGCATTCATCAGAGGCAAAAATCGATGCCCGCACATAAAAGCTGAAGTAAGAACATAAGAAGAAAGTAAACTGGAACTGGAAACTGATCTAAAACAAAAGGAAAAAGCTCAACATCATACAGAGGCCTTATTAAAATAGATATGTGATATTACATATGAGATACGTAACAAAAAGTTGAAATCGCCCAATTAGACTCCAAACTCATTTCTACGAGGAAAAAAAATCAAGAAAATTGCCAATCAAAGCAAAAGGAATATAACATTAAACAGTATTAGACACATGATAATTACACCTTGGGACAACTAACCAAGTTTTTTACATGTTTTACTCACATCTGTATACTTCGGACACTTATGTTCATGAAAGAAATGAATGTATAGTTTTTAAAAATTGGTCCTCCAAGGCTGTTGCCTAGTCAAGTTATTAGAAGTTCAATTACAGCGGATGGAGTCATAATAAGGAAGGATTCCTCAGTTAGATGTTTTTCTGAATACTATACGAACTACATTGTTATACATGGTACCTATTTTAACACAGATGTATTCTGAGGCTATGTTATAGGTCATTTGCCTTGTGCATTCAGTCAAGCAGTAATCTCAGTTCTCAAAAATGGAAAGGACTCGCTTGACCTTATTGTTGACTGCAAGATATACAACCAGACCAGTTGGAATTGGTCATCCTCTTATAATCAGGTTATCACCTATAGAAGTTTTTCCTCTTGAATTTGAAGGATTTGGGATCTTAAATTGGATTAAAGTTATATATCCAGAACCACAAGCATCGATCCTTAGAAATAGGTTGATTTCATCCTCCTGGGCTCTAAACAGGGAGACCCGCTCTCTCCATTATTGTTTACATTACATGTTGAACCACTCGCAGTGGCTGTTATGAGCTGACCCAAGGATTCATTGTGTTAGAGCTGGAAGATGAGTAAAGTTGATCCTGTATGTGAATTACATTGTGTGGCTATACAGTCCCTGCCCCTTCAGTGTCTATATTGTTTTAATCATTTGGGACAAGATATCAGGTTACACATTGAATTGGTGCAAGTCTGAAGTACAGTAACGCCGGTCGAGAAGTTATTAATTAATTAATGTTATATCTCACAGCAATAATGCTAATTAAAGGTAAAGTCCTTCATCTTTTAATTATTCTATGAAATTGTATTTATTTTAGTTACTTTGTGCCCCATTTCGTTTTCTGTCTTTTCTCGCTTATTTTATTAGTTTGTCTTATTTTATTAGATTAGCTATGTGTGGCCTGATTTGGTTTTTTTTGGTACTCTGGAAAACTTAGAGTGCAAACGGTCATTAAAAGATCCCTAAGTGATGGGGGCCAAAATCCACAGTCCTCCTTGCTGTAAAAATATATTCAAAAGTTTAACTGAAACTAACATGAGGCTTCCGTTGTCCAAATTTGTTAAATCAAGTGAATATCTTCCAACTGTACATCCTTTTTAGTGCAAGATTCCTTCGGAAAACACCATCCTGGGAATCACAAAGAGGCAATTTGATACGAAGATAATCTCTTTGAATAACTCGGACTGCTAAAGCCTCATATCAACTTTGCAATGCCTTTTTGCACAAAAGAAGGACCCCCATCACTTACAGTACATTGCACCACAGTGCACCAGAAAAGGACTTTTTAAATCAACAAGAGAAATGAGCAAGCAAATCCTCTTTTAATGTTGATATGGGCACCTGGCTGTGCTAAGCAACAACTGAAAAAAATGTGAACCTATCCTTTAACCCTCAGGTGACGGTTGGACTTAATAGAATGAGTAATATATTTTTCAAGTACGGAAAATTGTTAATAATATGCTAATCATTACACTTCATTCCAACTTTATAATCTACAAATATCCTGTCTAAATGCAAAAACCTGTACAGCGTACACTTTTATTTATTCATATCTTTTAGTACCGGGCAGAGTGATAAAGAGCACGTTCCCTATTACACTATCTGCCTCATCGTCTCCACACACATCGACAGTCTCACTCGGTGGAAGCTAATTTCTACTGGATAATTTGACAGATCGCCTTACAAAGGGACACTTAAGCAGCAGTTGTTGAGGGGAGGAGAGAGCGTTTCTCATTCGCCTCCCCCCCATCTTGGATATTCCCAGATGGTCTGGGGAGTCAAACTGGCAACCTTGCAGTCACAAACCCTCCTCACAAGCCTTCGGGCCACAGCTGCCCTCCTTGTTGATTGGTAATTTCTTCCTGTGGAAAACTGGATGCTTCAAAACATAAAGTGCACTCCAGATGTTTGAAGTGTCATAACATAACAATGCAGGTGGTAGACTGACAGCGAGGTAGATTTCGTTACTCGCCACTGCCAGCGAGTATCAGTTGTCAGGTCTTCCACATGAAAAATGAGGCATTTTTCATTTGGTGCTGGCTGGTGAAAAAAAAATCACAAGGGGAGCTGGCATTTGTGCACACATCCCATTTATTTCCTCATATTTCTTTACGTTAACGGCCCACCACTGTTGTCATCGTGTCCACATGTTTTATGGGATTCATGCCATCATATCATATCATTTTGTGAGTCTTTCATAAAGCTGCTGTAAAGAACGGTCACGGGAGAGATTGATAGAGTGCACGAATGCACAAACTACTACGGCTCCTTGTGAAGACGTGGCTCACCTCTCACCTCATCTGTACCGTTTGTCAGTGCTCCGCTCCAGTGATCGAGTCTGTACGTACAGTATGTGCACTGAATCAACACATCCAATGTGTGGCAGACACGGTATGTATCAGAGAGGTGCCATCTCTTGTCTCTTTTCCAATTGTCGCACGGTCAGCCGAGAGCTCAGACACACTACCAGCCGCTGTCTGTCTATCTCTCTGCAAAACATTAACACCAGCACACCATCAATTACAAACTAATTAATCTAATTACCTTGGCAAATTTGCATCTATTGCCATGTGGCAATTCTGGTAATGAACACAAACTAACTTACTAATTGAGGATTGCTTTATGTCTGCACATAAAAATATAAAGTCACATTGGCTCACACATGTATTATTTTGTTATTGGCAGTGCCTTAAAGCAGTTATTTTGGACGTGATGTGAAGATGTTTCATTCACCTCTTTTTCTAAAGTTCTATTTCACATAACAAAGTGGCTAAATCAGATCTCACTTTGTTATTTTAAGGAGACGTGATGGCTGCTGATGGAGAGCAAATAACTAATAATGCACTTGACACAATGATCAAAAACAAATGACTGTGCCGTGTGCAGGTTGATACAATAATTGGACGACTATTGTACAGTACTCTCTTTCATCATAGAGGGATCAATAATCCTGTGCAGCCTTTACGGTTCAGAGCCAACGATGCCACAGGCGAACGCTGGAGAAACACAGCAGCCTTGAATTTAATGAAAAGTTTTCACTCAGACCACAAATATTACCACTTTTTAGCATATAACGAGCCCTTGAAAGACAGTGAGACCTTGGTGTGCATTAGGAAGACAATGTTTTGTCTAGACATTTTTAACATTTTATGCTTGAAAAATAAAATTCATGCTCTGTCCTGGGAATCTGTTTTTTGTGTTTTTGAGTAAGAGAGAGAGAGAGAGAGAGTGAAAACAGTGAATACTACACACTGTTTAGCAGTGTTCTAAGTGTTAACAGCCAGGCCATATCTTTTTTTACAGTTTGTTTTTATTAATATCCACAAGGAAACATTAAATTAAGGGCTTGAATATGAAACTTCGGAGGACTCACAGGACAAATATAGCTGACAGACTTTATGACTGTCTCACTTATATTCTCAGCCTGATACAAGGATGTAGTGTTGTCTCTTTTTGACAATGCCAGTATTATTTGCCAGTCAGTCTTTCCTTAAATCATTTGAATCACCAGCTTCGTGTTAACATGTTTAAATGACCTCACCGGACAGTTTCACATATGTGGATTAGAGCAAATCCTTTGATTTGACAGAGGATTTAAACGTGACATCTAGATAGGACCCACCTTAGTTCACCCTGTGCCCCCTCTGCACAAACAGACCAGTATTCCCGACAGCCTTTATTCCTGATGAAAACTGTTGTCAAAACAGCCGAGAGCTCGGACTACATGACGGCAAACCGAGTTTGGTGATTGATAACAGTTGAATTGGCCCTATAGCTGCTCTCTCTTTTTTTTTTCATGGCACAAATTGTTATGGTTTCTCCAATAAAATCCTGCAAAGACCAAATTGTTGAAGGAAGTAATTTCATTGGCTCAGGTGGAGGAAATTGATATAGTCACAGTGTATGTGGATTCTAATCGAACAAAGTGAACATGACAAAGCTGGAATTAGAAAAGCAGGGAGATTGATGGCGGTGAAAAGAAATGAAAAAGATCTTTTAAAAAAGGTGAGGCTTGTGGAGGAGCTAGTTTTGTGACACAAAAAGCATTTTATTTATTTTAAACCATTCATTCATGTCTTATCATGATTAAATATCTTGTCCTGAGGTTATGCCTTTCATTACATTGATTCTAAAAGCTATTTCTTATCCTCATCAGTGTTTCTGGTTATGTTGAAATCATTTAAGTCAAAATATCCACAACAGCTCTTTTTTTTTTCCGTGTGAAAAATGTTTTGTCGTGGATCTATTTAGCAAAAGAGAGATTGAGATGGACTCAAGTAATCTTGTCCTCAACCATGAGGTGAAATGCTGACTATGATGCATGACTTGACAGTTTCCTCATCCCTCAAATGTATTGTTTCAAATCGGCTGTGCTTTCACAAGATTCAATTATACAGTCAATATTGCAGGGCTGGCTCTCTACTGCAAAATATTTGACGATATGAGAACCTTGTGTGACCCATTTATTTTGATTTGGGAAAACAATTGTATCTCATCCCTAATGTCTGTTGTGGGCAGGGTTCATAAATCACCCCGCTGGCTGTGTATGAATGTGCGATATGTGCTGTAAATTCCACAATATCAAAAGGGAGAAATTAACATGGATTATGTCACGTATTCATCAGTGATGTGTTTGAAATGAAGCCGCTGCACAGGCTGCTATTCACATGCCAAGCCCTCTTTGTGATATGTCTACTATAGCAGGAGTCAAAAGTTTAGCTTTCCTTTACAGAATAAAGTCTTATAACCAGAATAAACTCCTCAGAAGATCTTTGAAGTGATTTTGTTTCTCTAAAGAGACTAACGCAGTGTCATTCCCTGTATACGTTTGATGCTAAACAGAAGAGAATAAGGGCATTAGCTATAACACAGCTGATGGATCAAACCTCTCTGTGTTACTGATACACTGCCTATTGTCTTGCTCTGTTGTTTCTTCCCATGAAACAGAATTATAAAAAAGACCTCCAACACTGCAAGAGAGAGAGAGAAAAAAATGAGTGCAGGGGAGAAAGTGAGAGAGTATAGAGAGATAGTGTTTATTGCTTGTGGGAGGTGAATGATGGCGCAGCATAAAAACCCCACCAAACCGAGCAGATGGAGCCTATGTGACAGTAAAACCCCAAACGTCCGCTGAAGGTTTTTACCAGTGACTTATGAAAGCTATCTGTCAAAACAAAGGCAAGAGTTAGCAGGATGATATGATAATGAAGCAGCATTGCTCCGCTGACAAATTATGCTGAAAAAGTAAATTGTTTCTCATAAGAGCCCTCAGTGTGAGCAAGGACAGCGGTGAGTGTGGGATTATTGGTCCAGGAAGTGACATGAGAGAAGTGGTTAGTGAAGTTCCCAATGAAATGGAAAGCATAACACCTTGGGGGGTGCAGGAACTGCTCCAACAAAAAAAAAAAGGAACTGTCTCAATAAAAAATAAATTAATACATAACGTGAGGTGTTAAATCTCCCAAAAAATCAATGAGAAGATGACTTGTGCTCACAGTGCTACAATATGTGTTTAGGTTTTACAGGCGGTGTTGGGAGGCAACTCTATCAAAGAACAATTTTGACTTACTTTTATGTGTACTTCGTTACATTTCACAGGGATAATATTGCAGTTTTTACTCTGCATTCATTTGACAGCTGTAGCTACTAGTATACTTTGCGTATTGGGTGTTGACAGGACACATTTGCCAATATGATAAACTTACAAAATACAACACATTGTCATAGTCAGATGCAGACCTTTTTCTACTAAAAAAGCAGTAGAGGCCCCTTACGTTTCAGATAACTGAGTTCTATCTTCTAAACTTCTCAGATGATTTTATTCATTTTAATAACTATTCAAGGCCTAAGCAAAGATTAGTCCAAAAAGCTGAACTTTCTTTTTTCCGCCCCCATTTATCATGTCACTGCCCCTCAGATGTATCTAGTATGGGAACCACTAGACTAGCTAACAGTACATAAAGTAGTAAAAAAAAAAAACGCACGCCATCTCAGACAGCAACAACAATTTAAGATGATCATTTTGAGGGAGTGGCCTTGGAGCGACACCTCTAGCGTCACTTTTGGACGTGTCAGAGGCGTCGTGTCAATACACATCCTGTGTGAACTATCTCGCACTCTATACTCCGTCAGTTGCTCTCAGTGTGTAAAAAGGACGTGGGTGTGTTTACATTGGAGTTAGCTGTAAGCACGGTGCCTCTGTGCACCGGTGTCAGACAGCGAGGGGAGCCAAACCAGCCAGAAATGTATTTATTACACTGTTGTATTATTACTTATATAAAGGATACAAGTACGTCAACTAGTCATTATTGTCTTGTAATGGTCCCATGGACAATGGTTGAGCAACTGTAGTGTTAAACTAACAGAAGTTGTTAAACTAGGCCACATTTCAAGTAAAAACAAAGGCAGTTAAAGTTGAGAGACAAAGGAGGTTGCGGTGAACAGAGGGGGCATTGTGACTGCAGCCAAAGCCTATGAAGGTAAGAAAGGGCAAACCTGCAGGAGGATTTATGACTGAGTTATTGTCAATGTTTACATGCCAGGTGTCAGTGGTGTCACAGATTGCCATCCCAGTGTTCTCAGCAAGGCGTCGGCACAGTAAACAGACTTCAAAGGAGCAGCTCTGTGCTGAAACAGGGACATAGACACATATGCGCACATGCACGAATGCGTGAGCAACACACGTAAAAAAAGCACGATGATACATAAATGCATTACACTGCAGTGGCCACTGTATCCAACCATAAGACTAGTGTCAGCAGGAGGCGTCCAGTTAGTTAGTTGTACAGCAGAATCATAGAAACTGCTCAATTCTGAGGACAGTGTCTCTTTAAATGTCACGCTGGGCTTCAGTAGTATAAGAATATCAGGGTGGATGATTTGATGTGTGCTACTCTAAGGCTATACATGTACTTGCGTGTACTGTGATGTGCATGTCTGCAAGGCAAATATACTGTGTGGGCTTTTGCACGCAGTATGCATTATTTGTTTCTGAGGTTTACCCAAATGGATTGTTGCGATTGCGTACTGTGCTGCATGCACTGCTTAATTAGGATGAACTTTTCAAATAATCCATTATTAGCAAGAGTGGATCATAAAGGGAAAACAAAGACAGGACTAAGTTGTATTACTTTCCTGCAGCCTCACAATGCCTCAGTGTGTTGCTTTCTTTAAATTTAGATTCAATTGTATTGTTGTTTGCACTGGGAAGCTGCTTTTCTAAATAGGTAAAAGAGAGAAAAAGACAATATTACATGGCATTGCAACAGTATTTAATTTATTAACCAACTCAAATGACTTACAATTCTGTTTTTTTTCTTCGTTTGCTATAGGCCAATTGGTATTCCAATTGTATGCAATGTTTTATGAATTATGAAGCCGATAGCTGCTGGTGAAATATTTCCCACATCATAAAGAATCTGCTCATATATGCACAGCAGTTGTGAGGACAAAGCCGAAGAATTTGATAGAGCAGTAAAGGTTTGATGTTTAAGGGGGTTTGAAGGTTTGCAAATCTGAAAAGAAAAGAAAAGAAAAAAAAACAAACAGAAAAAAAACATCTCTCATCTGTTATGCAGGCAGAGTGGATGTGCCTTGAGATACGCGTTTTGCTGAGCCACAGCGGAGTGTTTGATTTCAAACCAACTTTTGGCTGATCATTATATTTTATTAAAAGCATCTCAGTTCATTATACAAAAAAAACCCTCTCCAACATTGGGAAGAAAAAAGCCTCGTATCAAAAGGCTCACACACACCGAACTGAGGGAAAGTAGGCCCTTAATATGTATCGGAGTTTACACATTTATGAACCGAGCAAACAAATAAATGCTATGACAAGAGCTGATGCATGCTGTCAGACTAAATGTATTATTGCTGTGATATTACCCAGTCAGAGTTTTACTCTTTCTATTCACATATTACACACTCTACTCCGGCGTATAGCTCTTCAGCTCACGCCTTCCTTTCACTGCCAGATTAGATGGGAAAATACGCGACACTGAATGTATTTTCTTCTTTTTGAATTATTTGTCTTAAAGATACCAGGTGAAGGAAGATTTGTTTGCTTCCTATAGCCACAGCGCCAATCAGAATTCAGCCAGTCCCCCCCCAATATTTTCCTAGGAGGCCACACACCAAGGGGGCCAGTGTCATCCACACATCTTTAATATTTAACCATGATAATACAGCAGCAAATCACATCAGAGGCAATGCATGCTAGATCACATTGCCTGATCCAATAGCATGCTCATGTGTTGCTATCAATTACAACTTTGGCACCCAGCTAATTTGTTTGAGGGCCGGATTGGTAATTTGATTTCGGGCTCACTCACTTGATTTCCCTTACCCATTAATTTCATTTGCACTTGCCCATCAGCGGCAGCAGCACATGTTGAGTCACCCACGTCCCAGAGCTCATCTTAGCCCAGTCTTATTAATACCGCCAGTTGTGGCAAGTGCCAGCCTGACACTCACACAGCATGCACCCGCCGCTCTCATTCGATGCCATCACAGCCTGCATCTCCCCTTCAGTGGCTTGGAACCTCTTAACCTGTCCACTCTTCACCTCACCAGCCGGCTCACCCTTGTGCCTCTGCTGAATATGAATTCAGAGCCTTTCTCTTCTTACACTGGCTGCCAATTTAAAATCCCTTTTTTTCTAGTTCAAAACGTGTGTCTTTTGATAAGAACCTCATTATTGTGATTATTTTTAGAGTCGATATTGCACGGAGAGTTACATTCGGTGAGGAATAGGCATTGTTGTTTTAGGGTTTGGTAAAGAGGTGTACATCTTTTTATGAATATATAATAATCAAATCGATGACAAGAAGATAGTGTCATTACTGTAATGAGTCTATTTGAAACATCAAGATAAATGACTGGAAACAACATGTTTGTATTGTAATTTGTATTCCGAGAATACAGAGTATCCAATTAACCTTTTCTGACACTGTCATCAGTGTAATTCAATCCGGCCTTTATCTTACAGTAAAGCGGAAAAATAAATTATTCAGAGTTACAAAAGGTACTATTTTGATAGCTTGTTAATAAAGATTGAAACTAGGAAACTCCTTCAAATTATTAATGGGCTGTAGTAATATTCCCTGATGAAAAAAAAAGTATCTTCAACAGTTAAACTCACACAAGTCCCATTTGTGTTGATGAGCCTACCGAAAAGTGTCATTTGCAAAGGACCTGCGTTATTGAAATTTTAACAAGGATAAATGGCTGAGACACAGTGGCACCCTCTGGGGAGTCTTCCTCCCGTTCAACGCTGGTGGTACAAAGATGTCTTCTGTCGTAATGCTTAAATGAACTGGCCCGGAATTGGAGTGCTTCTCTATATTTCATACTTCATAAAATGTCTTTTGAGTGAGCGTAATGTCTTTTCCATATGGGCTCTTAGCGGTAAAGAGTGAATAATAAAGGAAACCCAAACAATTATGAGGTTTAGTCGCGCATCGCTGGGCTTGATAATGTCACTTGTCGGTGAGGGGATTTGTTCTGTCTTAGTTAGAAGCTCTGCCGCGGGCCTTTGGATCCCTGTCTGTTAACTGTTGCTATATGGCCCTTGAGGTTTCTACTTTTCTTCTTTTTTTTTTTCTTCTGATGCCATGCAGATGCTGTCTCTTGGCACACATTTGTGAGTCCCCATGTCCCATGAGGTAACATGATCTTTAGAAATCTATCGTGAGCACACATCTGTCTAGAAAACAGACGGAGCGGCGATGAAACACACAACCTGAAGTCTTTTTTTCTCCACAGGGCAAACTGATGTCAGATATTACATCTTGTAAAACAGAAAGAATGAAAAAGCAGTATTGCCCAAACTCAAACCCAAACTTGCTTTTCTTTATGTTTAATGTAGGGGTTGAATATTTTTTTTGGGATATGACCCTCCTGCCGAGCGATCAAACCCCGCCAACCATTCCCCTACTTCTCACCCCTCCAGGTAATTCTTTCATAAATAAGAACTTAGAAATTAGAACGAAAACACATCTGTGGCATATAATATGATGCAGTAATTAATGTCATCGATTCACATCTGTAAGGATACTGACTGGGTTTTGAAATGTGATAAAAGTAATCGCATTTCAAAACTTGGAGTTAGTTTCGGAGCCCTGTAACTCAGTTAGCGTGTGACTGTGGAGAGAGCGGGAGGGATGCTCTTGCTCTGTGATTGATGAGCACACACCGGGCAGGCTATTAAAAAAGCTGCAGCGTATTCCACAGACAATGGCAATAAACATATTCAGGGTGCTGAATTCAAAATGACTTATTTAGGGAAAGAAAATACTTTTTTTTGCACCAACCATAACCATAAACCTTGGATTAATGGGGAATGCTGTGTGCACATTTAAATACGCTGCTACTACACAAACACATCCTATAACAAATGCTCAAACGCAAACATGACTTTGATCCAGGTTACAGCTCATTTTATTTATTACAATTAGCAAGATTATAGATAATATTTATATGAAAAACTAAGCACTTTGTACAGACACCAACCATCAAAGTAATAGTTTAACCTTTTAGACACTTCGGGGAAATATTCTTTTTCACTGTCTTGAGTTATGTCATGTCTTTACGATTCGCCAGCTGGAGCTTAGTTTAGAACAAAGAACCGGGGGAGACTGCCAGCATGGCTCTGAACAAAATCAACCTACCTAAAGCTCACTAATAACGTGTTCTTTGCTTGACTGATATGTACAAAAAGTGAAGTGTAAAAACAAAACTCTATAAGAGATATAACGTATTAAATGGTAACATAATGTTAGGCACATTTTTATGTATTTGGACAGACTAGCCGTTTCCCCATTTCCAGCTAAGCTAACCGCAGCTAAACATTCATATTTACTGGACAGATGCAGCATATATGCATATTTCCCAAAATGTTTAACACATATGTAGCAGTGACTGCAGATACGCACCTGTGCACGAGTCTGAGGTCAGGATTAAAATAGTGTTCAGAAATGGCAGATGAATAATAGCCACTTATTCAAAAAAAAAAAGAAATATCTTTGGAGATAGAGCAGGTGATAAGCAATAACGTATGCTTTGTAAAATGAGGGAGCTGCTGGGTGGTGAGAGAAAGAAATCCACATTGCAACAAATGGATAATGTATAAATGTGCTGTTCACAGGGACATCTCCAGAGATGGCAGAGTACATACATCTGTAAATTGTGCTAGATGAGAGTTTAATAGCAAAGTTATGAGTGTTCTGGCTCTAAATATAAAATGTAGCTTGAATAAAGTCAGAACCCTTTGATAAAAGTGTTTATTTGATAACAGTGTCCCGGGTTCACATTGTTTCACCCGACACACTGCACGCAGCCACATACATGAGTGGGAATGTGCATGCATGTGTTTGGTGTGCACTGACAGTGGGTACAGGTGCTCCATTATTTAAAATATCTCCTTGGGCTTTAAAGCTCTGACAGAGAACTGTAGACAAGGTTTCTCCCCCTCTCTCCAAACCCCTCCCAACCGCAAAAATATTACCAGAGCTTCCCTGGGGAGAAGCAGAGGGGAAACGTGATCTGGAAGAGAGGGGCGAATCCACGACAACAACAGCTGCTTCCAAATCACAACAACCTGGGGAAGGGTTGTGGGTTATATTTTATGGGTGGAGAGGGACCACGGATGTTCATTTATTTATCTCCACAGTCAGCATCAAGGTGTGTGTGTGTGTGCGTGCGTGCGTTTGTTTGTGTCAAGATCTGTCATAGCTCACTTTTTACGTATACAGGAACAAGCCTAAGGTCACTAGTCACCCTGTAGAGTGCTGAGACCTACAACGCCACAACCAGTCGTGTGTGCAAATGATGAATATGTAAAAATAATCAATTTCATCCGTCAAAATATTATAATGAATGTTGGGAACATAGAAAATCTTATTGAGTTGGTCTGATGCCATTTACTTTCCTCTTCACTCGCTTTCATAGACGCTACTTCTCCACGGGTACAATTATGCTGAGAGCAATTTCATATTTCAAGTATGCAAATATCGATACTGTGAGGCCACAAACAGTTCATATACGGAAAATATGTCAGCTGCGGCACAGTAATCCTTTTGAAGTGTCGTGCTGGCGCGTTGTTTAAAATCCAAATTAGCTTGCATGTGCATTTAAACACAGGGATCTAAATTAGCCTAATGGTTCTCAGTAGACCTAGCACTGATCACACATGCCTCTGGTGAGGTAAATGGTGGGGCATGTGTTGGAGCTGAATACAAACACAACCATTAACAGCTGGAGCAAGCCAATCTATGGCAGTGACCTTGGACATGTGTTGTTGCCCACTCTCTTCGCACTACACACCGTTATTAATTTGGTTCTCCTACTTCACATGCTGAAAGAATGATAATAATGTGATATTATTTACCCATAGTGGGCCAAATCACCAGGGATAAACCACCAGGCGGGAGGAGGTGACAAGAGGAAAAAGCTGCCAACAATCAGCACCTGTACCGGAACACACCTGATACCTAACATTGTGTTTGTATACAACTGAATTGGTTGAGCATATTATATTTTGTTGAAAACATAATCCTGCTGATTCAAGTAGTTTCATTCAGATCACTTTAACATTTTTCTATGTAGTTTGTCCGTTTCTTTTACTGGGAACTTATCACATATCGCCACCTCTGTCTTCAAAGTCCAATTGTCTTTTTTTCCTGTAAAACGAAATGTGAATTGTGCGCTAGTATCAAAACATTTCAACCAATAATATCTCGACTTGCATTCATCAATCGATCTGCAACTTTTAGCCACAAAAGAGGTGTGTGGGGAGCCAACAGTCCTCTGTAGCTCTGTAGCCTGTCCACTGTTTAGTTATCCAATCAAATGCAAAGGATTTGATTAAAATCTGTCTTGTAACCCAAATATCCCTTTCACTGGGGAATGGGTCAAGCTAAATACGCTCTAACCACCTTTCACTGAGACTTGTGCATGATCTGGCTGTTATTGTCAGTACAGAACAAAGCCTATACGAACTCTATAGAGTCACTTCATGTCTGGTCTTTCATCAAGCTTTTCGCCGGGGAACATCATCCAGACAGCAGTAACATTTCTGCCCAAATGTATCAGAGAAAGAAAATGAATATAGATACATTTTTTTAGGTGACAAGGGTTGATCATAGTTACCAAAATACCTGCAAAAGGTATTGCGAACAATTCTTACTGATATTAAAGAAAAACAACAAATAGATTTTAAGCACAAGCCATGTGTGACATGTATCCCATTTCAAAGCATGATTTTAACATCTTTATACGCAGCATTGCTAGCACTAGTCCCAGTTTGTGCTGTCATGTATTTGTAGACAATATATACCACAATGACCTCTACATTTACATTTCACAGAGGCATCATCTACATTTAACAAAAGTATTCCAGATTCATAATAACATGCTGCCTTTTATTGCACACATATGGGACTAAAACAATATTCAAATCAGAAGGGCGTTGTTGGGCTTTGGCTCCAGTCTCGAAGGGCTGCTATAAGTTTTGAAAAGCCACCAGATATCCCAAATGCTTGCTGCGTGTGAAGCCCTGACACTTCAGATCTTTTTTTTTTGCACAAAAAGAAAGAAAGCCTTAAGTTTTGCAATATATATTGTTACAGTTACCATCAACATTTTCTTGTTAAAACTCCGCTTGAAACAAAAATATAAGCACATCTTCAAAAATGTAACCTGAAATGTTCTCGAGATGTTCTTACTCACCATGCTTTCCAGGAGCATTACGGCGGTGGCAACCAAACACTTCCTGGTGTTATTAATAATGTCACGGCTTATACCAAGTATGGAGGATGGTTATTCGGTGGTTATTCGCCACGCTGATTAGTTGATCACTATATTATTTTGCTTTGCAATGTTTTTCTTGGTAAAATGGTTAGTAATGTTTAAGCCTTGTTTTGTTTGTTTTCATTGATACTTGTCATTTTCCTATTTTAGGTATAAGACAGTAACCCCTGGGAGCAATATGGTTCTGCCTAAACTGATTGTGCTGCAGATTGGAAGGCCTATTTAATGGTGGAGAGAGATACGGATGGTTGTGCAGCTGGTTTTGTCTTCTTTACACATTTGTTACAAGTCATCTTTTGTTCAGTCATTGAACACCTCTCTGAGTCTGTTGCCCATCACCACACTAGACCGTTTGGCCAGACTTCCTCATTGTCCTACTGATGTACAAGATCTTTGCCAGGCAGATCAACATTTTGGTGACAGTGGTATCAACTACAAGGTGATATTCAAGCTGTGCCTGTGACTGCATTACACATCCACTCAAGATAAACATCACTGACCGTACGCTGTAACTGAGCAAGTGTTCTTATGTGTTCTTGCGTGTCCTCTGTAGCTATAGTTTTCTTCTGAATTCTTTATTGAAGACACTGTTTGTTTTCCCCATTGGTTGATTTCATAACCCTCATTTTTAATTATGAAGCCTCTTGCATCCCGTGGGTTTCCATGACATCCTGTTATGGATTCTTAAAAATGTGCTGTGTATCAAGAGGACTATTTATCCTCTTTCCTGTTTTTGAATCACAACTTTTTAACCCCAGTCAGGGGCGCTGACTTTGATTCCGACCGACTGCTACAGTGAGAGATCAGGATAAATGCTTCCAACGTTCAGAGACTGTCGTTTGCTGCTATTCCTGTTGTATTTGAAGATGTTTTCTGGACGAGAGATCTGAGAAATGTGGTGCATAACAACTTTTCACCAGGGGGATTCTCTGCCATTCTTTCCGTCTGATGTGAGCCTTCTCGCTCTTATTACCTTTTTTGTTGCCTTTTTTTTTTTTTTTCTCTTCAGTGTTTTTGTTTCGCTACACCATCTGTCTGTCCTGTGCTTGTTAAAATCGGTTAGCCCATTCACGGCGTCCTCTGCCTCGACTTCACCCCTGGCACTTTCCATTTAGTCTCCAAAAACCACAGAATGATATGCAAGTCTGAGTCAATCCACCCCAAGTTCTTGGATGTTTGTCAAACAATACTAGAACAACAGCATGATTTGTTGTGTGCACAAATCTCAACAGTCTATACCCTCTTGGCATTGGGAAGGCAGCAAAGGCAGAGACAGATATGGAGAAAATATCCTATCAATCTACAGGATATTAGCTGCAAGACAGCAGTTCATGCTGCCAATGATGTAACCCTCTGTGCCAGTATGAGCAAGTGCCACAATAAATTACTTCACATCAGCCAATGCTTTTTATCTGATGATAGCACTCTGTGTGGGTTGTGTGATTTCAGGCTTAAGATTTTGTTGTTGTGGCAGCGTTAGCACGGTGATTAAGAGTGTGCGTGAGGGGAAGAGGGAATCAGAAAACAAAACTGTGTACAAGACTGTTATTGTACAGGGTTTATGATTTATGCAAAGGATAATGTTTAAAACCTGGAGACCCCAGCCAGTACTCCCCCCAACCGTAGTCACATCTTTTTGTACAAACAATGCACTCATTCATGTGACACCCATTTAAATCCAGTTGGCTGTGTTTTGCCTTTTTTAACTACTGTGCTACTTAATAACAAGGGGGTCAATTTTGCTCATTTATAATGCAGGGGAGAATATGTTATTTCTTAAAGGACAATTATGTTTATCAAACAGACATTTTATTTGTATATTTGCTGTTTTGTACGGGATTAGTAACAATATTTATTCAGACTTCAACCTATCCCAAACAATAGCTTATTGTGCAAATATTGACAATGATTTCCGGCCTGAATTTAAGCTGTTTGTATTCTGCCAATCGCAACCACCATATTCTTCCCTCATTATAGAAAAAGCATCTTTTTACCTTTTTTTCTCCTTCCAACACCTCCAGGCTTGTATTTGTGAAATAACAGCAGTTTTACTTCGTCCAAGCTGAGTTGGCGATAGATAAGAGGAATGTGTGGGCGGTGGGCACCGTGACATACCTGTGCTACCCCGCACTTGATGGGCCAGTGGGTAACATTGCCAGACTGAAGACATATTGGCAAAGACATCATCATGCTCAGGATGAGCTTAGAAAGTGGTTTCCAAGGTGGAGGGAGAGAATCTTGTGCAATTGCATGAGAAAACAAAACAGATATTATGGTTATTTGCAGAAGTAATGCTCAGTATCTAACTAAAGAGGCGGAGGAGAGAGACAGAGAGGGGTGATGGGGGTGTTGCAGGGGTCACTGTATTAATCTGGTTGCTCACTACTGTCTGGCTGCCAACTTCCAGAAACAAGTATTTGCCAAAGTGACGTGAATACCAGACAGCACATCCTTCTTTGTCTCCCCAGATGAATCTGCAATGCAATCCTCCCACAACATTTAACAATCGGACTAACCTATCCATACTAATGTTCTATTGCTATGCCTCATTAACATATATATATATATATATATATATATATATTACAGTATATCACTAATCTCACATTACAGGCAGATGAATGTGAAATAAACTATGTAAACAGATGCTACACTAAATAACTTGATCATTTACTAGCAATTACTGTTCTGTTTACTTGTAATGTAACTGAAATGAGACAGTGAAAAGTGGATACTTGCATTAGAGGCGAGATGCAAGTCGCTGCTGGTATATTGTTCTGAAACAATGTTGGAAAATTAAAGTATCAATTATTTAGCGTGATCTTATTAAATGACAGGACTTACCTCGGTCAGTAACGGAAATGAAAACAATTGCGTGGACAACTGTGAAATATAATGAAATATAGTATAATAATGCTACCTTTATGTAGTAAACAAAAATCCAGTAAACAAAAATCCAGATATTCCTAAAAATAAATCTTGTATGTGAGGAGCATATACTGACATATGCTGTTTCTCAACAAAATGTATTGTTCTACTACAAGTCCTTTTTGACCCACGAATGGTAAAGTGTAGGTTAATCACCTTTGTATGTAAGAGCTGATGTACGAGTCTGTTTAGCTAAAACAAGAATCCTGAACTGTATGATGACAACTACCAGCCATGGTATTAATACTAACACAGCATAATTTCACTTTGTAATATTAAAATATTCCACAAATTCGATATGCGAAATGTGTTGACATGTTTGACATGCTTTCAAACGGAACAGTGAGGAATTCAAGCCTTTATCAACAAGAAAATCGAAATGAAAAAATAGCAACTAGACAAACCTTCATCTTTTGAAATGTACGGGAAAGATAAATATACTTCTAACAGCAGAATCCAGACCATGGCTAATTTTCGCAATGATTGTTGGTTACATTGGTGATAACCTACAGTAAATGTAATCCACTATTTACAACACCCACACATAGATTCAATCAGAAACATTGGCTGTACATGATTGATGAAAAGAAATCAAAGCATACATCAAATCTCCAATTTGTTTTCTGCTTGCTGCTGTTTCATCTGCACCAACACCATGTTTACTGACCTGGCAACATGTCATGTTGTGTCAAATCCCCAGTCCTAAGAAGACTCGCTGAACAGAAAGGTCAGAAAAGCATGCTCATAAAGAGATGTCGACAGCTTTTAGCCCGTGGCTTTGCTTAAATCAAAGCCAAATGCAGTTGCAGTCAAAAACACTTCTGATTAACTCAAGCAACAGTGAGCACTGGCTCTGAGTAAGACCTGTAGGATTTGTGGCGTTGAGGGCATTGACTAACAAATCGCAACATTTCCTCCAGAGGTACGAGGTGTGTGTGTGTATATATATATATATATATATATATATATATATATATATATATCTGTGTGTGTGTGTTTGTGTGTGTGTACATGATGTCCTTGTGGCGAGTCCGTGCCCTGGGCTGTTTTTCCCTGACTTTGTCAGAAACATGTGGCGTGAAGCAATACACCTGCAAGTCATGGTGTTAAGTCACTGGTGCTGTGCACTTCACAGTCCTTGGGCCAGTCCATGGTTAACCAGAGCTATTCCTTATCTTGCACAGAACAGCCTCATAACAAAAAAGTAACCTCCAATAAATTCCAAGATGCATTTTCAAAACTCTTACTTCATTCAAAATCACTGCAATAACAACCCGACTAGACTTGTGTACAACTACTATGACCATCTTTTTCGCTAATTATGCAGATGAAGGCATTTTTCTCTTGACTCAGAGTAGAAGCGCATCACTGCTTCTATGGCAACAAATACGCGTAGCGCGATTGTATGTTTTGAAGGAGAGCATTGTGGTGTGTGAGCGGCAAGGAGCGCCCATTTGTGAAAGCTCTTCCATCATGATGAGAGACAGCCCACACAGCTCCAAATTGCTGATGAGCTTATTTTTAGTCGAGGGGCTGCCCTAGTGTCTGGTTTACATGTGGGACTGGCAGAAAATGTAGAGCAGATTTCCCACTTAATACTTGTACAGCAAGCCTTCCTGCTCCGTAATTAACCAATTAACAAGCAACATGCCCCACCAACACCATCCCTGATTCAGTTTGCAATCAGGAATGCTCGTCTGCAAAGTTTTAATTGTGCCCGAGGCAATAACTTACTGTTTGTAATCACATTCTCTCTCTCCCTATATTGCACCATGGTGCGTTTGGGAGGAAAAAACTTACTGGCGCAAGCTAATTCGGCAAACCTCCATGTTGGAGGTGAGCACAGTGCACATTACCAGCAGTGCTTAAGGTTTTTGCTGAACAACAGAATGAGACTTAATATGCTCCCCGAATTATTAACACGTTGTGCATTTATAGCCTCTGATGAGAGGTGAGAGGCAGGCAGGGGAGCTTTCACTCAACGTGTCCCGCTTACGATAGGTTGTGTTGAGACCACAGCATGCCGGACACATGCAAAGGCAAAAACGCCCTGCCTCCATATTTCAAAATTGGATATTAGGTTAATACTTGCGCACAGTGAAGAAGACGGTATCACAATGTTTTTTTTTACTCGGGAAAGCAGCACGCTTTGCTCGCATGAAGGAGGCAAGCCTTGTGTCAGAGCTAATCATCGTTCAGGAGGCAGACATGGTGCACGGACCAGATGAATCATTAAGCTGTCATGTGTCTGTTTGACATTGCGACTGTGGGGTAGCAAATTATAGGTGACTTAATGTTCCTTTTTTTTTGCTTCCTGGTGAAATGCCAGACCATACGCTGAGCTAAAAAGCAGAAATACGCTCTGTCAGATGGAAGCTGCCACTAATTGTTCAGCTCAAAGCCCCCCATTTTCTTTAGGAGACCACAGCCACCCCGCACTTTTATAAATACATGGTTGATGCTATTGGCTATAGACATCAAGCAATTACAAGCATCATGCATTCTAATATGATAGACAGAGGAGAGCCTGGGATTAGCTTTGCACTCTTGATGTTACACACACACACACACACACCCTAACTGCAAAACACAAACAATCTAGGGCAGCTATTCCAAATCCAATTGTTGTGAACATGAAGCCAGCTAGTTGCAGGCATTGGGGTGAGTTTGGCCCACACATACCAATTAGGCCCGTTTCCAATGCAATGCCGCACAATGCTGCCCAGAGGACTGCAGCAGAACAAGACTTTGATTTCCCTCAATGTGATAGTAATTTCATATTCCTCTGAAAAGCAACATGGCTACTGAGGCTTGAGTCTCGAGATGAGCAATGAAGAGCAATTCACAACAAGATGCTTGGTTGGTCATTTGCATGCAATATCTCGTGCAAATATGTAGCAACTAGTTTGGTGTGGAGGTATTGGAAGACCCGCGTGAACACCGCAGCCTCTGATACATCCGCGCACCATCCGTGGAGGCCTCTTTTATTGGACCCGCAGTGTCCCTGGGTAGCTTCGTTAACCGCTTGCATCAGTTATGGTCGCTCGCTTCCCCCACACGTCTACGAGTAATCCTTGCATCTGGGATCAAAAATCAAGGCCATAACTGAGAATGCAGCCTGTGGTCTTCACGCGGACTAAACGCTGTTGAGCCCGAGTCCCAACACAGCGCTTCAGACAGATTGAGGAATAGAGAGGGAGGAGGCATAATGAGAGTCAGGAGTATTCCTACACTCTATTTATAGGGAGTGCAGGAATGTTTACCTGCTTTCTTACTTGTTTTGACGGGTGGTGAACTGCTAATGAGAGGAGGAATCTTTGCGTTGCCATATTGTTGTATTACCTTCCGGTACTTACTGTATGTTGGAAAATTCTTGTGAGAGCCTGAGAGGTGTTTTCATGACACATCTTTGAACTCTGCGCGTCCTCCTCGTTCCATTTCACCCTCTCTTGGTTTCTGTCGTAAAATAAAATCATATTTTCGGTGTTGGGAGTTGTGGCGGCGGCGGCAGCAGCAAGACAGTCTATTCAGTCGGGTGATACTTTCTGATTGCGGCGGTGTGGGAGAGCCTATTGTTGGAATAAATCTTCGCCCTCTCATTTGAATCACCGGGAATGCTTGATGATTTGTCACAGGGGAGGAGAGTAACCAAAGTACCCCAAAGAGAGCAGAGGTGTTACTGCATGGAGGCGGCCATATTAGCCGAGATATTCTTCAGGATTATGTGCCCCTTCAACCCAGGCCAGGAATTTGTCAGCAGAAGTGCAGATATGGCTCTATCAATAATCCATGGCATTGTGTATTTCCCAACTGATGCCATTATACGGCTGGGGGATGACAGCACTCACCAACTCCATCATCTTATCCGAGGGGACCAGGATCTCATAAAGCGCTCTCAACATAGACATCTCATATAACGGGTAATAACTCTAGCCAGTTAATACAGGGGAATTATCAGGGAGAGGAGCGATGAACCCAGCACAAACCAGGCCGGCCACCGCTATATTATGGTCGTGGAGCAGAGGGAGAGAGAGAGAGAGAGAGCGGGAAACCAAGGGAAGGTGTCAGAGGAGGGGGAGGGACAGAAAGAGAGGTGGGAAATGGAGAGGGGTAACAGGAAAGCATGTGAGATAAGAGGGGGAGAGTTGATGTAGGATACGAGGCGGAGGAGGAGCTAGAAATACAAAGTGAAAGGGTACGGGGTTGTTGTGTGAAGCAGAAGAGCTAAAGTTAGAGAGAGGAGGAAGAGAAATGAGTATGGGGTAAGGAGGAGTTAGGGAGACTGATGAGGCAATGATTTAACAAAGAGCAATGAGAGGGCAGAGCTTCAGAAAGGTATTTATGTCACTTTCTGAACTTTGCTTCGTTGAAAAAATCATCAGAGTTTGAGGATCCTTCTTTCACACTACCACAGTGAAATGGATGGTAGAAGACGCTGTGATGAAGAGCTTAAACTAGTAATCTTCCTAATCCAAATTAAAGCTCTCTGTAATTATTTTCATTGCGGTATCATTTAGAGACGGCTATAATGTACATTGTGCATATTAGGAAGAAGTCGGTCGAAGTGTAACTTCCATGTGTAAACACTACTGTGACAAATCTGTGTGATAATGAACGGCGAGTTTTGATTTGGACATTTCGATAAATGCAGTGATAAAATCTAGATGTTTCTAGCTGAGACTGTTAGCTAAGGTCAAGTCCTTTTTATCAATTAGTGACTTTGAAAGGGTTACACATGCTTTTATTTTGACCCGGCTTGAGTGCTGTAATGCCCTTTTATGTTGGTGATAGCCAGGCCTCCCTCTCACGCTTGCAGTTGGTACTGAATGCTGCAGCGCGTCTTTTGAAAGGAGCATGCAGGCGAGAGCACATTTCCCCCGTGCTGGCCTCCCTTCACTGGCTCCCTGTATGTTTGAGGATTGATTTTAAGGTTCTATTGTTCACCTGCAATCATTAAATGGGCTAGCTCCAACCTATCCCCCCGGCATTTCACAGCCATACATCCCTTCAAGGACTCTCAGGTCAGCTGACCAGTTGCTCCTTGCTGTTCCTTTAGATCAAGGGAGAAGCACAGGGGACACCAGGCCTTTGCAGCTGTAGCCCCCAAACTGTGGAAGGAGTTGCCTCTGCAGGTTAGGCTGCCCACTACACTGCCTGTTTTTAATTCATGGCTTTTAACTCACTATGAGAGTTGCCATTCTTTGCCAGTCTTTTAAACATGCCTTTGTGTTTTTACTGCGTTGCTTTCATGTTTCTTGCTATATTCGGATTGTACAGCACCGTGGTCAACTGATGTTGTTTTTAAATGTGCTTTATACATACATTTGGATGTTCATTTGTGATAGCCTTCCTGAAATATTTTTGAGAAGCCCAAAATTGCTTGGATGAATTGCAAAGCTGAAATATTTCCTTCATTCACAATAGTTTAATCTATAGCGAGGAGTACATTTTGGACAGCTTCACCATCATGTCCAGTAAGTAACTACTGTATATACCGCACAAGGCAATAGCATTTCCTTTTGCATGTGGAAGCCCACAATGCACTGCTCAATTATCTAACTGCTTGGACAGCCTATAGTCATCTTTGTTCTGTGTCACTGCCCATTAAATCTTAAGCAATATTAGCATCTGGCTCCATCCCTTTATCAGGCCTTTTAGTCTTAAATGTGGGTGGGTGCCAGCAACCAGCGCTATTAGGGACAGGAGGGAGAAAATAAATATATATTAATGCCACCCACCAAGCAAAGATATTCAGTGTTTGCATTTCAGGGGACAATAAAGAGGGCCATCTGTTCCTGTCATTCGTGCTTTATTGTTTTCCTCGGCGGGCCACTCACTTTGGAACACCACATCAAGCCCTCCCCACCTCACATTCTCTGTAGTCCAGACTCCCGGACGTACACAAACTACAGTCAAACTGTTTACACAAGATCAACTGCACATGAACACACACAAACACACACAAAGACGCGCTTATCATCCTCACCCTGAGCCTTGTACAGCTGTAAGACAAGGAATGGGCTCAAAGGGCTTTTGCGTTTTGGATCTTTGGTAGAAAAATCATGGCAACAAAATGACGAGATGCTGAGGGGGGCATGGCTTTGAATAAATTCTCTCTCCTTGTCCCGCGTGTTGGCACCAGTGGTTGCATGGCAAACATTGCCAAATGTTTTTCTTTCATTCCTGTAGCAGGATCATGAGCGGAGAAAGGGGTGGAAAGAAACACACACTTTTAGTTTCCAGGCTTAAAAGAAAGAACAAAGTCTGCAATATTGGCTTAGGAAATGAAGAACATCTAGCATATCTGCCGAATTATATGGTAGAAGATTTAATCATATAGCCGAGAAGCTCCATACCTCTCATGTCTGTAGAGTGAATATGTAGAGTAAGCAGCCGGCCAGCAGAGACTCCAGGAAGTTACAGCCAAGAAATAGTCTGGCACATAACCCCACCTAAAACAGTAAATTGTCACATTTACACTTCACGTACAGCACGGATTGAACAGACAAGATATCAGAAGTTCGTTGGTGAGCTCTTCAGGTGCTGGTAGGTCGATTTGGTTCCTTTTGGACAGAGCCAGGCTAGCTGTATCCTCCTGTTTTTATGCTATGCTAAGCTAACCAGATGCTGGCAGTTGCTCCATAGTTATTGTACTTGAGAGTAGTATCGATCTTCTCATCTAACTGGGCAAAAAAGTGAATAAGCAAAATGTCAACCCATTCCTTTGACCTTTTGAAGATACAGGGTTTTCAGGTGCCAATTTATAATATTGACTGAAACAGTGTCGAGCATGGGTTTTGTCAGCCAAAACAGATGCAGACTGACAAACACATGTTTTTTCACGTCTCACCATAGATATAAAAACAGCACAACAGCATAGCTTATTATTTGTAAAAAGCAACAATAAAGTAGTAATATATATAACTCTTAATTATTTATAATGTGTCTTGAATATGAATTTGCAGTACACAAATTGATGACATATTCTTAATACTTTTAAGACAATGACATAACACTTCTATATTGCAAATTATAATGTAGAACTGCCATTAAAATCCCACAGACACTACAAGGAAGGCAACACTCACAAGCAATGTTTTCTCACCAGTGATCTGACTGAATGCAAGATTTGCAGGTGCTTTTCCATCACAGTCAGCAAGGTTAAACTCCAGAGAAATTAAACAAATTGCTCCTCTAATGCAGAGTAAAACAAATGGGAGAACTTTAGTGCACATGTGGAACCCTCTTGGGTTCTAATTATGTAAAACTATAGACATCAGAAGGCACTGAATTCTTTAATGAGCACTTGAGAGAACAAAGGGAATTTAAGTGCATGTTAATAAGAAAGGCGAGACAACAGGAGGAGGCAAAATGCCACAGTAAGAATCGCTACACATTAAATGGGGGCATTCGCTGTCTCACCACCAACGAGCAGCTTCCGACAGCTACTCTGGGTAACACAGAATAGTTGAGAGGAATCTATTTCTCACTGTGGTTTGTGGCGGTTAGAATGAGCATGCAGCTTACGTGCTAATAGGTTCTCCATGGAAACCATTATAATAATAAATTGAGAAGAATTGAGTGCTGGGAATTAATGTTTTGCTATTGGTGTGTGAGAGGTTGAGCTGCTCTCTCTACAACCTGCAATCAGTGAAGTGACGACTTCCCCATGACCAGTGTGCCGGATGTATAGGTACAAAATTACAGGTTAAACTCCCCTATCAGATCCTGGGGTTGGTGGTGGCTTCCACAGTGCCACGAGCATAGAACCACTTACATTCACTCAATAACAAACGACATGATGTGTTTGGGAAGCTGTGTTCCCCTTCGTAAGTCGGTATGCTGGCCAATTAGCATTGACAAAGACTCCCGCGTGTGTAAGCAGGCAGAGCACCGCCCAGATAGCACATTTCTGTTCAGGAGCCAAAATGGATCGCACTGTGGGGGTCCTCTAATCCCCAATGTTCCACTGAATAATGTGTTTTATCAAGAAACAGTGGTGCATGATAGCCACCTTCATACCCATGTGGCTGCTGTCTGAGTACCACTGCACACCTTGTTTAATTACATGTGCGCACGTTTGTAGTTTGCTATGGACTGCTGGTATGTGTGCGTTAATGTATAGATATGCTTTGAGTCTGTAGTGCAAACCTTTTATATTTTGAGAGAGAATACATGGATTTAGAAATTCCTGTTACCAATGGAACAAATCAGGAGTTTGCTCATTGATGATTAGAAAATAGTACTTGAACAGCAGTAATTAAGGATTATATAGTAGATAATTTCAGTCTGGACACTCAAGTCAACATTTTAACCATTTATTGCAGTAATATCCTAGTAATGCACTCACTAATGATGAAATATGTGCGTAGATGTTCAGATAAATTATCCTCATAATTGTCATGCTAGCAACGTAGCCTCATCAAATAATATTATGCAAGATCACTAAATGCCAGAATGCTGCTGGCAGCTTTCTATATTTGTCTTTTTGTGAAAGTCCATGATCACCAACCAACAATGGGTTTCCAATTTCCCCAGCCTGTCGGCTCATTGGTTCCTGAAGATGTACATTTGTGAATGAAAAAATTGCCTGTGAAAATAAATACATATGGCTGTGAAATAAATCCTGTAAATGTAAATATAATAGATATAACAAATACAAACATATTTATATACATGTACATCCTGGACCTGACCGACTCCTCAGCAAACGACTACTGGCAAAGTAATCTCCCAGCGGCGGGGATTCTGAGGAGTTTATTTCATAGCCTTATTTCATTATTTATTAATTATTTATTCATTTATTTCTATATTGTCTAGCCACTGATTGATATATTTATTTGGTTCACTAATAAGTATGGCAACAGGGTGGTGCATGTGGGACTGCCTCGAGACACAACAGGGCCCTGTAGCCCCTGGTGATCGTAATGAAGAAACGCATAACGCAGTGCAACAGTTGGATAACTGATTAGTATTTAATAGCTTCTGACAACCACATCAGGCTTTGGCTTCAACACAGTGGGATCAATTCATTGTCGATTTTAAATCTTTTCATGGGATTAAAAAAAAGAGAACTTGCTCCAGCCACCTGGCTATAATCAACTGAGTTCCTTAAACTATATTTGGGGAGACAGCATGTGTAATTAGGTGTTGGTTAGCACATTTTTGCGAATTTTTGTTCTGTAGGAGGTGCATCATATTAAGATAACAACTGTTCCTTACCATTAACATGCCTGCTCAAGCAAAGCAGCGCATCATCTTATCAGACGAGTAGCTTGAGTTCTAACTGTAAATGCACCATTAGTTTATAATTGCCTCGGACCAGAGACTGCAGAAATTAAGAAAAACTCATTATATTCAAAACACATTAACATTGATAGTAACACCCATATGTTGTCATATTTTCGAAGCTCCCAGTTACTCAGGCATGTGCGTACCTGCAGTGTTATACCAATCAATGCACTTACATTCTCATATCACACATGTTTGCATATTTGTATGAGCCTCTCTAGTAAGTGCTTTGAGTAACTGGAGTGAAGGGAGCCATACAATAGCAAAGTGATTCAAGGCATGATCCAAATTTGTGCTCTCTGTGCTGCTGCAGTTCAGTCAAAAGGAGAGTCTTTGTTTGGCATGAATAGCGGCAGATTAGTAATGCACCTTGCACAAGCTTGAGCAAAACTATGGCACTGACAGAACAAGGTTATCACCTAAAGATGCTGAACCGCGCCAACTCAAAGCAACCTTCAAAAGACAAAATCAAAACAGTTTGTTCGTTTGATGTGACAAACGGAGTATAAACGTATGTCAGTTGTGTTTAGGTCTTGTGAATTATCAATATGTTTACTCCTCTGTAGCTGCATTTGGAAAACTGTGGCACGACGATTATTGCTCTTTACTCAGATTTCATTTTATTTACTCTCACAAACCTCAAAGACACACTTTCACTGTTGAAGTTGCCTGACCTTCGCTCAATGATTAATCAAATGACTTCAAAATGGTGTGAGCTTTTTTACCTCTCCCCCAACAGCAAAATTAAAACTGGACAATGAAAAGAGCTCTTGAGTAATTCATCCTATTCTATTCAAATTTCATTGCACCACCTTTGATTTCCATAGTCCAAAGTAAGGTAAGCCCTAGGGCAGTGACGGACTGTCATCCCTCCCCAGGGGGCAGGAACTGCACTCTTCAGCTCCCTAATGATGCGCCTGTCTTTTGAACGAAGAAGCCCATGCCATGGCCCATCACTTAGCAAGCTTAACTAAGCAGGGGGAGGTGGGTCAGAGAGACAGACAGAGAGAGAGAGAGAGAGACAAAGACAGAGGGAGACAGGTGGGATTGTGCAGGTCTGGCTCCTGGCAGATGAAAGCTGTCCCTTTCAGAATTTCAAGCAGAAATGTGGCAGATTTAGAAATCATGATTTGACACATACAGTAGGAAACTATGGCTCGCTGTAGCACACAGGTAAATTCGTTTTTTCACAGACAGTAACTCAACATCATCTTTCTCATTGAACTGAACAGAATATACCATTAGTCCTGAACTGAAACAATCCACAATCTTTCTGCTTCAGCAGCCAGGTTTCACTGTATTGTGCGCCTTCCAAGAATTAGGTAATTGGAGATGTGTACAATGAAATACATATTGCATAAATGACAGGCAGTAATACAGCTGTTGTCCCAGTGTCACACTGTAAATATGAACATTCTCAATCTGGACTTGACATAATCACTGTTTATCCATTATATCCTCCTCCTCTCCTGCTAAATGGCAGCGCACACAGTTGAATAGCCCTCAATCATTCAGTAATTGATGCTGTGGCATTTCACGCTTGTATTACCCAAACACCCCCCACACACACACAACCCTCCCAGTCTAGATCTACCTTCTTTCCCTAAATATCCCAAAGGCTTCTTTCTCTACAATTTAAAGTTTAGTTTGATTTAAGCCCTCCTGGAAGACAATTTGATCTGTTTGGATCTGCTTATAATCTCCTGATTTGATTCACCGGGGGACTGTTGTTAGTTGAAAAGGAACAGCCCATACAGCAGAGAAGTAAAGAATGGCATCACACACATTGTGGAGCAAAGGAAGTGCAAGCCGCGATAAAAGAGGAGCAGCCTGAGGGTGCGGGGAGTGGCCATAAGGACTCCCTTTCTTCCCCTGCACTTTTTCCTTTTTTCTCAAATTGTTAAATCGCATAAATGCAAGATCACCTGGGACAGCCCATAACGGAGGAAGAAAGGGGGTAGGACAGGTTAAAGGCCCACCCTAAAAATAACCCTGGTATTTTGAAGAATATATGGATATAACAGGATTCTGGTATAGTCAGCGGTAAGGATTATATACAGCCCACACTGCCGAACATGAATCAAGCGCTCTTTTCTTTCCTCTCTGCCCACCGCTAACTGAACTGTTTAACTGTTTTCTAAGAATCTAAGGAAAAACAGGGAAAACAGGTAGATCTTTTGATGTAGGACATGTTTTATGGTCCACGTGTGGTGTGTTATCACCCCTCATCCCTCTGTTCCTGAGCACATGAGGCTTTAAGGAGGCTGGAAGTAGGCTGGAAGTGACTAAAGGGAACCTGGCTTTCCCTTTCTTTAGATGGATGAAAGCAGTCGCAAAGAATGCCAGAAATCTGCTGCTGGAGAGGTTTTTGATTGTTTTTGCATACATGTGCATATGTCCTGTACATCCATGGGTTTGACAGCTGTAGACTGCGAGGTGTTTTGCAATTTTAGTGCACCGAAGCTCAGTCTGGCTGTATCCTCCTTATGCACATTCAGATGAAAGACAGGAAAGGTGGAACCACTTGCCTTAACCTCTTTGAAGTAAACCTAAAAATTTGTATGTGCAGAGATGGGAAGGGGGGGGGGGGGGGGGGGGGGAGAACAGAGGGGCGGGGGGGGGGGAACGGTTTGACGGGG
>NW_022280040.1:2812944-2854495 GCF_004355925.1 Anarrhichthys ocellatus | reverse complement strand
GGGGGGGGGGGGGGGGGGGGGGGGGGGGGGGGGGGGGGGGGTTGAGAAAAGAACGTTGAGGCGGTGGTATCATCTGCTGAACCTGTGGGAGATGGAAAATCAAGTGGTGTAGGGTGGAAGAGGAGAAAGAGAGATGGGGTGGGGGTGGAGACATAGACACAGAAAGTGTTTTGGGATGTGAATGCACTAGGGGAGTAGAAAAAGCACACCACCTTTGCATTTAAAAACACTCCAAAACTTTGCAATATAAAAGGCAGGAGTAGGAAAGCAGGACACAAAAGAATATTCACAATGCAAAAAAAAAAAAAAAAAGACGCTGTTTCTTCTTCTTCCTCGCCTCTCTGCCAGGGTAGAGTCTCTCCACGTTGATCACGGTTTACCGTCTGAAGATGCATTGGCAGTTGTTGACAGAGACAGTGTTTGTGATGGTAGTCACAGTTATTCCATAGAGATAGACGAGGGAGGGGCGACGAGGGGGAGTCGACTCCCCTCTCTTGTTTTCTTGCTGACTCTCTTAACTGTGTTTACTCTTTCAACACTGACATCCAAAGGTATGCAGAGCTGATAAAACTTTCCTGCTAGCTGATATTCAACACCGAAGCAACATAAGGTTGGAAAATGCGTTAATCCACAAAAAACAGTGCTCATTTAGTATGAAATCCAGACAAAAATGTAAACTCAATTGGATAATTCACTGTTACACCTTTAGCAATGACACACAATAAAATTTTTGGGTCAGCTCATCAAATAAGGCAAGATTTAAATTGTCCTGCTTTTTCAAAAGCTAACTTGTCAGTCACGTATCTACTCAAGAGAAAAATGAAGTCTTTCTTTATTTCACAGAAAAATAGAAGAAAATTAAATGCCACATCACTCATCCAGCTCCTATATAAAGATCTACAAGACCATTAGTCCAACTAATGGTGTCGTAAGATGAATAACATGAAACAGCTTGTGAAAAAAAAATCAAGGGTTTTAAAGACTAACAGATGGTGAAAAAGCCTCTTTTTCCAGTGCCACGGAGACCTGACACTTACATTTCCATCCCACTAATCTGAGTCCTATTTAAGGTGAAAGCGTGAAAGCTAAGGGATCCTATGGTACAAGGCCTTATTCCCCCGGGGGGACGGCGAGCACTGTGAGGCTCCGGTGGCAATGCAGGAGAGGCTGTGATCATGCCTAAGTTTCATGTGAAGCGTCTGAGCCGTGATCCCAGGGAAACGTCAAGTAAAAACTGCAATAGTAGAGAGTGTAGATGAGAGAAGAGGAAAAAAAAAAAAAAATGATTTCCATCAAAACAGATTGTCAAACCAGATGGGGACTATTCCAGAACTGGAGCAGAGGGGATGGGGAGGGACTGTGAGTGGGCAAATCACAACACAAACCAGACACGAGCATCAGAGCTAAATTGTTCTCCTAAGTACTGCTGTCATGTAATTCTGAATGCTTTTAAATAATTCTGAACTAAGTTTTTATTCAATAAACTGAATATTAAAGTACGCAAAATTATGAAATTCGGCATTGAACTGTACTTTGCTTTGCTTGACTTTGTAGTGAGTCGCTTTGTGTGGTGGATTCGGCTCTTCAGTTGCAATCTCGGGTTCAGTCGTGATGGCTGCCTTTAATTTCCTGGACAGAGAAAGTGACTCAGCCCTCTCACCTTTAAGTATGATGTCAGTGCCTTACTAATGGTGAGCCTTTGTACTGTGTGTGAGTGTGTGTGTGTGTGTGGTTTGGTGTGTATTTCATTAATTCCTCCTCCTCCTGAGCCATCAGTGCTCCTGGAATGATTCTGCATGCTCTGACCATTATCATGGTGCCTCTGGCAACACCTGAGCAAAGCTCATCAGCATGCCAGCATTGCTACTGCACAAGGTTCTCCCCAAAGTGGATATTGGCTCTAACGCATCCTTTAAACATGTTATCTGAGCCAACGCACGCTCGAGCCTCCAACAAGAGGCTCTTACTGTCAGCCAGAGCACACAGAGTAAACACAAGCTCATTTGCAGGCCAAGGGAGGAACTCTTAAGAAGTTGTGGGATAATGGTGCACAAAAACTATTTCTTTTTTATTTTGAATCAATTGAATAACGAAAAGAAGCACTCAACCACATTGAGAACGTGCATATTCTACACAGAAGGTCACCACTCGGGTGTAAACCCTGTACATTTATGAAATAAAGGAATAGTTTGACATTGGTGAAATCCGCTTATTCACTCTCTAGCAGAAAGTTGGATGAGAAGATTGATATAACTCTCATGTCTGTATGCTAAATGCGTATCTGAAGCAAGCTGTCAGTTAGCTTAGCATAAAAAGTGGTAATGGGGGGGTGTTTAGCCTGGCTTTGTCCAAAAGATTTAAAAAGAATTCTGCCATTCAGCACCTCTACAGCTCACATAATCACACTTTACATCTTCCTTTATATACTTCCTGGAATCTCCGCTGGTTGCCTGGCAACTTCTTCCAGCCAAGAACTATTCTGGCACATGACCCCCTGTATAATGGACTAAATAAAAAATATATAATGTGTTATTTAGTGAACTTGAAAGGTGCTGGTAGTCAGATTTAGCTACCTTTAGCTTCCCCCCCCCCCCCCCCGGTTAATAGTCTTTATGCTAAGCTAAGCTAGTCAGCTGCTAGCTGTAGCTTCATATGAATGTGGTACCTTTTCTGTATTTGGTTGCATTATCTGCAATTACAGCACATTATGTTATGCTGCGTATGCATTTTTAAATGTTTGTTGAATGATGTTTTCTTCATTTGCTTGTTTGTCTCTTTGCATGTTTTCTTTTGCAGCAGCGCATTGAGTTCTCTGGGCTACTGTAGAAAAGAATTACCTTCCTTTCACTTCATATTCCCTCCTTAAGCTTCTCGTGTCAGGTGGGGGAAAATGACGGTGATTACTGATAGTGAGATGAATTTCCATCCTCACTGGTGGAATTATCGCAGGCCGACCTCAACTCTCCAGCCTATCGAAAAAAAAGTTCTCGCACTTCTTTTGCCCTTAAACGTGCCTGTAGCATTCCTCAAAGTCCCCCGTGATGCCTGAGGCTGTGGAGAAACTCCGATGAATATGAGCTCAATTCAATCCCACCACCAAGGCTCTCCACCCATATGTTTATGATGAGATGAGCTTGTCATGCTCAAGCTTTTATTTCCGTTCCCGCTGAGACATTGATCTGACCTGCAGCAGCATGCAATCTGTCAATATCGACATTATTAAAAGATGTATAAGCAGAGAATAGTGACATGAATTAAAGATATGACACTGGCCCTCTTGAAATGTGTATTTCCCCTATGAAACATTTCATTGAGAATTACAGGGGATTCTTGAATCGTTCCTATTTTCTCTGCGTCTTACAATACCTCTGAGTATACTGTGAAGCTAGATTCAAAATCTGGCAATAAATGCGTCTCTACATGACAAAAGCACTTATATATTTTAATGAGTTCCAGGACACGATTACATTTCTAGGTTCAGTTGCTACATCTGTGAAGTTATGTAGGAAATCCCCTATGTTTCATAACCTGTCTTACTGTCTAAAATTCCACATGCAGGTGTGACAGACAATGTCTCTGAAAACAATTCTCCAGAAGCAGTTAGAGGCCATGTATGTGTCATTATTAAACGGCTGCATCATCCAGGAGTCCAGGACAATGGCTTATGAAAGAGAGAAATAATGATTCCTGAGGTTGCCCACATGATAAGATGCTTATCTTGTTTCAGCACCACTCCTTGTCAAAGTATACTACATGTTCAGTACATGATGAGAGACAGTGGGAGCTTGGGGAAGGACTTTAGGCAGCTCCTGTAATTGTGCAGCCTGCATGGATTGTGCAGCCTGCATGGTCTCGTCAGCGTAACAAACAACAAAACACTACACTAACTGTTTTGTCACCAGTTCTGACCTAATTGGACAATCTAAAACCAATCGGCTGACATTTTTCCTCATAAGAACTTTATAGTCCGGACTGTTGATGTACCTTGAATACTGTATCTATACTACTGATGGGATGTCGTTATTCATTCTAATGATAAGAATGCAATTCTTAAGTCCTACCGCCTTCTCCAAGCATTCTCTAATTTATTGTCAAATATCCATGCAGCAATTGCGTTGTTGTAAATGATCATCAACATATATTTTTATGGGACGAAATATAACGGCACAGCTTGTAAACCATCAACTCAAATTCAAAATTTGAATTTGTTTAGGATAAATCAATTAAAGCCCCTGTCTAAAATATTTACCTTAACCTCTTGTTTTTAATTAATCTTGGAGTGTGGAAAATATCCCAAAATGTTGAGTTACGACAGTAATGTTTTTGACTTGATTTCAGGTACTTATGTTATGTTGTTCATGTTTTACCTCATTTACGTACTTTTTTTTTTATCCCGACCACGATGTTTATCCTAAACCCATGTGGTTTTATTGCCGACATCTAAGCAATTGTTTTTGTTTGAATTCCCAAAGTGACTACCCAGTGCGTTAGAAAGTGACGCCAAGGGGTCTGACAAAGCGTCAGTATGCAACGAGTTGCAATGAGAATGTGTTGCCTGGCAGTAGGAGGAGCCACAATTACATTCATTGCTGGGCCGGAGCTCTCGTCCTCCTGCTGGAGATCCCACTGCAGGTTAAAGGCAGCAGCAAAGCCCCATCTGGGTCTGTCCGCGGCAGGCTGGTCGCTGCCAGAGGCCCCGCTGGACTCTGAGCTGACGGAGTTTCTGGTGAACCTGCATGATTTCATCTGATTTCACGTGGAATCCGATGGCACTGATAACAAGCATTAAGAATAGCTATATACAAAGAGACAATGTTCTCACTGATGGTCTCGTTTACTTATGTCGGTCATATAAAGTCATCAGTATTAAATTGAGACTTTTTCATAACACGTTAAAAGTTCCTCAGAGTATTTTTAATGGTTAGTACAAAATGTGTACAGCACAGAACCACAATAGTGCTATAGCTAGGTGTTGTAGCACCAGCTGCTGCTGTAGTTGAACTCGCTGAGGCCCAGAAATATAAAGGAAAACAACAATACAGCGCTACATTTCATGCTCCAGTAGGTTGCATGGCTTTCAGTATCATGTTAGTCAAGATGTTTCACAACTAAAGCCCCCAATAAAAAAAGGTTCCATGTCAACAAGGCTATTTTAATTTAGCTTTACATAATCTCTCAGAAAACATCAGTTCATGGTTACGGACTCAATAAAAAATGCACAAACATGCATCACTCAATACAACAATGAACGTTTCCCAAAATCTAAACTACATACTGATTCTAAGCAGGTTTTAGTAAAGAAGAGTCGAAGAAGACAGAATACAGTATTTTTTCATTTTTGTGCCTTCGTGCTGTTAATGTTCTATATTCTTCCACAATACAATGCACAAAAGCAATGGAGGACCTCCTCACATGTAGAAATGATAATAAATAATAGGGCTTCAAAAATTTTATGGAAAACAAAAAAATTGAATGAAATCTCAGTTTAAAAAAAATTATATTCTTCCATTTGTGAAGTATAATTGGCAGGGATACATTCACAACCGATATATCATATATTGTACCATTCCTGTTGGTATAAAATGGTAAAGTATGTTGATATCTTTGTAAACAGACTGCTAAAACAGTATACAATGACAATCAGAATGTAGAATATACTGTAAAGAGTATGGATTTATGACAGCTCCAGGGTCTTTCAACATCTCATATAGCATCTCACATTAACAGGGATCTTTTTTAAATAAAGTTGTATTCAACACCAATGGATCTGTGACACCTAAATGCTACACCAGGTACATTGTTAAGGTGAGGAAGCTCCTTTGACAGACTGATGATGATGATCATAATAACTTTCCTCTTTGCATACATTATTGACATTTTCATTTAAAAAGAATAAGAAAATGTAACTAATTCTTATGTAGGAATGTGACATCAAACATGAAAAAACAGCCAACTATCCAAAGAGTCAAAATCAATATTAAATGTTATACATGTAACTCTAATTCTTTAGATACTTATTATCCCTGCACCTTTGTGTTATATTACGAATGAATGACTTTTGTAATGGTCATAGTGTTCAATCTTGAGAGCTGTATTATCTATAAAGCAATACAGATAGTTAGAAAGATAGTAGTTACTGTGTCTTTTGCACAATATATTTTCAAAAATACACATTCTTCTCACTACCAACATAACAATTCATGCATATATTAAAGAAAAGCAAACAAACAAGTGTGTCACCTGATGTTTGGTGTCTCTGGTCCAATCTGCTACAAACTGTGGATGAAATACTGCAGCTATTGAGTTATGTATGGGTTTCCATTAGCAATTTAACATATTGGTTTCTTGGCTGTGGTTGGTGATAGTCTATTTCCATTTGCTGTGGCAAGAAATCTAACCTTATTAAACCCAGTGTTGTATCCCTTCAAAATGATCTATAAAATTACCAAAACCAGAATCCACACCTACACCTGTAAGAAATATTGCTGCTGCAGCGGTGTATGCAATATGCACACGCTACACAAGTGTGTGTGTGTATTTCTCCGTATGTGTCCCTGATCCAAAGGATCAACAACTCACAGTGTGTGTTTTGTCATCTTCCCCAGCTATAGTTGTGCTGAGGCACAGTTTTTCCAATGAATGTAGTTAAACTGGTTATAGATGCTGGGCCCGGGATGCTTTCTCTCAGGCTTGCTGTGCCTGAATCTAATGTGTAGACCGATGATGTATTGGAACCATCACATCAAGGAGTTGTTCATATGAGCCAGGGTTGCCTGGCTCAGAGTTGCTTACTGTCTGTGTAGCGGGGAGGGGGGGCTGAGGAGTGGGCTTGGACGAGGTTGTATTTTCTTTGGGGAATTGCGTGTTTCAGCAGTATGGATATTGCAGGCTGTGGCAGAAGGAATAAACAGACTCTCTGTCTATCTCCCTCCCTTTCTTCAGGGATGGGCCTGTTCACAGAGGCGGTTCTGTGACTGATGTTTGTCTGTGTTCTGCGTCTATTTATTTGTTTCGCAAACAAATGCATTATTAACAAGACGCTGCCACATGTTATCCTCTCGGTGTATTCTCCGTTTGCGTCAGTTTCTTTCCATTCAAGTGCAAATGAGCTGGGTCACTGCATTGACTCAACTGTAACACCGAAGTTTATAGTGGAATTTGACTCAAAGGATATATGACCTATAGTCATGTCCTAGTAGTTTTGTGATTTAAGAATGAAAATATTCCAATGTGTGATAAGTGCTTAAATCTATCTTACTGCCCAGGAGAAGAGGGCACAGGTGGTCTTATGTCTTCTCGAGGTTATGTCTCCATGCTTTGCCGTCAGAATGCCGCCATTACCATGGCCCGTGAAATTAGCAGGGCTCATTTGGAAGGAAGCGTATGGAAAACGATTATAAAGAGGTCTGGACCATTTAAAAGTGGTGATAAATCCTGACATTCAGTATGCATTTCCTTTTAACTCGAAGCCACAGATATTAGATTGAGCGGGGCCCCTAAGCGTCATTTCAGACGCAAAAGGAACTGCCTGTAGGTTTGCCCAGGAAAGGCTTGAATAAAAATAATGTTGTGAAAGGCTTATTCACCCACACAATCACACGTATGGCAATTGCAGCCATAACAGGGACAAGGACTGGGAGAAAACGAGTCTATGGCAAAAGAAACCTCTTCTGAGGATTTTTTTTCCCCCTCATGCATACCAATGTATTTAGCTCATCTGCAATCAAAAGGAAAGGTTGAAAATCTTGTTAGGGTCTCTCTCCCTTGGCAGTGCGTGTCTTGAGAATGATACAGAGCACGTCCACACACTGAAAAGAAGAAAGATGTGTAGAAATTGAGGAAATATCCTAACACAAATATTGCATCGAGCTTGGCTTCATTAGTTGAACTGGCCGGCTCGTCAAATTGGACATTTAGAGTTAATGACTTGATAAGTGTTGCTTCTCGTTACATTGCTTTCTGTGGCTCGGAGTGGAAGCGAGTAAAGCAAAGTGCTCAACTCCTCTGCTCTTAAACTACAGGTTGGGATTCAAAACGGATCAGGAAACTTTTTTGTTAAAGGTCTCACAGTGTGCCAGCAGTATCAACGTGTTTTCTTGACCTTGGGTCTCTGAATGGAAAAGTAAATGTTGGGTCTGAAGGAGGCTGCTTCTCACTGCTATAGAAAAGAAATGTCTATAGTGTGCTACATTATTACTGGAGTCTGTGAGGACTGAGCTCTTCAAACAAGTGATGCGATGTTTCAAGGTGAAATTGCCAATTTCTTTATACCAACATCATGAAAAATGAAGACATTTAGATGTCGGGGTGTTTAGCACTGAATCTGAAACTACATATTATATCCAACATTATTGATACGCGGGGAAGAAAATATATAATTGGTGGGAAACCAATTAAATGATGACACTATTTTGTGCCACAAAAAGCAAGATTATGAATGAACTATTTAAAAAAGACATGTTAGAAATGAAACCTTGCTCTTGCTGAATGCTGAAATAAAGGACTTTGTCATTAACTACAAATAAAAAAATGCTGGTGACGTTTTGATGCGAGAGAGGAGGAGAAGGAGGGTGGTATTAGCAAAAATGATTAATACATTTTTGTTGAAGTGTAAAACAACAGAGAGAAGATGACACGTTACCTGCCAACTATCATCCTTGTTAAAACTGAACAAAACACCCACTGAAAATATGCAAAAGCAATGTAATTAAATGTTGAGAGACCCAAAAGAGGAGCTGAAATGAATGTCAAAGCTGTCTTGATCTCCAGAGGACAGCTTTCAAATCAACACCAATAACAAATTCTTGTCGCAAAAATGATTCTAATTTTATTTAATTTTTTTCCTGCAGCAAATTAAAGATGTGTTTAGATGTTTCCAAATATGAGCTGCTTTGTTCAAGGCTGAATGGAGCTGAAATGACACTTTGATGAGTGTGCGTTCCATGTACATAATGGTTATAAGTGTAGTTGTGCATCCATGTTTGAGCCTGCGTGGGTGTGTACAGTCTAAAACAACCTTATTAACGAATTAGCTGACATTCTCCGCCAGAGTCTGGAGCCGAAGATGACATCCCTCTGATGAGTCTATTACATCATTTAAATCCCAATGCATAGAGCATTGCTGCACCTTCATGCTGTGAGGGGCCCACTGTGCAGTCAGCCTGTGATCTCCCTGCATGTGCTGTGTCCTAGAGTCAAACTAAATAAAGGACCAATCCTCAAAGGATGAGGAGAAAATATTAGAAGAGACCAAGGAAGAACAAATAATTCTCTTAAAAAAGCAAAAAAAAGGCCAAATGAGTTCAGGTTTTTTTAATGGCTTTTAATGACTCCAAGTTGTGCAGTGTATAGTGTGGCCTACAAAGCACAGTAAAATGCCATCTGTGCTTCCATAAAAGAATGGGGCCCATATTTGAAGACTAATTGTACTTTGGGGTGGACACATTTAATACTCCAACATGGCTGAAAACTTGGGTAAATCTATATTTACAGCTACCAACTAAAAATACCAGTTGGGATGAGTAAACTGGAGGAATTAGGGTATCTTTTATGGAGTAATATTGTCTCAAGGTGCACAACAGTCTTTCATAAAGATAACAAATATCTCTCATCTCCTCTCAAATAATCCTATCTGTGGAAATGATCTTCTTTACATGATGGAATAGATCTAGTGTTACTTGATAGTAAGCAATAACCAAAGTGTTTTTGTTTCCATTTCTCACGTGCAGTGTGCACAGAGTACATGTTTGACGGCTATCTTAATTATCTAAGGGGGTCATTTGGAAACTGACTTTTCATTCCAGTATGGGCACAATTAGCACGTTATAGGCCAGTTGAGCCCGCTCTCCAAATCACTCTGATTCGCTGGCAGTTTCTGCTGCTTTGTGCAGTCCAATTGCTGGCATCAGCAGGCTATCAGCAGGTCTTTCTCTTTGTTAGCTGCATTCTGTTACACACAAGATGAAGGTGTGTATATGTAAATAAAAGCAAGTGGCCACGTAGAAGAAGCAAGCAAACTCAAGTTTCCATATGCTCACATGTATGATATCATCAATTATAAATGCAAATGTTTCCCAGGCCCAGCAGCTGTTGGATTTCATTCTTACGCTACAGGAACGAACAATCACTTCTATGTCTTCTCATGTTTTTGTTTGACATAGCGCAAGGGTTGAATATGTTTCAACAAGCAACGGATTACCATAAAGTGTTGCAATAAGGCTCTTAACTCTCCTAGCAGATTGTCTCCTTTACTTTTTTCTGCCAATGTCATGGTGGCTTGGTTTTAAATGGACATTTTCGCTACAAAATGACTTTTTGTCAGGATTTCCTGATGTTCAACCAATCAAGAAGGCTTAGTCACTCAATACTCTTGTTGATTTAAAAAAAACAATATCTAAAAAAATAGTTTTCTTAGCTTTAGAAGATAAATTATTTAGCCGTTGAAAGCTTTATTGAGAAAAGCAATACATTGTTTTCAAACCAATCTTCAAAATGTCTGCAGTGTATCCTCTTTTGTCTTGCACAAAGTAATTCAGAAGCTATGTTTTATATTTTTCAGTTTTTTTCTTCCCAAATCTCTTCCTACAGATGCACATGTCTCATTAAAGACATTTTCAAGCACACCAGCTTCCATACAGAAAGTTTAAAGGTGTGTCTCTTGAGTCCCCAGAGTTGACGTTTCTAATACAGCAGCGCCCGCCTCCACAGCACTAAAAAAGATCATACTGAAGTTTGGAATTTTCCAAACTAAGCTGAGGCAACACAGTTTGTCCTTTGACCCAATAGTATCACATCAGAGAGATCAGCTATGGTATGTCACAATTGCATGTTGCCCTGCAAAATTAAACATTCTGACTGCAACTTTCAGAATTGTAAGTAGGGACGACTTTTTGATATTGAGTTGCAGCAGTGCTTTTGCTTTTGCTCAGTCCACACTTGATTTGCACCAAACTCATCTGTGACTGCTACATATTTAACACAAGATATCAATAAAGGATAAAGGCATTCACCTGAATTAACTTATGTTAAAATATTAAAACTGTTGAATATGTTATTGTTAGCAAATTGCTGTAAATCAACATGTTTCTCTTCAGCAGGGTCCTCCATTGTCTGATTACAGGGCAGATTTTTTTTTATCATTTATTAAAAGACCCCTCTCACATATTTGCTTTGATTCAAATTCAGAGACGCCTAGAATTTTGTTGGGGGGGCGATGATAGTGTGTGTGTGTGTGTGTGTGTGTGTGTGTGTGTGTGTGTGTGTGTGTGTGTGAGAGAGAGTGAGAGAGTGCGTGAGGGAGGAGGAGGAGGGGAGGGTGGTGTGTGTGTGCCAGGGGGATTATCAATAAACGTTGATTTTCAAACAAAATGCCAATTATGTGATGAGGTTTTTTTTGCAGGCTGGGGACTCTGCGCTTTTTAAACTACAGTATAGACGAGTTTGCCTTGTTTTATCGTAGGATACTTAAACGCATGCGATTCTCTATCGAAGTGTGTGTTTGCTTAATTCGGGTTTTGTTTGTGCTCCTTAGGAGGAAGCGTTTCTCTATAGTTTCTGTTCACCCTGCGCCGCGTAAAGGCGCTCCAATATATTGTATTGGAACGTCATGCTCAGTGTTTACATTTCATTTATGTTACTCTATAAACATATGTGCATCTCTTTTTGTTTTTCTCATGAAAAAAAACGTCTGTAACAAGTGCTGCAAGACTTTTTTGAATGGGGAGTTCAGCAGTATATTTCAGCACCTCGGACAGAGAGTAACACGAGCTGGTCACACTGTCTGTTTTCCTCATGAGGCCTTTGGTTTGGTCTAACCTAATTTAGAAAACTCTCACTTCTAACAATCAACCATTTTTTTCTTCAACCTGTTCCCTTTAACTGCAAAGTCCTGTGAATGAACAGTGATAAATAAACTTAGCCTATACAATACAATATATTTTATTAAGCGGGACATATAGGGATTGTTCTATTATTTCCACAATGTACATTTGGTGAGCAACGTCACTGAACATTAAATCAGTCAAAGCTACGCAGATTCCGAAATGTAGAACACACAATAATGTGAATATGTACTTTATAAATTATATCATTATTATTTAATAAAAGGGCTCTAAATCGTCTCCGGTGGCTGAAATATGTCGCCTTTTTTCTCTTTTAATAAACTCGTCGGCGGCCTATACATTTGGCGTATTTTCAACATGTTCAGCATCCAAACGCAACACCATTGACAGCACAAAACATAAAGTAAAAACTTCCATTCGTGCAAAAAAAAAATGCCTTGGGCGTGAAAGCACTTCTTCTCTGGTTGTCCATAATTCCATATACTTCACTTGGACGAAAACCATATATTCTTTAAGGCTATACAAACATAAAATAGAGCATAACACACTCGGTCTGTCCAGGACGTCAGTTCTTCCAGTCATCATCTTCGCCCTTGTCCGTTTTTCCCCAGGTACACCCGTTTGTCTGTTGGCAAAATTTGTTTTCCAAGCAAGAAAAAAATCCACATTGCCGACAAGCACACGCCCCCGGCCGATCAATACTTTTAATCATCCAGATTGCGTTAAAGTTGACTGATGGATTTGAATATATGAAACTCCAAGGAAACGTTCATATTTGACTAGATAGTGGACGAGTGTAGGTATACAGATATTCGTCGGCTTCCTTGACTGACAGTTATTTAAGTGGAAAATAAATGGCATGTTTTTTTTTCTTTTCTTTTTTCTTTTTGTTCCTCAACCTTAGCAGAGTCTCGTGCGACGTGGATCATCGCAGATTAGATTATAGAGGAAAGACTAGAAAGCCTGAGAAGGTGGAGTATTTCCATCCGCCCATTAAGGTGCCCCGTTCCAGCTTCAGAGAGACGCGGTCCTCCCGTTCAACCATCAGCAGTACTCCGTTGCTGGCCGCCTCTCTCGTAACGTCCTGGTCACCGGCGAATGCTGATATAACTGGATAATCATTCTGCAGCAGGTTCACCTGCAGGAGAGGGGAGAGTTCGGTATCATGCTTAGTTCTCTATTGAATGCTGACCGCAGACGAACTGCTTAATTAATTGCTCACCTGTATGGTTTGTCTGTTGTAGACCTTCACCACGTGAAAGCTGAAACTATATATCCCCCTCCTTGGAGCCAGGAAAACACTTGCTTTGAGATCGAAATGGTTGCCGATGTTCACTAAAACCTGTGACCAAGAAGGGCGCAAAAAGAGACAAGGCTTTATTTATTTTCCACCTGCATGCTTCACTGAACACAACAGCTGGTTTTAGTAATGTAATTGTTTGCTTTTGCCACGCATAGTGACTACAGGGAGGCGTATCAGTCTGGTATGCCAAATGTTTTAAGGCTGCGCTTCAGTCGCAGTTTGGGATGGTTCCCATTTTGATGCGTATAACAGGCCGCTGTCCAAAGGCAACTAAGTGGAACATCCCAGCAAAAGCAACACAATGCACACGTCAATCCGGCTGAGGCCTAAGATGCATGTGATCAATGATCCTGCATAGACGATCATTCGTTTTGACAGCGCATCCCTGAATCACAGCAATTACGCACAGCATTAAATTAACCATTTTCAAAGGAAACAGCATTGTGCTCGTAAAGTTAGAGATACGCAGGGATCAGATCACAAAGAGTGAGTGCAGTAATAGGAAATCAATGAAACATGACCTTAAAACAAGTTCTGCTCGCCCACGGCAATATAGCATGTATATTGTAGAGAGAGGGGAGAAAAAGAGAAACTGTTTTTGGAGCTATGATATTTGCCCTATCAATAGTAGACTGCTGTATAACTGTGCTAAATTCAGTGAACATCTGACCTGGTCAAAGTAGATGGTCATAGACGTGTTGCTCATCTCTGACGGCTCATGGTTGGTTCCACGCACGGCGGAAAAAGCCACTTTTGCCCCAGCGGAGCGGACTGATATGCCAAGTGAGGAGGTGACCCCTCCGTCCGAGGAAGGGTTCGAGTCGCACACCACAAGACATTTTCCTTCGAGTACGATGGGCTCCGTGTCATTCTGGCCGAGGCTGAAAACCACGCCGCATCCCAAGAGGAGGACCAGTGCCAGTACGGCACAGGGTCCCGGGCAGCGCGCGGGCACCATGGTTGGATCGCTGATCCCGTGCTCACTGATACAACCAGGCAGCCCCTTGGAGGTTTGTTAGTACTCGATCACCTGGTCCAGACTTGATATCTTCTCGCCCCTTCTCTCTCTCTCTTCCTCTATCTGTGATGCTCCCTGGCTTTCTCAAAGAACCTCTGACACACAGACGCACTCCGACTCTCTCCGGCGGTAACTCCCCTCCCTCCTGGGCGTCTTAGATGATTTTGGGAGAGTATTCAGACAACTGTTGTTTGAAATCCTGAGATAAATTGAAAATGTTTGTATCAGACAGCAGTAGGAAAACAATTTCAAATAGTTTAGTGTTGAAACTTGAGTTTATCCTGTGTGCGTAAAATGGCTATCGTGCGGGAAAAAAAACGCAATAGCTCTCAGTAAATGACATCTAAAGATCGCGTATTCATACACATTTTCTATTTGTCCGTTATTGACCAAGCCAAGTGTGCTACTGCGGGTTGTTTCCTATAACTGCGCGCCACACCACTTAGTAACAAATTATAGTGTCGAATGAAAATGATGTTGGGTATCTTTTCCTCGTGTTGTAATTGGTAATTATGGTGAAACAAGCACTTTTCGGCCATTTCTATTGAGAAAAAAGGTAAATCACGACCTACCTGTGCAATCCATCCCGCTGGTATGCTCTCTGTCTCTCGCAGACTGTGAACTGAGCGCTCAGATCGGTGGTGCTAAACAAGCAAGAGTCTCTGGGCTCCCTTTCGAGGGACAACTCACGCCCATTCTCTGTGTATAGCCACTGCAACAAGACTCCGCAGAAGTATCCCGCAATTAAGAGCACATGTGTGGACTAACGGGTTTGTTTACATATTAATCAGTTGGATGTTGTGAGCTCAAAGGCCCCTCGGGAAGGCAGAGATCACTTGCTGTCATGTCAATGTCTGTCATTTATATGCTGTGAATTTTTCATGTCTCTCCCTGATTGATTTGAAACAAATGCGGGTTGCAGCGGATAACCTTGTCGTTGCATGGCACATTTAGCATGCATGTAGGCTGTATGTTACTAATTTGAGACTTAAACAAGTGATTTTATGAGTCCAATAAAGATACTTGTGCGCCATCCAGTGGCGGATGTAACATCTGCAGATATCTAAGCACTAGTGTGAATAACAAACGTATGTGGGATCTGGCCGGCATGGTTCATTCCTTGGTGTGTACTTGCATATCAGCAAATCATTTCACATACACATCACGTTTTACAAACACTGCATAAGTTGGTTAAAAGAAGGTAACACTTCAGAAAATGCCCACTTCACAGAGAATGTCCAGCACCTCTCTGTACCACCCTTGGCCTTTCTTTTCAGTTCTTGACAAGTCTTCATCCTTTGAAGAGCCGTGTAGAGGGTCCCTATCAGTGCTCCCCACCTCTGAAGAGTCTAAGAGTGGGCCTCATACGTGGTGAACCCTCACGTTAGACCTTTTAATGAGCTGTCATTTACTGATGTAAAGATAGGCTAACTGGCTACATTATGCATGGCACTCATATCTGCAATAGAAGGCACTGTATATAGACTGTTTTCAGCTTCATCGGCTCAAGAAAATAGTGGGAGTAAAGTCTGCTTTCTTTTGACATAATTCATCCGAGCTGCATTTTAAATACATGCAAGCAATTGGATAGGCGGAGAGGAGGGCAAAAACCCAATCATTCCTTAAAGGTTTGGATTGTTCTATTAATAAGCATTAAACGCCTTGAATCACACAATATGAGGCGCCTAAGAAGTACATGCAACATACCTGTTTAATGATATACAACTTGCAGAGACCCAATTTTAGACCTAATTGTGGTGATCCTTCCTCCCTTTCTCAGCCCCATTTGACGAACATTGCACTGTCAGAGCTGGCTGACAAGCCATGCGGAAGACTGACATCAGGTATCCAGGAGCCACAGCTGACCCCAGGCCTTCAGAAGGACACATAGCTACAGAAATCATCAAATGTCAAGTACGGGGGACATGCAAGGGAAAGGGATGTAGCCTACATGGCATTGCCGTACCAGGGGCTGCCGTTGCCCTAAAAGGGTCTTCACTTCCATCAGGCAAGCTTATCGGCTGGACTGACAAGAGTGTTATGGTTATTTTCCCTGACAGCTAGCAAAGCCTACTGGCTTCCAGGAACGGGGAGGTCGATTATGTGGTGGGTCTTAAAGTGAGCCATCTGCTTTTACAAAGAAAACGACTGCAGTAGGTTTTTTGTGTGTGTGTTTTTCTTTACAGATTACACATATAGCACATTATAGCAGCAGAATTCATCTCAGGATTTGCTTAATACAAAAGTAATTTGTTATATGATCTCGCTGTTATAACCTATTACAGTTTGTCCTCCTGTTACAAATATTACACATGAAATATCGTGTAAATATGTGTGTGTGTGTTCAGACCAACGTCTGTTTCATTTGAAGACTAAAGGAAGGTTTCCTGAGGCTAAACCATAACATTTTAGAGGGTTAGACCTAAGTTAGGGTTAGGCACATTGTGATTAGGGTTGAGCCTACAGGCAAATAAAGTGCAGTGTTTGTGTGTGTGTGTGTGTGTGTGTGCTTGCGCGTGTGTCAAAGTACATCTATGTATGCTAACAATATATTCCAATGTCATGTGAAACTGAACTTTTGTTCTTCTCTGAGTATCTATTTTGGTGAATTTGTTTGGAAATCACATGTTACACTGTTGTTGTTGTGTTGCAACAGGAGGATGACAGTCATGGAGTCGTTTTAATTTTTAATATTTTCATATCTTTAAATACCAGAAAATAACCCTAATTATGTCATCAGAGGTGTCATCAGAGTGTACCTCTAAATATGACTTTTGCACAACGACAATTGGTAAACTAAGTCCAAGATTATTTCAAATTAATTTGTTTCAATCACATACTGTATGTAGGCTGCTCCATTACAATATAACAGTATAGTTTATGATGGGAATATACAGTTTATCCGCTTTTATTTTGAAGGCAAATATCGCCACTCTCCGCCGGATGATTAATTGTTGCACGTGGAAGGAACTTTGACTGGACGTAACCATGGCGACTGGAGGCGGACAATGCGGAAGTATGGATGTTTCACGTTATTCTTTGGCTACACAAACTGAGAACAGACGCTCTTTGTTTTGCTAACTTAACGGGGTTTTCATTCGATATCCTCACGTTAAGCTAAAAACTCTGTCAAACTAAACGTGGCTTCATGGCCTCAACTTCCTACCAAATATAAATTCTTGTATCTGACTCAAAGAGGTCAAGACCAGTAAAACATATGGCGGCAACAAAAGCAGTTACTTCCAGAATGCGGGCATTGAGGACGTCCAAAAGAGCTGACAAATCGTCTCCAGCGTCCACTCTGAACTTTATGGAAAGGTAATCAATCAAAACATGCTCATATTTTCCACCTGCGTGTCATTCAACACTTCAGCCAGCTGGTGTTCACAATCTGTGGCAAGTCAAGGCTTTATTGCCCTGCAAGAAAAAGGATTTATTGACCGTGTTTGCACTAAAACACAATCAAAGCACAGCAAAAAAAATCAATACGGGTGGAAGACACTTGACTTCTCCATTGGATGTAGTAAATATATAAGGCATGGGACTCACAGACAGTAGACATTTAGCATAATCTCTGCAACTGTGTTTCCTGTTCTTTAATATGTGTCAAACACGGGTGTAATGCCATTAAGATAAACACAGTGCTGTCTTTATGTCAAAACTGACATAAAATTGTGGATACTTTGTAACTTGTGATTTGTGGTGCTTGCCATCAACTCTTCTACATTTTCACACCATCAGTAATGCTAACAAATAGTCAAACAAATATCTCTATGTTGACAGCCATTTGACAGATTTTTTTAAAGCTCCATTAGACACCAAACATGATTTATTCATTTTGTGTCTCATTTCAGAAATTGTTTCATCTGGTTGTTGTTTGATGTGCAGTGAAATGCCGGTGATTGACCAGGCACGTAATGTGAACACGAATAGATGACTTACTCAAGAGACTGAATTGGACGGCCTTGGCACCATTAACCAGGACAGGTGCGACCAGACAAACCACACCAATATTTCTCATTAACAGATATGGAAAAATACATTTTTTTCAAAAGAAACAAATGTACTCAAACCAAGAAAGATCAAATATCTAACATTGGTCTCTTGTGATTGGAGATTGGATCTCACTCACACGTTAATTCTTCACTTCCTGCAGCTTGAGATGGGTCTTTTTTCTGGTGCCAGAATTTTCTGCGAACAAATGTGTAAAGGGTATAACTCCCTCTTCTGTTGTTTTGTGATCTAGGTGTATTTTTTTTTTTATGAGCACTTTAAATAACAATGAATTCTGAAGTTAATCTACTGAATGAGAACACAGACATGGGTCATTTCAAGTCGCCAAGTAGCCTGCCCGAGAGCTCATTCGTCTCATTCACCGAAGCCTCTAAAGAGCTGCATGCTGAACAACAGGTGGCATGAAAACACCGGTGTCACTTCCTTGTTGTGACGTCTAACTACCGTTTTCCTTAGACTGCCATCTGAGACCCTGATGAAGATTCTGTCATACCTAGATGCCTCCACTCTTTTCAGCATCAGCCACGTCAATAGGCCCTTCTACCAGCTTGCCAATGATGAGTAAGTAACCAGCCAGGTCCTGTTAATGCAACATACGCAGTACATTAAAAACATCAGGAAAAATACACACATGTCTAAAAAATCTTTAAAAAAAGAAATCTACTTCACTGGAAATAAGTTGAAGAATACTCACTGCTTCTGTAGATTATGTCACTTTTTTAATGATTATTTTTAGGACTGAGATTAGACAGAAATGACTTAATTAGATGGAGATCTGTTTTGCAACGCGACAGCTCTCTTGTAGACGGGAGATCTGGCAACCTTTAACGTTGGTGCCTGGGAGAACTGGATTTTATATATTCTGTACTGTTCAGAGACATCCAGACTTGTTTTTGTAAAGCAGTTTCCATTTTCACCTCAAAACAGACAACTTGGACATGACATCTCATAAGGAAGAGTGTGATTAGGTATTAGTGACCCTTAACGCTGTGTTGTTTCACTGCACAATGGCACTGCACAAGGCATAAATTTTGCTGTCACATATCAGGCAGTACCAAATATAGTAGTAACTGTATAAAACTGACATGAGTAATGATACAACAGAAACTGATGTCTATATGTCCTGACAGGTTGCAATTTTGTGCAGCCTGCACAAACACAGTAATTCACCATGATGGCAAATGGAGCCATGCAAACTAAAACCAGTGGAAAAAAGAGCCACTACCACCTGCCACTGCACACTGAGCTGTGAGGAAACCAACCTCCTCATGTGATGTCATGTGACGCAATGTTTTTCTGGGCATTGCTCAAAACGCCTACTTTTCGGTGAATTTCTGCTTTTATGGCTTAAAAAAAAACATACAAAATCATATTTAACTTTTCAAAGCATCGTTTTCATGAAACCTTAATTATACATATAGTAAGAAATTCCACCTTCGAGTAGCACTTTTAACAGGAAATTAAACTTTTATCAGAACGCATCATCTTTCTCTACCAAGACACAAACAGAAGAACATTTGCATTCAAGAACAAGTCAGAGAAGTCATCTTAGAATGGCAGACCTGTGACAACAAAGCATATCAGTCATTATTTCATATAAATACATATTTTGTGTTTTAAGCTTTTTAAGTTGTCCTCACTCACAGCGACCTCTCCCCTATCTATACCTTACAATACCACCAATGCAGTGCTCTGTGGAACAAGATATACATTGCAGAGCTGAATAAAATGAATAAAAAGTGGAAACCCAAGTGCATGGACGAGCCGCTGCAGAAGATGGCCGCAACGGAGGTGCACGATCGGCCTGCGGGCTACTGGAAGCGGCTGCACTTCAAAACCGTAGCCGCATATGACATGAACAAGTGGAAAAGTCATCTTGGTCTCATCAGCCGTCACACTGGGCTGCCCCGCCAAACAGAGCTGGTCCTCAGGTAAGAGATGGAGAGAGGCAGGCACTGCTTATGAAAACCACTAAGATGGAGTACCTGAGGTGTACGGTCTGTTATATCTACCAGGCACTTGATTTCACTTACCAGACGCTTGAGTAGCCTGTCAAGCGTTGTTTGTGAATTAAGCTTAAATGAGTGCGTACCGTGTGTTTTCAAGCATTTGAGTCCCTTAGCTACTGAGGTGAGGAAAAAAAAGATCTCGTTATTTCTCAGGGAATCCTTTTCATTTGGTTTAATATTTTCCAGTGTGCTGCTTTACTTTAGTTCAGCCAACAGGAGTTGTGTTGATCACACTGTGTTTACCATGCCGTAATCTGCCATCTGTTTGCTACGTCTTGCTGTTTTGCAATTGGAAGCGGCTCTGTGAGGTGTCATGGGAACCCCTTGCCTTGTTTGTGGTTAGCAAACAGTGAAACTTTGGAGATCCACCCTGTCAAGACGGATCAAAGGTAGAGACTAGAGGACAGTTCAAGCCGCCAGCTATCAAATGGTTTGTTTTTCATATCGCACTTAATGATACTTTCTTATTGAAGGTGAGAAAGGAGGTCTCTGTCTGAGCGAGATGTCTGCTCAGGGGGATGCCAGCACGCAGGGGAAAGCTCCCTCATCGTGGTTTCTGCTGTGTTTTTATAACCTCTGATTAGAGGCTGTGCAGCACTCAATTTTGAGTTCTGTGGCAGTCGCTCTGGTACAGAGGGGAAGTAGAAATAATTGTGTTCCTTGTAGATGGGGGGGGGGGGGCCCAAACTCGTCATCCACAACAGACACACACACACACACCCACACACGCCACCAACTCAGACAATTCCCTGTGAGTTTGTCTGTTAGAGACACTGAGGAGCATTGAGATTTACCTTGGTAATCATCATTTCACAAGACATCACACACACAGACGATGCAGAGCGAAACTCCCCTGGGTCATCCGAGGCCTCCTGGGCTGCTCCAGTTTTCAGCTTTTTTTCCTCCACTTAATTGATATTGGATGGTGCCTAAGCAAAACACCGGCTGCATCACAGTCGGGGCAGCACTGAATCACATTTCAGACAGAACTGGATCAAGAGATTTATCACAACAGCTGCGCTTTCATTTCATTCGCTGCATATTTCATTAAGTGAGTATGTCTATGTTAAGTGAGTTATTTCCCACTTTATAATGTCCGAAGCCTGCTAATTTCAGATGTCAGGTCTCCCTTGCCGTGCTATACTGAATACAGTATAAATAATTGTACATGCTGTTGTTGTGAAATATCTGTCATCTCTTCTTTGCTATAATCCTGTGTCGTGTTATCTCATTCTAGAAACTTGCACGTCTCCTGGCAGCTGACGGTGTCTGATAAGTCAGGGCACGAGTGCACACATGAACTGAGCTGGTCCCAGTTCTGCGAGACTTCTGTGACTCTGTGCTGGAGCGGAGGAGGCTGCTTGCCCAACTACCAGCAGATTTCCACCCTTCAACTCCACGGTGTCAGGAGGATAGCTCTCAACTGCCCCGACCTGAAGAAGTGAGACAGTCGACGTCTATCTCCATCTCTCTCTCTCTCTCTCTCTCCCTCTATGTCTCTGCTTCCTCTTTTCTCTCACTGAATCCATCCGTTTTCTCTGTCAGGCCTGGCTGGAGGTCCCTCATGGCGAAGTCGGACACGCAGGCTCTAACTGAAGGCGCGCAGGTCATTGGCCAGGACAGACTTGTTGAACTGAAGCTGCTACAGCCTGGCATCATCATCGGTGTCTGGAGGGTAATTACTTCACAGGCAGCTATGGCATTTTTTAAAATAATTGTTCGTTAGCTTTTAGTAGCTGGAACAATTAGACGGGTTGTGAATTTACCTGAAATTGAAGTGATGGCTCTCTTTGCAGGACCAGTCCTCAGTTGCCTTTGTCATGTTCATCCTTCACTTCCACAGGCTGGTGGAAAGAAGCATCCAGGGATCTCCCGTTTGGTAGGCTGCACTTGAACCGGCACCTTTTTATTCACATGCTTACATGGCGTGCAGTGTATCACCATCAGAGAGTTAGGGCGTGAAGAGTCAGCATCACTGGCACCTCTATTTCACCACCAGTGGATATTGTGACTGTACCTCATTATATATAGATATATCTATATACATTGTATATAGAATTTTGTTCTCGTTGTGTCGGCACCACTTACACAAGTTGTTAGTGTATACTCTCACCCCTTAGGCCTCTAACAATCCTGTAATGAGGAGTCACAAGTGGGCATTATTTGAAAGGGTCATCTATCTGAAAATAAAAATAAATGGATAAATAATCCAACATATGTGATATCTAGTACTGGAGTTTGCTGTATGCTCTTGAAGGTGCTACATTGATCATCTGAGAGGAGAGACAATACATCAGCAAGACGACACAGCATTCTTGACAGTGCTACACCTCAGCATAGTGTGGACATAGCCCCCTCTCCTGGTGTCATGTGAGAACGAATGTTGCAGCACATCATGATTCCAGTCCACAGGAGTAATAAACCTCTGAAATACCTCCTTAATGAAATACCTTTTTCTTAATGTTTTCTTCATCTCCACAGTCTTAGTTTCATTTCCCCCTTTCTTTTTCGTCCTCCAGCCCCTACGTGGAGCCAATAATTAAATCCCCTTTTGATGACATAGACCCTGAATATGGTCTCCATGGTTACCACCTACACATCGTTCTCCACAACACGGCGTGTGAGATTGTGTCCGGAAGCTTCCCCGAGATTTTCTGCCGGAGAAGTAATTTATTTATACTCGTATTTACTAAGACACACTGTATTCTGTGCTGAATGGGTCATTTAATAACTATTTCTAATTGGAGCAGGTGTGATTCATATGTACAGTCATCTCTAGAGGAATGCTAATACTACTGTACTACATATAGTTATAATGCCTCCGTAGCCACAAGTTCTCAGACCATCAGGACAGTGACCTTTGACATCAACATCCTCTGCCTCGTCCAGCTAGCACATTGTCCTCTGTGAATCCTTCGCAGCATCCTGCACATTTACACATTTGTACAGTTTGCCTTTCAACTCTGACATATGTACATTTTTGGGTAGAAATACACACATTGCAGCATGTGACAAATAAAACCTTTTGAAATTTAGAAATTTAAGATAACCTTTATTAGCTATGTTCAGTAATACATTAATTGTATTTGAAGAGCATTATATAGCTCATAGATTGAATGACTGAACGTATTAGCCTTCGCTAATCAAGTGACCTAACACTGATTTCTATTGTTTTACATTCACGTGTTGTCTTTCACCAGCTCAGATCTGTGATGGCCTAATCCAGCTGACTGCCATTAGCAGGACAATCCTATCACAGCACATACCTCTATCCAGCAGAATCAACCTTCTCTGGAGGTGTGAGGCCCTGCAGGGTGCAGTGAAGGTACACCATGTGCAGTTGAATACTACACTATTTTCACTATGTGGTTTATGAAGAAAGAAATGCATGCCCAAAACATCTCAAGTATATTACTGTCTTAATGGTAAACAAACCACATACTGGTTTTATTTTAATGTTCACAGATCTATTGAAAAAGCCGATTTTGGAATAATTCCCTCTTATCTCCTGGTTAAAATGAATACAATTCAGGATGTATTTTGACAGTTTTGAACCCCACTGACTTCACAACAATGGTAGTCCAGAAAAGAGATCCTGACATTAGTTTATTCCACAACTTCTTGCCAGAACTGCTGCGTCATGAGTTTGACTCTACTGGACGAATTCAAGAAACCTTTCTGGTGCGTCGGCTCTCCTGTTTCCATGGAGCAAGAGAAGACTCCTGTCTCCTACGACTATGATGGTGAGCACTTCCTGATGCACTATCAGGACTCAGACGGCCAGGTGAAGATGAAACTTGTCTGGATGAAGGAACAGAAGCAGTTTGTTCTGATCAGTTTAGTTGTCTATGTGACTGTTTGCAAAGTCAACAAGCACTTCAGTAGAAATTACTGAACGTGCAGAATTTCTGGAGCAAGTTGTAAGGTTTTTAATCATAACAGTTTGATACTATGAATAAACTTTTCATATTTCAATTAAACATATATCTGTACTGCGTGATCTTCTTGTATTATATTATATAAGCATGTCTACAGGGACAAAAGAGTGTGCCTCCAGAATAATTTGACGCTCTTAGCGGTCGAGAAAGCAGAAATGTATTTAGTGATATTTTGTGTATGCAGAAAATGTTGCAGTTCAAAAGCCGATTTGCAAAAGTAATGCCACTTTTGTATTACTTTGTCTTGAGTCAAAATCAGCTTCATTGGCCAAGTATGTGCACACATACAAGGTATTTATCTCCGATTTGAAGTTGTTCTCACTGTATTTAAACACAAATTCTTTTGTTACAATTTAAGACATGTTTTCATACCTATGAACTGTACTTACATCTGAAAAAGACAACCCCCATGTTGGATTTTAAGTCGATATCTTATGCAGATGTGAATCTTTATCATAGTGACAACTGAGTAGACCCTCTTTACATGTTCCTTGTGAATTGTTCCAAGGGTAATCTATTCTCTACTCTTAGAGGTGATTGCAGTCATTTTGCCCAGCCTGACACTGTATTACACCACTCCACTATGACATTTAGTGACTCAAAAATCGTTTTTACATGCAGCGTAAGAGGAAATTTTACCGCGACACTAAATCTAATGCCTCATACACATTGAGTCATTTTGTAAATAGAATCCTTGTGTGCACGTTGGAGGAACGATGGTTGTACTGTAGGGGTAGGTTGTACGGACACTTTCGAAGATTTGACCCACAACACCTGAAGGAGATTCCATAGTATCTTTATCATCCTCCTTCATAGTTATTTTAATCACTTAGCAGATCTCTACTAACTTAACATATCCAAATGACTGATATATTTATTATGAATCACTCTTTTACTGTTCTGTCTTATGTATTTTGTGTATTTGCCATTTTTCTTTGTTCGTACATAGATATGCTGTAGCTATGACCAGTGTGTCCACAACCTTGAACAGTCACTAATATTTAAAAGCATCTACTCTTTAAATGTAAACTCTTAAGTATTTTGGTGGAAATTGTCGAAACGAGGTCATCCTTTACATGTCTAAATTGTATGAAGGTTTTTGCTGCTTTTTTATGATTCACACAAATTAAGTTAAAGTTTTCTCTTATCCCGGTATTTATACCTGTACACCCACATTACAGCAATTGCATTGTCAGCCATTACCCAATCACTTTTAGATGAAAATTAAGTTTAATGTCCACACTCTGGGCAAGTCTGGCAACCACGATAGAATTAGTGTAGGAGCAATTGTTGGAAACTGTTGCTGTGCTGCTGATGGGCCAGCACTGCTGATCACAATAAAATATCTCTGGATAATAGGATTTCAGAGGCTTCCCTTCCTTTTCTGTGAGGGTCATCATCACCTTGAAAAGATGCTTATTTTTATCCAAACACATCACCGACTGCATTGGCACTGGATCCAAAATCGTTTCGGGGAAATGAGCCAGAGGGAAAAAGAGGGGCAACAGTATGTGTGATGAATTGCTTTTTTTTCTCATAAGCTTCACAGTTGAAGACAAAGAACTGTGACGGGGAGAGTGACATTGTATGACTCACAAGGACTCCATGTGTTGTCTTACTTTGAACATTTTACAGGCCTCGTGCTCTCCAACTCCATCAATATCAGGGCTGTTGAATCGCACGCTGTATGGATGAAAGCCATATAGCAGTACAAGGGATTGCTGACTTGACCATTTGAAAGCTCTGACAAATTACATGAAATTGGCCATTACTTGGACTGGATGATGTGTACAACGTATGACTTCCAGGTTCCAAGTGTGTTGCAACACATTTCCATCCCAGTGACCTTCATAGTACTGTTCGCTGTCACATCGGCTGTTGCAAACTGCCAATCCTTCATTTATTCATTTTATTAAAAAAACCAGGAGTCAAGGGTACTGTGGATCAGTTAATGGACTTGCAAGAACATAAAGCTCCTCATTCAAAGGTTCGAGTCTGAGTAATGGCTAAATAAAGACAATGGATATGGGAGGGGGGGGGCAAGGACTATGAAACCTTGATTGAAAGTACTATTATGTCTATTGTGTTGCAGAAAGTATTAACTTAATGCTCCTATAGTGATTTTTCTATGAAGAAATATTATTGGAAATACAGAAATCTATTCATCCAAGCATGCTAATGTAAATGTGTTCCAATAGTTCTCCAGTAGATGGCTCTCTTTAGTAAACAATGAATCCTGAAGCAGAACATGAGGTTTACATATTCTCCATGTTTCTTTTTATTATCAGCACAGCATTACTGTTTTTTCAGTGAATCATTTCGTTTTTCTTCTTTTTTTTCTGCTCTTTTGCAAAGTAATTGCAGGCCTGTATGTTAATCACACATTTAAAGACTTTAACGATGATTAAATAAGAAGCCACAGCTACATTTGAATAGATAAATGTAGTGACATAATGCTTCATTAAACTCATCTTTCTGAGTTTCCTCACAGGCTAATCTTGGAAGAAAATTGCTTCCATTTTTAGCCTTTAATTCTCTCCCCTGTGAGTGACCAGCTGGGTCCGCAAATTATTCAGCCCTTTGAAGCCAATGAAACCATCCTTTTCTTAGTCTTCTCATTGGGGAAAAACAGTCAACTAATGAAATTCACCGGGGGGGGGGGGGGGGGGCACAATCAAAATGCATGCTTTGTCTTGTTTTCATTTACAATGACCTTCTAAACTGATTGTCTTAAAAAAATATTAGAGCTTAATTTACATCCCCCAAAAGACTGGGAGATAATCTCGGCCTTGCGCCACACTGATGCGTGCAAAGCCTTCAAAATTCCTAATCCCTAACGTTCCAGATTTATCACCCCGTTGGGTAAGTACTTTACGCCAGATAAGTTAATGATGCTTGTAATGATCTGAAAAACATCAACCACAGCAACCCAAAACACCTATGCCACAAACCATATTAGAAACGGCATAATCCAAGAAAATAACAGCTGGTCAGGCATTTACATTCCTGTAAGGGAACCCTGCTACTGCACCACTGACCCTCCTCTCTCTCTCATTCACCTTTACTTCCTCCACTTTTTTGATCCTGGTTGGGTAGTGGAACTGGATAATAGTGTGGAGAGCTGTGAGGGGTGACAGTATTATAATAGACTCATGATGCCCAGTAAGATCCTCGGTTTATTCTCCCCTTTAAATGGTGCATTACGGTCAGATGGCTGTGGAGAAATCCATTTATATCAAAGCCGCAGCTCGTCCTGCGGCTCCAAGCGCTCAATGAGCAGTATGGCCGGGGTGCCATTCCTGCTGCATCCAGTGTTGCCTCAGTCTGCCATGACAGACAGTCGAACAAATGTAATATTGCTGCATGTCACTGAAGCCCATGGTGGTGATGATAACCTGTAGTCCGTCTAGTAGATGTTTATTATTATTAACTTAATATAGCTGTGCTTTACTTATATATTTCATATTTTCTATTTACTCTACATTTCAGACATATTCTACATTTTACTACACTGCCTTTACAATTTACAGAATCTGATTACATATACGAAACCTACAATCAACAACTACAATATTATACATTTTAAAGATTAGACTACCCAGGAACATAAAGTAGCTCCACCTCGATTAGCTACAAATGTTGCTGAAATTGACCCTGTTATTTTCCACATTTACAGTGCATTTACTTTAGAGCCATTTGATTACAGTCCCTAGCATTCAGTTGTGAACAATGTCTGCTCCCACTGCTCTTCATGTCCTTTACTCATCAGTACATTATCTATGATTTTGGAGAACTGGACGGTGAACGTTCTTTGTTTCATAAAATAAATTATCCGCCAATATTTCTCTCTCGCTTCCTCACACAGGTTACTCGGGGTGTGTGTGTGCCGGAGAGAATGAGAGGGGTGGCATGAGTCAGCACATTATGCAGTATACTGTAAAAGCGCTTTCCACGATTTCACACGGATCACTAGTTTGTATTAGCCTCACAGTAACGTCCTATGGCTGTCTGGTCTCAGAGCGGATGTTTGGAAGTCAAGTACAGTCGAAACTGCTCTCTGATCCTACTGCAGTTGAATGTGTGTTCAAAAGGGTTGCCTGGTTATTTAAGCACCAACCTATATTGTCTAGGCCAAATTTTAAAGGAGCTGTATTTAACACTCTGAACATCATAGCAGCAAACAACTATTTGCAATGTAAAGATATAGTGGAGTAATGTTTACTTGCCACCATCTTGTTCCCCCTCAGGTACACTGTTAGCTCTCTTGGCACTTTCACCATTGTTTGCACTGTTAGCGCTAATAGCACCATTAGCATTGATCCGCGGACTTGCCTACACCCTGCGAGAGCTTTTGAGAGGCAATTGAACCGCTCCCAATCTCGTATCTTGCAGCTTTTAAAGAAAAGGTTTCACATTTTTTTCAGAAATAAGCTAAATTGTTGTCTTGCTGGAGCAGGCAGCCAGTTAGCCAAGCTTAGCATTTAGTGTTTTGCTGAGACAGACTCAGGTCTCAAACCTTTCTCCTGATTTGTGTCCTTGAAAAAATACCATTTTAGTGTCGGAGTGTTCGGAAGATGTGGCTTGTGGAAAATGGGTCCAATATTTAGTGTGAAGCGAAATAATCTGTCATAATCTGTGTCCACGCTCACTTCTATCATTGTAGTTAATAGACTCAGACCTGCTGCTAGTCTCCTAAAGGAGCAAGGCAGCTCTTTGTGCTGAGCTAAGCTAACCATCCAAAGATTGAATGAAAAACTGAAGTGTCAAAAATGACAAGTTGGAGTTTCAATGGCAGTAATGTGTGTGACCGTTTCTTGACTATGCTGTAGTCTGGTATTTACTTTACACACATCAGATTGGTATCGAACTTCTCATCTAACTCTCGTCCAAAAAGTGAGGCTATGTATTTCCCCAAAAGTGTGAACTATTTATATTTATAAACGTGTTAATCCAACCAGCTTGCTATTATTGCAAACATTATGTAGCCATGACAAGATTATGGGATTACGCCAAACAAACATGTTGTCTTTCTAACTAAAGCAAATGTTAAATCCAGCACATTGTGTTAGATGCACGAATCAGGCAGGCTTCACAGAAAACAGCCCGGGCTGTGCTTGTATACGGTTCCTGGAACAATTGGTTTTCAGGCAAAGGGCCTCGCCTGAGGCTAACTCTATTGATCTGAACCACTATTATAAGGGAAAGACGGAGAGAGAGAGAGAGAGAGAGAGAGAGAGAGCGAGAGAGAGAAAAACAAAAAGAGAGGAACACAGAGGCAGAATTTTGAGACACCCAAATAAAAAGCCTCCCTCATTATGTGTGAACTGGCACACTGATGTGTTCATGGGTATAAACACAAAACACCTGCAGTTATGTGATTTGATGGCAAATCTAGTGTTGTGGTGTCTCAGTGATATTTTCAACCAATTACACCAAACCGTGCACTGTTTATTTCTACTGTGAACTCTCACTACAATGCTATGAGTTACCGAAAACCCAGCGGTTAGTTGTATCTGTATGTTGCACTGTAGTTGCACTGTACGTTGGCTCTGGTTTATGCTCTTAGATGCTTGTTTGAGGAAAGGACATGCACTTATTACTTCTGGTGACTAGTTCTCTCGAAAACCGATGTTGAATACACTTATTGTAAGTCGCTTTGGATAAAAGCGTCTGCTAAATGACTGTAATGTAAAATGTAATGTATCTGTCACAGCAGTGTGCTGTTTAGACTTTTGACACTGGGAGACTCCCCGGGAACCATTAGTCATCGCTTGACTCTGACTTGTTACTGTGAAGTGCCACATGGAGTTCTTGATTGCCGGCTTACAGCTCTGACTGAAATGAAAAATTAAACAGAGACTGCTTGTGGTCGTAAGAGGTCACTGCTGAAGATCTGTGTGTTGCTTGGGAAAGCTGAAATGCATTGACAAACTACATTAAAACCTTACATGTAAACACACACAATATCTATTGTCATGCCACAGTTTACCTGTATGGACAATACATTTGCTGCTTCTACTTTGGCTATTACACACACATTCAACAGAGCCAGCTTTCTAGTAGGATATGATTGCCTTTTAATCACATCTCTGTTGTGGGCGGGGGGGGGGGGGCGCACCTGTGTGTGACACCCATTAAAGATGATGGAAGTTACTGTGGCAACATTTCCACATACTTGCACCTGTCGCAAAAGCAAATTAAGACGTATGTTAAGACATTAAGATATGTGGGCAGTCTGCCACACTGATACTTGGATTTTTCCTCGCAAACCTGCCAAATCATCATAATGACACTGAGTGATAACATTGTGATTCAGTTTAACTACTGTACCACGCAGGCTTTCATCACTGCATTATTGTACAGTATTTCATACTGTACATGGTATGCACCGTAATATTGCTTTTGGACTGAGCACCTATCCTCATGCTTTATGTTGCTGCCAGGATGTGGCTTCACAAAGCATTGATGAGATTCACCTCAGCTTACTATGGCAATGACCCTTGACCCTTGAGTATTTCTGAACTCACTGTCTATTGGCTGTTGCACAAGAACGTTGACCTTTTTGAATGGGGAAAATGTGGAGCACACCTGTAGTTCTGTTACGAAAAAATGACCAGGGAATAAAAGGTTGTGCATTATGTTCACCATTTGAGGAGAAAGAGACTCAGTTGGTTTTTAGCCATGCTAGCAGAGGTTTGGAAATGTCTCGGTTATAAGATGCATCGGCATGCAGACGTGAATGATTCTGCATTGATGCGGTAACGGAACATAATCGTGCCTTTGGTTTTATTTGAGCTCAGTGTGAGTCTTTACTGCATTTTGCCGTCATGTACTGTCCTTTGCACTTATTTCTCTCCTCTCCTCTGATCTTTGTGTTTCACTGACGACGGAGCTTACACACACAGTGTGCGCGCGCAGAGCTCCGGCAATCAGCAGTCCGTAAACTCGTTGCACTCGCTACCAATATTCGCTAAGAGTAGAAGAGCTATGAGTAAGGAAAAGCCCACTAGCCACTAGGGTAATTCATGCATTGTAAAATGCCATAGGCATTTAGTGCCCGGTCTGCTATGTGTAGATTACAGCACACTTGTAATGCACTGCAGAAGGATTAATGTTTTGTTTTTGTAATGTTTATGTTCTGACGCAGGTCACACAGATACTGTTTTTAAACTCTTTTTTTCATATTATAGACTGTTGAAGTTGGATTTTGAAAATGTATCTGACTGCTAGTTTTAATTGAGGAAAAAGTAGCCATGTTCGGCACTATAGAAAACTGAGGATGCGATGCATTGAGATGCTTCAATAATTATTGGATCGTGCATTTTAATCTTTGACAGGTGAATTGTGATCCAATCGTGAGGCCAGTGAAGATTCACACCTCTACTTGTAGGGTGGCAATGTCGATCTGTCAGTCAGTCGGTCCGCCACTTTGGTCGAGACTGATTTGATGGATTGGTGCAAACATTTTGTACAGACATTCATGGTTCCAAGAGGACAAAGCAACAAACCATGTAGTTTTGGTTGAAATATGAAAACTGTTGGATTGATTGAAATTTGGTTCAGACATGGATGTCTTTTGTAAAAACTGAACCCATAACTTTTCATCCAGTGTCATCTTCAGGACAAAAGTTGAATGTTTGTGCTATTATGCTAAGCTAAGATGCTGACATGCAGACATTAGCGTTGAGCTCAAAGCACCACTGGCTGTAGACCAGAAGGATCAAAACCCGGTAGTGCAACATGTGGGGAAGCAAAGTCAGCAGTATTTCAGTGTGTAGTTAGAATCGGACACGGTGACCAGATTAATTCAATCCTGACATGCTCTCCACCAAAGTGGCCTGAATGTGAGAGGTCAAATGTGGTGCACCTCGCTTTATTAAGCTGTCATCTTAATCAAATGCAAAGCCTTTACTCACTCACACACTCCATGGTTGAATGTGTCAAATCTGGGATTGATGAACGCTACATTACCGGCAGCAACAGTTGACAACGTGCTGTGTTAAATGATGACCAACACATCTAACTAATGAGCGCAGTTAGTAGCAGTTGAGGTGAGAGCTTTGTGTTTGTCCCCCTTACCTTGTGTGGCGTGTGGTGAGAGATCTCCATTTGCAGGCATGATGATGATTGATACTATCGGGTCCCAAATTATCCGCTGGAGTCTTCGCACTTCATGATCACTCACCTCTGGTATTAGTAAGATGAATGATCTTCGCTCGTTTAGAAGCGGAGCGGTAATCTTCTCTTGTGCTCACGTGAAAGCAATAGTAGGGGGGGGGGGATAGGAGAGGAAGGAAACGCAGCTCAACATTGATTGCTGGAAATGGTAGGGATCATTTTTCAGGTTTGCTTTAAACATCCCCTACTGCTCATGAAGCGGTATGGAGACTTTGTGATTAATGATAAAGGCTCTTATCTTAATGCAGAATAAATCGTGGGCATTACAGGGAAAAAAACAATTGATTTGTCTAAAAATAACTTATTTTACATAGTATATCACACGGTATTTAATTGTCTACTGAAAGTGATACACTAGTGAGAAAGAGGAAGAAATGGCAAGTGGCCACAAGAAGGCACTGAAGCGCCTCGTGACTCATCCTTTTCTATCAAACAGAGAAGGCTTTCGAGTAACATCTGGTCGAGTGTTTTTTATTAACAGTGTGTCCACTGTGTATTTTCTGAGTAAAATACTACAAAGACCAAATTATTTGCCTTAATCCATGAACTGATAGTTATTAAAGTCATTTCTGAGGATTGCACAGGTCATACTGAAACCCAACTCTTCTGGCAGATATGCACACAATCTATTTTTCTAGGTCTATGAAAGTTTACTTTATAATCGGTTTTATTGTTTTCCCTCAAAGCGTCTTTTGAGCGATTTGCCGGTCACGCTCAATAAAACCAGCCTGATTTCAAACCAGCGCGTGGGGTGAACGTTCAAACAGCAGTTCAGTCTTTGGGAAGGCATGGCAACTTTAGGCCAGAGCCAAACAACAATGATTCGCAATGATTCTACTCAGATTTTTGTTATTTGCAAATAAATCTCAATTTAGTGTGTTTTCCTTCCGTCATCTGCCAAAAGCTCATGTCTGTTTCATGTAGCAGACATCAAGTGAAGAGTCAGGCTGTTGCTCTGACATTGCTTGTGTTATAATGCAAATTTGGGGAATAACACTGGTTAATTGTCACTGGTTGTTTTAAATCATTCAATAACACCTTACACAATAGATTTGTCAAATTCTGCCTGCACAAACTCCAAGAAGGCAGAACAAGGAGTTAATTAATACAGCAACACTGTTACAAGAATTCATATGAATGCAACCATGCTGTGGAGTGTATTGGGCTTGTCTTGTGGTTCATTGTCTATAATCAGACAACATCTGTGTTGTTAGGAGATGTGGCACGTTACAAATGCATTAGTATACTTTAAACTATCTACTCTTCTTTTGTTTACTCATCCAAAACATATTCAAATGGGTGGAGCTTGAAGTTCAGTAGAGGAGAACTCCCAAAATAGACCTGCCCAAGGAATAAGAACTGCTTTAGGTGACTGTATTTCATGTGAGACGTCCAGGTGTGATGGCATAAATCGTTTTTTATCACTGCTCTCGTGACTCCTCCACCCCTCCCCCCCCGTGGCTTTGCTTTACTGGCCCCCGCACACTCACGTCATCACTTTTGTTGCCGTTCTCACAACCTTGTGGGTCGCAGCACGCGCTGCATCTCATCGGAGAATATTACCTAACACTCGGAGAACAACATTCATCAACGTCACAGGGCTTTTGCCAGCATTTCTTTCTGTGGGTGCCCCAAGTCCATTTCAGTTGTTCCAGCAGCAGCGCGGGGTACCTTGCTGTGACCTGTGCCACTTCAGCAGGGCAGTATCTCTTTCAAGGTTCTACAGTCTTAAGTTTCTGCTGATATGAACTATTTTGTATGTCTCAAATTGCGTGTGTCCTGCTACCAGTTCTGCCTAATGTTGTCTTACTGTGTTTCCACCGTGTGTCAGTTTACTTCAGGCACTTGTTAGATTTGACTGAAATATTGAATGATAATTGTTCCATTGTTTTGTGTATTTAATGCTTGCTAGTGGAAGTTTATCTCAAGCAAGTCTGTTTAAACCAAGCTCATGTTAGGCATACTATGCAGGACTTGTTGCTTACTCATTGTAAACACAACCGGAGAGGCACTGGGACTTCAATTCCGCCCAGGACTTTGAGATGGAGAGGCTCTTCATGCGAGTGCCCAAAAATCTGGCAGTAATTTGAACATAATTACAGGTTTTTGGGGTATAAAGAGAATTTGCTGAAGACCTTCGAGACACTTTAGCATGTCTGGCTGATTCAAAACAAGATCGTCCAGGCAAGCATAGATGAGCTGAAACATTAATCGCAAAACGTATGTTATTTCACATCATCAGTCCGACAAAATCTGCTTCTAAACTAAATTTGAGGCAAGAAAAACAGATCTAATTTAAATGTTTCTTCGGATTTTTATTGCAGCGACAGACTAGTTCAGCGAGCTTTTAATATCACTGAGACCGGCAACGGCAGAGAGAGAAGGCGGGGTAGAGACATATAACTCTGTGAATAAAGGCTTTATTTTGACTAAACCAGAGTTGTTGATTGTTGGAAGTGCAATGACTAGGCTAACCAAAACGATTTTGGTGAGTTGTGTTTTGTTTCTTTTCAACCTTTACCAAGGCACCGATAGTTTTCTAACCTGCTGTGCCGCAGGCTCCCTTAACAGATCACATTTGTTTTATCATTTGCTGGCTGTTTTCTGAATGTGGTGCAGCTGTTCTACTGATGGACTGCTAGACCGGCCTATCAGCATATAAATAAAGCAAAAATAATTATGACCACAATCTAAAATCCATTAAAACCCATGGCCCCAGATCCTAAAATCTATAAAGTGAAATAGTCCCATAGGCCACGTTGTCCACCATCGCTCAGCAAAATATGTTTCAAACATTCAGAGGTCTTTCTCACAAACAGACTAGGGTGGCGATATCTCCTCCTTCCAGATGGAAAATCTGCATCAAACACACCTTGTATGTGTTTGCAATACACACACTTTAGACTTGCAATAGACGCATGCATAACACGACACCAAAATTGCCTAAATGCAGTTTAGACATTATACTTTCATGAGCAGATGTACTGTAACATCACCATAATTTTAAGCTGCAAGTGCACTTACTTTGCGTGGATTGCATCTCTTTCAAAATCAGCAGTCTTGGCATAAGCACAGCTCTGGGGGCTTTATGTTAGTTAGAGCCTCTTAAGAATAACAGTCGTTCAAAAAACACCCTCAGGAATTTACAATGATTCCACTATCTGAGAGTCACGCAGGAGCTACAGCCAACACACAAATGCAGGGGGAAATCACATTAGCTGCTAGAAAGCCTTTGCTTTAGGAAGTACAAACACGTAAGCCCTATCGAGGAGGATGACATGCATGCGCTAAATCATGGCATGTGATTTATTGTTTGAAATGTACAGAGGGAGCTTTGTCCTTGGCATTCTAAACACTGTAGGTGTAAATCTTGGATCTAAGTGTTTTGAACAAAGGGGAAAGAAAGTGTTGGGACCATGATGAACGGAGGGAGCTTAAGTATGACTCAGATTTTCAAGAAAGCCTCACAGCCTATGCAAATGAGTTACATGGGGATTCTTTTGAAAGCACATGAAAGATACAGATGGGAGATTGTAAAATATACAGGCTGGATAAAAAAGGTTGTATGCAAGGTTGCAGCAACAAAGCGGCTGTTAGAATAGTTTGCTTGTGGATTCTAAGTTCTTCTGTTCATCTTATTTACGATGTTTATGTTATACTTAAGGAACATGACATATGACTAAGAGTGCTTTATAGTGAACCACCATGACGAAGCATGTTCTCCCTCTACAAGTCATCTCCCTGTTTGTCTTTTACTACTTTGCCATTTCCTTCAGCTGATCAGTACAGGAAAAGGTCGATGTGGATCCCGGTGAATGCACACAGGTAGAACAAAGCCAATTTCGGATGCGTCAGTGGAACTGATGCTACCAGCCGCCTCTGACAGCTTGAGGGGAACAGCCTCAGCCCTCATCTCAAGAATCACCTCTGCTTACTGAGCGGAAACCGTTGGTCACATTTGCCTGAGACGCTCTGTCAAGCCCTGTCAGCATACATTTACTATTATTATTATTATTATCCAATACCATGCTCATCCTTCTTTGTAATTTAATTAATCATCTACTAAGCCCTGCCGCAGTTGTCATCCTATCTGTATCTTTTAATGGTGTTTCTTTATTTATATTATCTTTATGACGCCACCGCGGCGATGACAGCCACCCGTCTGCACCATTCTCGTGAACGTGATATCTGAGGAACGCCAGCAGCAAAATTCTTGAATTTTGGCACAAACATCCACCTGGACTCAACAATGAACTGATTCGTTTTTGATGGTTAAAGGTCAAGGTCACTGAGTTATTGTCGGTCCCACTCGCTTAATACCTGAGACACGCCTTGAACAAATGTCTTCAAACTTCAAACTCAAGCATGAACTGATTAGAATTTTGTCACGGGGCATGATGGTGGACTCAAACGCAGACCAGAAGTAGTGTGAAAAGGAATTTAATAAACACTTAACTACGAATGTGAACACTACAAGAACACAGGGAATCCAGGGACGAGACAAGCGACGAGGGGTTCAAATCCAGCAGGACAGGCAGACATGTGAAACCGGGAGCAGGACAAGACAAATAGGCGGGGACAACACAAACAACAACCTGGCAGTGAGTGACTGAGAGACAGGGGTTTATAAGGTGACTTGAACAGGTGAGGAGAGTTGTGCTGATGAGGGAGTGCTTGATTACTGATCAGGGACAGGTGAAGGGAGTTAGGCTGGTGCTGAGGGAGTGGCTGACAGGTAGAGTGCTTGATTAGCGGCAGGTGAAGGGAGTTAGGCTGATGCTGAGGGAGTGAGGAGGGTGAAACTAAACAAAGACACACAGAACACACAAGGCAAAGCCTGATTGTGACAAATTTAATGGTTTTTTTGTTCGTAAACTAAGGAAAAAATTTCACACAAATGTCTAATGGATAAAAGGATGAAGACATGAAATTTTGGACAGATATGGATGTAAACCCCAACTTGACTGTTTGGCAGAGGCATACAATCACAAGGGGAGTAATCCTTAGTTTTCTTTAGGTGAATCAACTTCCCACTAGAATCCCTAGTTTTTTTTCATGTAGTCACAAATGTAAACGAACCATTCACTTCTAAAATAATGATGTACACAGTCGAACATTTGCTTTTTTATTGTTTTCCAATTTCTTATATTCTTTTGCTTATGAATCATCTGATAGTAGGTTAAATTATTATATAGCTTTTTTTGTATTTGTCGCTTTCTTAGATGGATTACAACTGATTCATATTGTTAACAATATTTTGCATCCTGCTTTCCCTCGTCTAATTTCTGCATTCCGGGATCATTAAGATAAAACTTGTCAATGTAATTGGAGCCTGACAGCACCCCCCCCCCCCCCCCAAACGCCAGGCTCAGTTTGTACTATCTGTATTGAAGTTGTTCCCCTGACGTAAAAGAAGAGAGTTAGCGAGACAAGCACAGAGTCAACTTTAAAGCGTGCAGTAATGTATGCGGGCTCCTCCGTATTTGATGCTGCTCTGCTGCATTAAGATCCATCCCTCAATGCCCATATTTAATGTGTCAAGTCTGAGCTTTTCTGTGACAGAGGGTTGCTGCAGAGCATGGAGGGTGTCACTGGGGAGCTGCGATCACACAGTCGCACTGTGAAAAGCGTTCTGCGTTTTTGCCCCGAGGAGCTCATTCAGCGTATTCCTGCATAATTACCTCAAAGTGATTAAAGAAATCAATGGAGTACTGTCACTGCCGAGGGCACTTCCCAAAGCATCGGATAATCATGGTATACATACCTGTCCAGCTTTCCTGCATAACATTTTGTAAACACTCAACAATATGCTCAACACCTACAACAACATCTACAAATCACACACTTATTTGTACTCCTTCAACTTGTTGCCCTAAGGACCTGCTGGGAAACAGTTATTGGAAGTGTAAGACTGGGAGTGTTTGCAGCTTTTCATGAAACCCTGGAGACAGGTGTCAGGATGCATCACTCCGTTACGCCAACAGCATTTTTTTTGTGAGATTTAGTATTGGAGATAATGACTAAATCCTCCATCCTGAGGCCCAGTTGGCAAAAACTGCTTGTGTTCCTTCCTGGGGATTTTCTCAGGAGCATATCAGACAGCAACAAGCCAAATAGACCTGATGGTTCTTTAATTTGTTCATGATGTTGACTGTAATCTGAAGTAAATCAAAGAGCAAGGGGAGCGTTTGATAGAATATGTACAAAATATGTCCGTGCCTGTAAGTCAGATCCTGTCCTCTGTGTTCAAAGCAAATGCCTAGTAGGATTCAGACACTCAACAAAAATGTCCTGGCTTGTAGGTATGCCTGCAGAGGTAGACACCATAAATGGAATTTAGGAAGCTGACAGGACTGGTGTCATATGCACACCTTGGACCAAAAAAACATTCGAGCAAAGAAAATAAACAATCCCAATCCATTTTTATTTCCGTAATTACCTGTATGTAGTAGTTGTCAGTTATCTACGGAGTCAGCAATTCCCGCACTGGTTTCAGATTTCCTTTACATGTCCAGGGGATTCACAGGAAATGATGAGTGTGTGCACATTATCCAATGTTGCTCATTGAAATGTCTTCTAATTTATCTTATTGATATCGGCCTCATTGTTCACTGTCCTAATAGTTGCTGCTATTTAACTGCTAATGATAACCAAACATTTCAGACTGCTGTTGCTACACATTAATAGTGTTCAGTTGGCAAAACATGGGGTGGCATTATTGAAACAATCACAGGAAATAAAATGTATTTGTCAACAACTGTTATACTTCATTTGAAATATGTTTACAAAATATGGTTGTTTTTTTACAGGAGATCCGTATCTGAGTCATTGAAGAAGCAGCAGCCACAGTGAGCGGTCAGATTAATAGTTTCATGCGACGGACCACAAACCTCTAACTCCTCAGCAAGGTAACCAACTTTACTGTACCTACATGTTGTGTGGAAACCTTTTTTGCAGAGTGTCAGATTGTGATTGCCAAATCAAGCACGACCGAAATCCCAGGAAATGTTTTAAAACGTGCGGCTGCACAAATTTGATCCAGGCACATAAACGTGGGGTGACTGTGTTAGCTGAGCAATTGAATTGCAGCTGAGAGTGCAAAAGCCAGGTGTTAGCCTGGATGATATTGAGAAGCGAGAGTGCCAACGAGCCTCTAATGGCGCCATTGTTGATTAGAACAAATGGAAAGCTCAGTGCAACAGTCCAGTATTGTGCACAGGTGGCTGAAACAAGAGAAACGTAACAGCTGTTTCAATAAACTCATGGCACAATGTCAAACAAAGATAATCTCAAAGCAAAAGACCTGCAAAGTTCATGTTTTGCAGGTTCATGCATACAACAGAACGACTATAAACGGACACATTTTCTACCGGTTTTGTCTTTTAAATTATAGCCAATGAGAGAACTGGAGATCAAGTTATATTCTTGTGCTTTGTTGCTGTCCGTAACTCAAACTCAAAAACTCTTATAGCAGAAAAGTGCAGCTTGTAACAGTGAGACCATATTTAGAGAAACTATTTGGGCTTAAATCATTTCTTGGCACCCCACGTTCCTTGTTGACGCTTCATCATTTTGTTCTCTTCCGGCAGCTCCTGCGTAAATGCACGGGGGTAAAAGTCGACACAGACTTGACAAACAGCCACTGACATTGCAAAAGCTCACTTTGTCATTTTACATGACACCTTACAAATGCGTGTTGTGTTAACCGCTGCTGCTCCTACAAAGGTATATTATTCTAACCTGTTAATCGTATGCCTACAAGTATTTCACTTTGAAATGCCGAACGCATTGTGGCTCAGCTTTTCTTGAAAGTTAACCTGTTAACAAGATATAGTGTTAATCTATTTGTTCCTCGTTTGGGGAGTGTTTTGAGTGAGCTTTGCTGATGGGGAGGCTATTACTATTACTCTTCCTCCATCCTGTGAGGGATTACATGATAAAGAGCTTTAGCCTTCATAAAGAACATCAGTCAAGTGCATTTGTTTTGATTTCATGTCATAATAACTCTAATTCTGACAGTGACAGGAAAATGGCACAAAATCAAAAGAAATTTGCCTTGAGAATAGGTAAAAAACTACTTCAACTGCATGTATTGCATGGGAACGCTAGATGACTAATATAATTCAGATTTGTTCGGAGGTTTCAAATTGGCTTTCGTCAAAACTCAGAAAGAAAGATAACTGGTTATAAAACTGGAATCCAGTCGAAAGAGGCACTAAATGTACTGTAGGCTTCATCACCACACGCCTGGAAATAATTCAGAAAAGATAAGCTGCAGAAGACACTGAGTAAACATCCTTAATAATGTGAAAGGGAAAAAAGCCCATTTAATTGAAATATATGTTAAACACTGTGCAGTGCCAGTGTTGTCACTCTGAGTACCAGCATGTCAGTCAGGATCATTTCTGCCACACAAGGAGCTATACCGTGGCACCAAATATCATTTTGGACACAAGGTATTATTTTTTGAAGATGAGGTTTAGCACCAGTTGCTTTCTGGCAGTGAGTCGAGCACTCCACAGCTGCTGAAGTGTCCCTGAACCGGTCCTTAATCTCCCTGGAGGAATGGAAGAGAAAATGTCCCACCATGGGTAAATAAAAAGCACTAGCATATTCACATTATTACAATTCCATTAAACCCCAAGAGGGAACAGAAGAGAGCACAATTATGTTGGCTTCATTTCCCAAGCTACTGGATTAAGAACACAATCTCATTTACTGAATATTCCTTCTTTGTTGATCTACTATTTGTATAATCCTCAGGCCAGAGCAAACCAAAGGTCTGGTACGAACATGAGCCAGTTTCATTTCACTGTTCCGGGGAGATATGGTCTAAACGTGAGCATTTAATCAAATCAAATACTCTTTCACTTTTGAACCACTTTTCAAAAGTGGTTAACCGTCGCTGTAGTTTAAATTTCTTTTGAACTAATTTTGGGATGCATTATTGGTATACAGTAGTTTAAGTACTTACAAAGTATATAGTTAGCGTGAAGCCTGTTCGCTCAGCTCGTTCACTTCGCTCCGAAACTATAGATATATATAGATATATATCTATATCTATATATATATATAGATATATATCTATAGATATAGATAGATATATATCTATATCTATATATATATATAGATATATATCTATAGATATAGATAGATATATATCTATATCTATATATATATATAGATATATATCTATAGATATAGATAGATATATATCTATATCTATATATATATATAGATATATATCTATA
>NW_022280040.1:2733070-2807944 GCF_004355925.1 Anarrhichthys ocellatus | reverse complement strand
AGATATATAGATATGTAGATATATAGATATATATATATAGATATATATATATAGATATGTAGATATATAGATATGTAGATATATAGATATATATATATAGATATATAGATATAGTTCCATATTTATGACGTTTTATATGAAACATTAAATGCATTCAAATCACGTCTTTGTGTAGACCACATTTTGCCGACCAGTTCACAGTTACCAATATCGACTCTCTGTCAACCTACAACTGAACAAATCATCAAAGTTTTCGAACAAGTTCAGACGGAATATCACTCAGTTTTCCACTAAATCAACGTTGAAATCCCGTTTGGTGCTCACCGGGCAATGTATGACAGCATGTCTTTGTTTTTGTGACGCAATAAAAAAAAAAAGTTTTGGCAACACCTCTCTGACAGCAGCAGGTTGGCAAACGTATGAGAGTTACTGAAATGTAAATGACTACAGAGTCTGAATGTGTCAGCTTCCTCGGGAGGATGCAGACTCGCGAGAGAGTCAAGATATTCAAAAAGCAGAGACAGAGAGACTTTACATTTCACACAAGTTCATTGCAGCGTATGCTTAGCAAAGTCCTGACACTCGGACTTCTGGCAAACTGAACATACAATTTACTGTGGCCACATGAAACCTAGCACAGTTTGTTGGTATCAAGAGAGGTGTGCTGCCGCTTGACTGACTGATTATCTGTAACGCCTGAGTAAGCTGTATGGCTGCCTACTGCGGGCCTAAACCTTTTCTCAGCACCTCCAGGACTTTCTGTGAATCTCAGATGGCTGACAGTGAAATTGAACTGTTTGAAACATTAACAGGATTAGAGGTTTTTTTTCTTCTGAGCAAAGATAACCCCCCCTGTCCATTCTCCTCTGCTGGTTGCACAACGATAAAGTGGGATTGATATCGATGGTCTGATTATTTAATAATGTTACCTCGCTGGTATGACATGGTTAATGCAGACCGTGAACTTCACATGCCTTGCATCTTTGATGCAGTAAGAAGAAAGAAAAGGCAGACAAATCTTAAGATGTAAATATTTGAATTCATTACAGCCTGTATGCATAGTATAGGGGCGAGAACATTTGAAGTGTAATACAATATAATTCATAATTAGTACTTGATATTTTTATATTCTGTTCATCACAGTTTGATTTGATTTTGATGTAAGCAGTTTCCCCAAAGATACACAGTAATTATAAGATTTGTTATTCATTAATATGACCTTTATGAATTGTAAGTGGTATTACAAGACATGCCTGGACGGGGCTAGCCGGTTAGCATGCTTAGTTTTAAAACATCGACTCCTTTGTGACATAACGTCGACACTGTTACTTCTTCATATTATGTTGATAATGTTCATACATCTTTTGAATGTTTTAGACCCAAATTTTGTCCAGATCATAAAAGTAGGAATGTTATAACTCAGGGTTACTTTATTTGCTAATTTGTATGCCATCAAATTAGCTGGAATCCAGTTACATTGTCTTATAGAGATATAAGCTGTTTTTAGCAAACTGGTAGACATGTCAGACGTAAACATCTAAATGTTTCTACACGGCAGTCTTTGTTTATGTCACATTTACAAGCGAGGTTTAACATGAGGTTTTTTTTGTTGTTTTGTTATATATACTATTTTTTGTCATTTAAAGTAGTGAGTGTCTAGAACAGACTGGTGAACTAAAACCAAAACCCTCCGGCATGTGATTTGACAAAGGGCCATAAAGGGGTCTACTCATGGGCCATGAGTGACTGACTGAGTAAGACAAATGTTCATCATTATTTTATAATTAGTTCACACATGGGAACATGTCTTATGAGTTACGTGCTCTCCTTGTGTGCCCTAGAGTGAGAACATGTTGTGATACTAATGTGCAAAAGATTACATTCTGACATTCACTAAAAGTGAGTATAAATCTATTAGTACTGTTGTGCTTTCAGAGGTCTTTGGTCTGAAATGCCCTTTTTCGATGTGACTAGATTCCAGCTAATTTGGTGGCAAAACGTATAAAGTAACTGTGAGTTAGCATTAATTAATTGGTGATCCATTAAAGATCCATTAATCACATAAGCTCATCCTGACTGTCCTTAAACAGCAATTCACGAAACAATTTATTAACTAGTTCATGAAGCATACCCATGAATCAAGGATGTGTTTGTTTACCCCAAATGTAATAAATAAATTATACAATGACAGAATTATTGTACTTACTCATATTGCACCCTTTTACTCCTAAGAAGAAGAAGAAGAAGGCTAGACAGCAACAAAGAGCTGAGCCTTTTCATGGTTCAGTGGAGTTGACTCTCCAGCTGTGGAGAGGCTTCTGTGCTAAAAATAATAAATAATATGAGTTCAACATTTGTTCAGATGCCTCATCTTTATTTTATATCAGACTTTATTTGTCATTGACTAAATATTTCCGATGAGTCACTGGCGTTTCCTCACTTCAGTCTCTGGCATTTCTTCTGCTTCTAATCCAAACAGATTTTATTCAGCACTCACTGAAACAAAGACTGAATAAATCCGGTCCACATTATTTTTTTTACTGTTAAATTGTAATTTGTATCACTGTGGCACATATCATGGAAGTTTTTATTTTTCCAAGAGAGTAATGTATTATTATCATTAAGCTAAATGTTGTATTTATACCACATATAGCATTTAGCCTAATGATACTCCTGCATCAACATTTTTATCCGTTCTACATCACCATTACAATGCATGTAAAGAGGCTCCACATGCACCCTTCCCTATGTTTTAAATCCACTGATCTCTCTCTCGTGACCTCTCCTGTTGCATTTTGTGGATTCAATTTTAACTGACAAGCTCAACTGTTTTGCATGCACGGTGGAAACATTAAAGGCTGAGTTAATTCTCTCTTGATTCCCTGCTGCTGTCACTCACACAGTCTGACTGAAAGCCACAAAATGTTCCTGAGTCAAACACAGCATCACACCTTTTGATGTGGTGTATAATTTTGGACTTTAACATGGTCATTTGAAAGGATTTATTTTGTTTCTGGGGTAATCGCCTGAGGAAGAGAGAGAGAAAAAGCCTGAATAATGTACTGTAGATTTACTGTAGAGATAATGTCTCGACCAGATCATATTTTATTTACATTTCAACTTCATTATTGTGTCGGTCATTAATCTGATGATGAATCATTTCAAATCATTAAGGAGCAACCTCCAAATGTATCCTGCTAGCAGCAATCTGTTGCAGCTCACAAGCATATCACGTTCCATTCGTTGCCAAATAAACTTGTCCAATTGGAAGATAACAAGCCTGTGTGCATGTCAATATACCTCGATGTGATTTTGGCAACTGTGGAACTGTGATTGAATGAAGTATGTATACTCAACAGGAACTCTACATGGCCTACTTCCAGTTATGCTCTCAAAAATACATTTAAATTCGCAGTTGCAGTAAAAATCTACACAATTTGGATGAATAAATGCGTTGTTCCACTAATCATAATTCGATTAAACAAATGGAGATGAAGCTGTGACCGTAAAATAGCTTTCTGGCGACATTGTTCATTGTGAAGTGGATCTGACTTACTGTGAGGAAATACAGATGTTTCACTAAACGCGTCACGTGGAATAATACAACACCATATTTATGCTTCTTTTTGCCAGTAGTGTGCGTTTTATGTGCATCCCCCGTGCCTGTGCTATGCTCTCTTACTTTATGCAAACAGAATTCCCACACAAGTGGTAGAAACTGAACTTGAACCTGAAATGTAAAAAGTTTTAGGGGTTTTATACTTAATCCTCTCCCTTAAGATCAGTGAAATCTGTTCAGACTGCAAAATACCAGTTTTGGAAATCCCTGGAATATAAAGAATCTTGCACCAGATACACTACTGTAGACAATGTCTGATGTGCGTTGCTATTTTAGTAATATATCTGCTTTTGTTTGTTTTTTTTCTCTCCACCCAGTGATGTTATCATTCATTAATCCGTCCAAAACCTGACTGCTGTGTACAAATTCTTCTCAAAGTCATACATTTAATGATCCGTCAGGTCAAAAAGCTAACCCATGCAGCCTTCACTTGTTTACAAATTGTGAGCTTGATGCGCAAATAAATCAAAGAGAGAGACAACGTCGAAGTGATTGTGTAATGCTTCATATATCTTTCAAACTTGATTTTACAGCATTAGATTAGAAAACGACACGAAAAGCTAAGCGTCTTTAATTTAGTGTGTCATTTAAGCATAACAGATGTTCTTTTTTTTCCAAATCCCAGCAGGCTGAATGAACATTTCAGTGACATATGTATTATATTTGCATATGTCATTTCTGTTTTACAAAGAGTTAGAGAAGAAGATTGACACAACACGTCTGTAGTAATGAACCTGCAATCATTTAGCTTAGCTTAGCATAGTGACTGGAAACAAGTGGGAAACAGTTAGCTGCTAACTATAACATGATGACCGCCATGGGTCGCCAACTAAAACCCTCCGTTAGAATGCATTGGTTTTCAAGGTACAAAGTTAATTCATTTATTATTCCTCAACACAGGGTTGTATCATGAAATGCTATAGTTATGCTACTCACAACAGCTGTCACCATCAACCCAGGACACGTCGCTCAGTCCTGAAACCTCCCCACCATCAGACTCTCAATGCATTAGCAGCATCTAATGTCAGATTTACATTCATTAATCTCTTTTTCGTGTCCATAGTGAAGGTTAGCCTATGACTTGTGATGCAGCTCTACTATGCCATGTATACAAAATGCCACAGCAAAATAGAATGTTTATCTAAACTAAACTATATTATTAATATCGTTATTATTTACAATGATCCTTAAAGGGTTGAGAACAGAACAGGTTGTATAACTGAAGCATGCCAGTTTACATGTTAGCAGCTCCAGCATTTTAAATTATAAAAAATATCAGCTGTAAAGCCTTTGTAATAATTATTAACAATTAACATATACTGTATGTGCAGCGTGACTGCTTCTTGCCTTTAACTCACTCACACTTCAAGTCATTTTTCTTTAAAAAGTTAAGTAAATGTACACAGTATGACAACCATTGATTTGAATACCTGGTTGTACAGTGATACCAGTATACTAATACAACCTACTGTATAGACACAAGAGTGGCAACAATATTTTCATCCAATTCTTATTTGCAAACATGTCACACTAGTCCTTTAAGTCAGTAAATATAGGCCTGTTATGGGTAGTTATTAGTCTTTTGCTCATTGTGATGTGCTATTCAGTAACTCCCACCAAGTGAGTTTATAAGAAGAACTATCAATCACTTGTTTTGAATTCTTCCTAAAAATCCATTTGCTAAACCAATAGACTGCAATATGTAAACCTTAAAACCTCAAAGTTTCTCAAAAGTCTTCACCTCTGTTTGGCTCTGTAGCGATTTTACTCATCCCTGTAGAAGATAATACATCACATTACTTATATCAGAACCACGATCGCTGCAAATCAACTTACATAACCCTGCAGGTGGACTACCTGTCAAAAACTTGTGTCATCCATATGAATAAAGACTTATAGACTAATAAAATATTTCACAACTTCTCAAAGAACATCAGTGATGGAAAGCGATGGGTGATTCACAGTGACATTCAAAACCAGGAGCAGTAAAGCACAGGCTCAGTGATTGCACCTGGCATTTGTTTAGTTAAGGTCAGATCTGTAATGTAATCACCATATTTAACTGCCATACCTATTTGGTGAAAGGCCAGTCTTTATTTGGAAAATGACGTGTACAGCACTGTGGACAGGAAACCACATTACTCAGGAGATGGACCATCTCTCCTCGCTGTGCTCTATCTCGCTTGTGCAAGAAGTCTCAGCCCGAAAGGATATCCTCCTGAACCGGAGTCAAAGCACCTACAAATATATGCTTGTGGGTACTGTTTTATCTTGACCCGTACAATATTTATTAACGATTTATAACTGGCGTATTAACAGTTGATAAGTGATTGTTGACACAGTATGAGATAGTAGTACAAATTACTCACAGGCGGGAGTAAAACTGTTCAAAACTCATACGGAGATGTCAAGTTCGAAGGCGTATTTGTGATCTTGGAAATACAAATACAAATTGTTTTAAAGTCTTATCTCAGTGTTCACTTATTAGAATCCTACCTAAACTTTCAGCCGCACCTCATGGTCTTCAATCTTTAATTGTCTGTTTTAACGCATCACAGGAGGCCTGGAGTTACAGTTAATAACAGTTACACAAAAATGACATACATTTTAAAGTCTGTATACCAAGATGTACTATATTTAATGTTGAAGAAAATATATTTGAGGAGAAACTGCAAGTAACTAAAAATATATCGTCACTTTTCTAATTTCTTCCACACAATATGTAATGCATTAAAACCACAAGTCAACCACATGTGTTTGTATAACCAAACATTGTATATATTGAATTGAAATATCATATCCTTTTTTATATTCAATCACTAAGAATAGAAAGACTCAATTTCCAATTTATCAAAAATATATGTCATCGGCTGTGATGAGCACTTGTCGACTGTGAGCTTGAAGGTAAAGTAGGATGTTGCTGCAATAAAGTAAAATAACATGTGGTCGCCATTTCTGTCCACTTCCTGCCTGATTATCTCTCCACACTTCTCCATAAAGCCCTAAATTCCTCCCAAATCCTGCGAAGTTTGGAGTAACTCTTCTAAATGTCTAAATATAGACTCGACTAAGCATGTATCTTCATTGACCTTTAAAGACAAATCCCTATGCATCTCCGATGCCTAGAAGTGGTTCAATAGTTCCTCTGAGAGTGTTCTCTTGATGCGCAAAATCAATAACCAGTTTTCACGCAACATTCATCTTGGTGTTTACGTTTGCCTAATCAGCAATAGAAAAATCACTGACACTGTTCAACTCTCACAGGCCCCACTCAGTAATAATACTGTTTTCCAATGCTAATCTGCTATCTCATGTGCTCTGGTATTTTCTACTGCAGAGTGCCTGTTAATTGGCTGCGGTGCCATGATGTTTGCTTATTAAAAAGGTATATAGCTTCAGTCCTCCGTCTCTTCTTCATTTCTTTAAGTCTCACAGACGCTCTAGTAGGCCTACACTCCATAATTAGCATATTCACACACATATGAGCATTTTAGGCAAACATCATATCTTGTTCTCTATATTTATTTAAGGCACGGACAATGGGATACCAGAAATATCTTAAGAATAATTACTGCTCTCAGCTTTGTCTTTGTCACTAACTTTTTGTATATTTACACATAATGCAGTTTCTGTCTTTCTATTCCTTCACACTGTAGTGAACAAGGCATGTATTTGGTAATTACTTTGTGTATGAAAAAACTTTAGATTTAGACATTAAGTAAAATTTGCATATAGCACAGGTAGAATGCTCATGTTCTCAGTTTTCTCCAGGGGCATGCCTTCCATGAAAAGTGGCTTACACATTGCATTTTAAAGAGGATTGTCAGAGCCTCACCATTGTTGACAACAGTCGAAATTGAACAAGGTTGAAAACACGATTGGAAGCATCAATGCTGCAGACAGAAAAACAAAACAAAATACCACTATTGAGAAGGATAGTGCAGAACTGTCTATGCACCCAAGGATGAAAAAACACTTTGAGAAATTACTTGATCTGACAGACTTGCACTGACACTGACATATCTGCGAATATGAATCACATTTCTACTTGCTTTACTCGCAAAGATTTACTATAATATTGATTCCATGTGTGCTAAGCCCAGGTAGAAAACATCATATACCCACAGTATCTCCATCTTCCAATGTTTAGCCTTGGTACCATGTCAGCACAAGTAGCCACTATATTTCAGTTTCTTATCAGCTCTTAATCATATAAGTTACCGCTGGACCACTGAGCATCTCGAATGACTCCTGTGGTCACAGAGCCACACATGATCGATGCCTCCTACTCTATTCCCATCGCGGAGGCTGAGCAAAGGGAATAACCACTACCATGACCCTCTCTAAGACATTTCCCTTTGTCTTGAACACCTCCTAATCCTGCAAACTTTCAGACCCTTACACAATGACAGCCACACACACACACACACACACTAGAAAGAAAATACAGTGCATTCACAAACATACACCCCATTCCCCCGCCGAATCAGAGCTGTGAGTCAGCTATTGGAAATGTGGCAACTAAGGCAAGCACTTGAAATGCAGGCATCTGCTTTGTGGCTTATCTCCACTGCTCAACTGTGCAGAGCAATTGCTGCTTGGCTGGCCCCCGTAAAAAGCTTTCCCCTTTCTTTTTCTCTCCTCCTTCTCATTTTGCTGTTCTCTGGTTGCCTATGGCTTCACTGCTCTTAATTGCTATTTTGGAAAGACACCATTAGAATCGTTTCCAATTACGTCAATTGCAATCAAATGGATGATTTAACCCTAATGTGGAAGATGGTCCAGTGCCACTCCAAATGATGTAAGCGTTGGGGCAGAGCTGCTGATAGTAAATTGAGGATGGGAGGCATGTAGGGAGGAAAACAAAAATACGACCTTATCGTACAACAACAGTAAGACCAATACCGCCAAGGAAATAAAAAAAAAACTAGATCCAATATGCATCATCCTCGTTTTGAGATAATCTCCATGTCATAGTGTTGAAACAAAATGGGTAAGCTTTTCATGTGTTCACAACTATGTGGGGTTTAAGGTCTTGACCCACTGTGTGTTTTCGTACAAACACATTCATATAGTGTTTATGTATTCAACACATTTTCTCAGGTAGGTTTAAAAGGCACTGACAAGATATTATTAAGAAGTTTACACCACAGCAATACTTTGCACAAAATGTTCTGATCTTTTGTAGGCAAGTTAGCTTCTAGTACTGTCTGACAACAGAAATATGCAATATTGCAGGTTCAACCAGAGGTCAGTACATTCAGTAATCTCTCTAAGTAAACGTTTTTATAGGTAGTGGCAGAGTCCGCCATTTACCAAGCTGGTTTAAGATTTCCTCCCTAAGCATAAAGGGTTTGCGGTAAAAAAAAAACACTGTTATTCAAGCATCATTTTATCTGAATGATAGCAGTCTCAAAAAGCATTCAACTGGCAGCCTTTATTGTGGAGCAGCCACAGGAAACGCAGTGTGTTTGTTACCACGGCTAGCACTGACTAAGTCTTTATGGTTCAATCAGTTAACTCTGGCTCTTTAAATCAAATGGCTATAATAGCGTTGATTTGACACTTTATTTTCAAGTTTTTACTAATGAAGATTTATTCAAAATCGTGAAGCAAGTATTTCACCTGTAGTCTGTAGCAGGCTGGCTCTCCTTCTTAGATTGTAACCATTACATCCGCGGTTCTTTCATCCCATTATGCGTGGAGCAGATCTGAAATGTGTCACTGGGAGTGTAAGGCATGATCGAGCTCAGGCAGCGGCTCAAATGAGATTTTTAAATATTAAAGTGAAGACAGAAAGTTGTAGGTTTCCCCTGCATGGATGAGAAATGCTAAATGCCCGTCATTTATTCAAATCCTCACCAGTTTTTTGAGATGCATTCAATTCGCTAATAATTAAAAGATCATAAGAATTGAATACATGTGAGGACACTGCAGGGCTTTTGTCATGTATAGTGTTTGATCTCTAATATAGTATAGGCTTACATCTATCTTATCAAAACCATTACAACTCCACGCAATCAGGCTGGGAAAAAAATCACCAAGTACTTGTTATGCGTATTACTGCATTTGACAGAATGAAAGGAAAGTATAATGTTAATAATCACCCGTTGGCTTGAGGAACAAAAAGTAATGTAGGGAAACCGCAATGAAGTGATGAAGAGCTGTAGATATCTGTGGCGGTCATGGCAAAGTCACAATTTTGAGTTTCTGTGCTGTTGAATAATCTTTGGTTCAATTATTCACCCTGAAGGTGTGTCTGATTTCAAAGTATAATTGAATAATGCTGATTATTATCAATAAATACTTCACTACTGAATTATTTTGTTGCCACTTTCTCATCTTTATTTATCTTAATACTTTTTCCAGTTAACCTCAAAGTGGATTCCTTTTTTTTCTGCCTGTGTACAGTTTTCTGTATAACCTTTGAATACCTCTCTTTTTTTATTCCCAGGCCAGTGTAACAAGGAGAAACTGGCAGACAAATGATAAGGACTATTTCAGTCAGTTATTCCCAGTTCACCGCCATCCTATTACTTTGTATGAGGGCTTCTGACACCTTTCCTGATGACCACATCTATCACTTAAGTTGTCTTATGCTCTCCGGCAATAATCAGGTTGCTTGCAATTTCTATATTTAGTTCATTCAATGTCATGTAAGGACGGGAGGATGTATCCGTAGTGCATTATGTGGAAGGTGTTGTTCCGATGTAGCTCTAAAAAGACACTCGAACATGTTGTCAAAACATTGATAGGTTCATGACATACTTCAAATTATTCTCCCGTTGCCATTTCTATCAAATGTAATTAAAGCGCTCTTCCTCTACACTGCCTGCTTTCTCTATCTCTTTCTGTCTGTTGTATGATGTCAGTTATACTTTAAGCCATTATCCGTGCCGCCTCTGATTGCTCATTCTGGCTTCATTATGTATGTTAAATGAACAAATAGATTAGCAGACACCATTAACTTCTCATACAAACCAAAATGTAGCTCTTATAATTGAAATGAGGCCCAAATAAAACTATTTGAGGGTGGCAATATAGCCCTCTCCAACGTACTCTCACTGCTTGCTGCTTCTAGGGAACTAGAACAACAGTTATTTACTGACGGTCACACTTAACAGTTGGTCTAGGAAGAGAAGTAACATTGAGTACCTCTCTGGAGTCAGACAGAGTACCTTGGGTCTAGCATAGTGGCTGGCTGATAAATTGTTTGGTGAGTTACGGTCAATGTAACTGATGCTGCCATACTTAATGGATCACTGACATTGTCTTTTTTTTTAAAAAGGAACATGGTCTTTTTAAATGCAAGATAGCAAACACAGATATTTACTTTTTGAAGATGAATAAGACAATAAACACAGGCTTCCATTGCATATTAATTCACCTGCGTGACCACCATCCCGTTTTGACAATGGTGGCATGAAATATGAGCGTGGCCCAACAGTGTGTGTGATTGATAATTGCTGTACTGTGGCTGCCTGCCTTGCCATCTCGTCCGTGGCCTGCCAATTCATCAGGCATCAGAAGCAGATTGGGCCGATGACTAATGTCTGAGTCTGCCTGTGACAAACCTCAGCTATATACTCTTTCTGCTGCAGCCAGACAGCCCGCTTCTTGCAAATCATGGCTTATTAGTGAGGTGACATTCCAACTCTTGAACCTGGCATCAAATAATAATATAAAAGAGAGAAAAATTGTTTGAAGTGCCTTACCCTTCTGACACTTCAAAAGTAAAAGTCGCCCCGAGTGGGAAAGTTTCGGCTACTCTGTTTGCTATTAACATTTTTCAGTCATATGGAGCAATTTAAAACAAAAACTGTATTCCTAAACATTTCCTGTATCCATTGCCATAAATGAGCAGGTGCTGCCAGCCTCCCTCTACACACCATCCAGTGTGTTAATGAGGCAAGGATAGCTCACTCCCTCTGTTCTTTGCTGATTGACTGCCTATTTCCATCCCTCGTTCATAGATAGGGTCGTTATTAAGCAAATGAGTTGTTGCTCCAGTGGGATTTACCATCAGATAGCCGTGACTGAAGGTTAATGACAGTGTAGTTGAACAGGAAATAGGGAGCCTCACCAGACATGACGCCCTGCTATGTACATGTGCCCTTTGACCTGCCTTCACCTGTCTCACTCTCTGGGTCCGGACTCCCTCGGGTGAACAATCTGTGAGAGCGGGCTGCACCAGATGCTTGATGTTAAAATAAAACAACATCATTAATCAGGGCAAGTAAAGGGATCCTTAATTTACTTTTCACTTTCACTGTATACATGGATAGTTTATTACAGTAGCCAGGCTGGTAGTCATGCTATAGTTAGCAGTCACGGATAATGCACCCAAGAAGCAAAGAAGGAAGACTTGAGGTTGTTTTAAATTGAACATTTTTCCAGATATGTAATTTACCACACAATCTCACTTTACACAGCAGGTGAGAGCATACCAGGATTTTATTATTTTCTGTTATGATAGATGCAATAGTTTTGTGTACATACTGTACTTTGTGTGAAATACTTTGCAAAATGGAAATCAAGTGATTGCAAAAGTCTGTATTGACAGAGCGGCATGACCTCAGAGCTGCACTTGAATTATTTTTAATGCAGTTTAAATTAATTGCTTTGCCTGTTTGATTTACTATTACCACTTTACAAAAAATTCCCTCATGTAGTAATGTGTTGCTTAACTTAATTTGAGTCCTCTCTGTTGCGCGCCCCCCCCCCCCCCCCACACACACACACACACACACACACAAACACACACAGCTCCCGTCAAAGCCAAACGAAGTAGAAGTTTAACTTCTCTTTTTGACAAATCCAAAATCCGCACCTAAAATCTTTTGCCGAAGGTTAATTGCCAGTTTGGAAAAGTCAACCTCCTTTGCCAGTCTTGAATGAATCCTTTCTTTGTCTCCTGTGTGCCAAACATAAAAGGAAGAAAAATAAATAGCTAGAATCCTTAGGGCTGGTAGTGCCAAGACATTGTGCTTGGCTCTGTGCCTGGTTTCAGCAGGCTTTTCTCCCTCAACACGTGGATGAAGGTGGATTTTCCTGTATTACACCAGAAAATCACTCTTTTAATTTGAAATCTGGGTATTTTTTGTCTTCAGTGGAGACATATGGCAGCTATTCTCAGATGAGCCGCAGGATATACAGTATCTTCAATTTGGTATCTTAGCAGTTGCAAGAAAATTCCAGTAACAAAGGTTACAATATTGTAACCCTAGTTCTATAAGGCCGCCACAACAGAAAGGACTCAAGCTTTCTCTCACTTTAAATGTGATTTGTAAATGTGCTCCTCCCACAATGTGTAGATGTTGATTGACACTCCTCCCCATGACTGAGCACACCTGTGTCATATCCCTATTTAAAGCCTTTGGAGCTGTGTCTGTCCCTCACTACCCTGACGAAAACTGTCATGCCAAAACGTTGGTGAATTATTAACTACTTTTTTTGCGCCGTGGCTACGAGTTTGCAACTATTTTCCTTTACACCGTGATCAGCATCTCTCCAACACTGGTGTGCATTCCCCCTCTCTCATTTTGGAGGAGAGTTTAACCCATAGAGTCCAGTAAAGGGCGGAGCCTGTGCGAGTTAAAACAGCAAAAACAAGTATGAGATAACTACAACAGGAGATTCACATGACTGTCCCGGTCGCAAACAGACTTATAGTCTCCCTTTCTTTTATTTGTGAATATGTGGACTACAAGACAATTTGTATTATACAAATTCCGATATACTTTTATGAAGAGTTTACTGTGACAATAGGAATCTAAAGGACAAATACACTAACCTTCAACTGAATGAAGTGGAGTTTGCGGGAAGTATGGTGATGCTGATGTGTATTCTGATGCAGTAATAATTTTTTCCACACATCATATTGCCAGACAAGTAACTTGATAACCCCAAAACACTTTGAATGACATTTGTAGCCAGATCAGCGGCATGGATCTGTGGCAGTGTTGGTCTGCCGGTTGGTAAATAGGACCATATCTCAACAATTATTCTATGGATTACATTTGGGGTTCCTGGAGGATGAATTTGAATTACTTTGGAGACCCCTTGAAATTTCATCTAATGCCATCATAAAGTCAAAGTTCAATGTTTACTGATTAGCATTCCATTTATTTAATGTTAATTAATGTTATCCAACTCAAATGATAAACTATTAAACTACTAAGCATTCAGCTAGTGCCTAAGTACAGCCTGTCAACAACTATTTTTTTCAATTTCAAAGCTGCTCATGGAAACTACTAGTGGTGCAACGGATCATAAAACTCACGGTTCAGATCGTATCACAGATCAGAATTGGATCACATCAAAAATCGGATCAGCACAAAAGAAAAAAGGAGCGAATGTAACGTTTAGAGATCCCTGATCTGTTTTTTTTGCCGCTGATACTAATTGCAGATGATTTATGATCCATATTGGCAGATACAGATTCTCAGTTTCTCACCAACACTACATTTTACGAGATAAGATTTGAACACATCATGATTACGTTATAATTTACCTTCGGCCATTCCTCATTTTCCCCGAACAGTTCTTGAATGCATCATGATGTAACTGAATGGAACCTTCGTTCGCTGTCCTTTAGCCACGTTGCTAGCTCTCCTCCGGTCATTTTCAACACAGATTGGTTGTTTACAATGCAACATTATCAGAGATCTGCGAAAAGAAAGCATAAATGACGATTTCCTGTTTGCATATTTTACTGAACATTGGCGGATAACCATGTCAGTAAAACTTTATTTCACACTGTGATGGTTAAGGTAAACTGTGTAATTAATCCCCTCTTCACATGTGTGCCAAACCGGGAGGGGTGATCCGTACGGTTCACGGATCGACAGCAATCCGTTACACCACTAGAAACTACGGTATGGTAATAATAGTGATTTTTAAAAAAGGCAAACGTTAATAGCAGGTCTTTTGACAGGATGATTGCTACACAACCATTTACCATCCCGACCTCCATAACCCAAATTTCTGCCTTGCTACATGAAGACCACCCTTCCTGCTTTGGCTTTGGACATAAAACAGGTGATGTGTTTCTTAGGATACTGGGTTCAACATTTGTTCCAAGTTTGAATTAGCAGAACCTAAACACGTGTACCTGGATTTTAGTTTAACTAAAACCAAAACATGTCAGGGATTTTATTGCATTCTTCCAGTACCACAGTTGCAAAACAAATCTGACTTGAGTATGAATTGCTCATGTTATGAAAGAGTTACACAGAACATGATGGACACACTTTCTGCCTGAGAAAGCAATAACAAAGACCGTGATTCTTTGCTCTGCAGGCCGGGGAAGGTCAGTGTGGGAGCGACACTGTCCAGATGCAGGTGGTGCCGCTGACACTAAGGCCCCAGAAATGGCTTCTATGTCAAACTTGCAGTTATTCAAATAGAAGAGGTCAATATAATCCTTTTTTCCATTTGGCTAGCTCTGACACTGAGCGCGGCTATCAGACAATGATCATCCCAGCCATTCAAATGACATGCCGTGGTTTTGGCCCTGCAGTTGGAGCGAAACGGGGAAGAGTGTCTTACGTTGGTAAAATCAACTGCATTGTGTTCGGAGTATACAATAGATACAGTGATTGCCAGGAGGATATGAGCAGTGAGTCCTCATCTCCATATCCTTGAGAATATTAACATTTCCAGTGCAATGGGAGCTTTTGCTTATTTCTTGCATTTTGTTGCTGTTTTACTTCTGCAGATCATTGCTTTTATTTGGCCCAGAGAGTGTGCCAGCCACATTACTAGCTCAGTGGTTAATTACAACAGATTAATAGGTGAATAAAAACAATTTACAGTGCCTATTTACATGGCACAACCAATAAAGCAGTTAATAAACAAAATTAGCAAAACATTCATTAATTTATCAGTCAATTAATTATGCATTATTGTGTCCTTCTGCGCTGAATACATTTCACAATTTCTGAATGGATTTGTAAAATGTTTTTTTGGACCCTGATGTTTTCTCGTATTCCAATTCAGCACTGCACAGCTGGCAGCTGCTTGTTCAAAGTGTGCACTAAAAAAGACTCATCACTTCTTCAAACACTTACATACATGTTGGTCTCATGACTGAATAAGCGCCTCAGTCACTGTTTATGAAAGACATGATGCCAATCTTACTAGGACAGACCGGCAAAAGTCAGAATAGATAACTGCTAACTACTAAATCACAACTAATCAATTTCATTGTGTTTTCTGTAATCGTTGAGCTTCAACCCCCATAAATATGTGTGACCATACTGTGGGTCTGAGTTTGAAACAGTCCTCGTTTTTCGAAAGATACTGACAAACAACCCATTTTATCGTTATGTTCTGAGAACTAATTGCCTCATTCATGAATAGAATCAGGCTGCCAAGTCAGTCTTTGTAAATCAAATAAAATTTGCAGCCGTTATGGAAATGAGTGCTTTGATTGAAGTTTTCCTGATTGATTCTTACATTATCTTACTTTAATTTATTCTCCATTTTGTTATTTTATTACACTCGTTTGACTAATAAATGATACACAAGGGAAGACCGCTTCGATTCCATTCACCTTTACAATTAGAACTTAATTATTTAGGAAGCTATCTCAGTTAACTTCCAAGTCTTGCCACTCAGACATCTTTCATTGCCCATTTGATTAGCGGTCATTTGTTCATCGGCCTGATAACGTTTAATAGAGAGTGTCCGCAGACAGCTGAGTCTGTGATTTTGTGAAAGAAAAGCCCTGGGGTAATGATTATGTCACAATATATTGCTCTTCTTTCTTACGGCTTCCCTTTTCCAGCTGAACTGAGCTCGCCAGCACAACATCAGTTGGCCAAGAGGTTCAACTATTTCATCTCCCAGTGAGGAAGAGGAGCAAGCAATTAAACACATAAATAAGAGAGAGATGCCGAAATCGAAAGAGTGCCGGCCAGAATCTTTTTGTCATCGCACTGGGTTCACAATAAGGTTGAGTATTAAATATGGTCCTTCATTACGAAACAGCAGAATTGTTGTGAGGAACAAATGTCCTGCACAGCCTGGAAATATCAAAATGATTCATGTAGAAGCTCCCATAACAGTATGTCTCTTGCTGTTGGAGTTGACCTATTTATTACGCCCACTGTGGGCAATAAATGATGTCTTTTATTATTAACGCTGTCTCCGAAGGACAATTGGCACCCGTTGTAACTCCACAACGGCTGTAGCTCCACCATGGAGTATTGTTCCCAATGCATAATTTATGCTTTGCAATTAAGCGTATATATAATACTCTGAGATAAGACCTCACATGTACACGTCCCATTTTCATCCCTGACCAGATTTCCAGTTTAAAAGTGAAACATTTTTCTGTATCTAATTTGAATCTCTGAAGCTGAATTTCTTATATCAAAACCAATTTATTTTACAACTTGCAAGACTAATCAATTCAACCTGTCTTTTGTGATTCTTTTTACAGGTATTCTGAACCAAATGTGTTTCAGTGCTTACAACCCCAATCACCTGTATGGACTCAGACAAGTGTGGCAGAATAAGATGGAATTTATTAAAGACTTTAAGAATAACAGTGAATTGACAAAGAGAGTTGGGGTCAGTGCACGCTGAGGACAGATATAGCTTCAATTCGGCCAACTTCTGCCTGACCTTTGTTGTATGTCTCTGTTGCAGCTCATGCTTGACTGTGAGCTTCAACAAATCAAAGACAGTGGCCCTTGGGACACCTGTACAGTATCATGAGGGTCACAGCAGACCAAGAACAATCCAGCATTTCAGCAAGGACGGACTGGGAGGTCACTCTCGCCACTCCTGCCATCACTCTCTCTTTTGCTCTATCCATTACCGGTGGCAGTGAGGCTGCAGGTGAGCTTTTTTTAAACCTGCAATATCTGATGTTTTGGCCATTTGGGGCACAGTGGAAACAAACAAACACTGACATACTTCCAACTAATGAGATCATCTTGTTAACAAATAGTTGCCTAGTTACATATTCAGCAGATACGGTGCAGAATTAACATTCATTTGGATTCATAATTGTGTCCACCTGATGAATGTAAGTCCAATAGTCATTCTACTTTTAGCTCCATTTTTGGTCTCAACCTACTCCTCAGTGAAATGTGACTATGTTCACCAGCTAGTTGTTAACATTGTGTGACGATTCACGGTTTACCGTGTGGGATTAGGAGTGGATCAGAGACTCAGGCGCAGACTTAGACACAGGACACAAGGTGAGGTGTATTGCAAGGCTCTTTACTGGGCATCACGCAAACAAAAATAGAATCCAAAAACAACTCCAATAGGGAGTGAGAAAAATGATAATCCGGCAACTGGAACAGGGCAAGCAGGGGAGTATAAGTATGTGAGGGGTGATGAGCGGATTGCCGGCAGGTGAGTGGAAATGAGTGGGGTTTGCAGAGGGAAAAACCAGGGGCAGGTGATTTGGCACAGGTGGCGAGAATGAGCATGATCAGGAGAGACATACACACATGTAGCAAAACCCAACCGTGACACATTGACTGTTGGTGTTTTTTCGCTGGGCAGGCATTTTTACTGAAAACATCAGCCATCACTGTGGCTGAAAGCAACACTATGAGATAATGAGAGTGAACTAAATGACTAAAGTTTTTGACTGGAAAACCTGAACAAATTATTTTCTCTATCTTTAATCTCGTGCCCCTGTGGGCAACATACTGTCCAACGATGCCTACAGTACTCTACATCACAATTTCTGCACGACACCCAAAAAGAGACATCCTCTTTACTTCCACACTAAGTTTAACCCAATAAACTCAAGAGACATATTCAGGAGATTGCAAAAACATGTATGGCAATTTCATGGTTTTTGTGTTTTATGTGAAGCCACATTTAATTAGAAATCATTTGAGTGTGAACAATATCAACAACAAGCTCGTTACAGGCTTACAAATTACATTTACAGCTGACAACTAATTTAACAAAAAAAAAAAAAGACTTACTTGCTTAATGATTCCAGAGTCATTTTTTGACATGGCAACATTAGAAAACTATCATCATTTGTTTTAACGCTTTCACGCTCACATTATTTCTAGCAAACCAAAAAAACAACACATGTGCCTGAGACACAGGATTAGTAGGAAAGTGAGAGAGGATTGTGAAGTCTAAAGTGTGGTCGAGAGAGCATACTGTCGCAAGAAGCTGTTGGTGAGTTGAGTGATGAGTTCTATTAGTTAGCCAATTACAAGAACATCTGAATGAACAGTATAAAGATACAGCAAGTTATTCATCATTTAGAACTACAACAACTCTGTGGGTAATAATGGAAATACCCATTCATCTTGAAACTCACTGAGGAATGGTAATGTGTGTCCAGCCCATTACATCCTGTAGTCACTGCTCTGCTATCTATAATTTAATAGTGCTTCTAACGAGGGTGGTGGTTACATGATCGATTGAGTTGATAAATATTATTTATTCAATCAATCAATCATACTTTATTTCAGACTCAGGGTCCAGATAAGACAAATATCTATATATTATCTTAATAGAGAAGTGGATTGGGATTCTTTACTAATTATCAGCATCATCCATCTCTTGAGCTTCTGTGAATCCTATTCATCCTATTGATTTTGCATTAGACATTACATTACAATGGTTCCACATTGGTTTTTTTTTCTCTTTTGTTCGCAGTTTGATATTTTTTGTATTTTTTTACTTCAAGGTAAAATGTTGACTCACCAGGAAAAGCTTAATATCCACACTCATTGATTCAGTTTCACTGCTGACCCTTTTTATTTCTGTGTGTGTGTGTGTGTGTGTGTGTGTGTGTGTGTGTGTGTGCGTGTGCGCACTGTGGAGGAAGAAGCTGAAGCTGAAAGAGTAATGACAGGTGAAGAGGTATGCTCAAATATATACTTTTAGCCAACATTTATGACTTGTGTTTAGCGGGCAGCTTCATCATCAGCTATGAGTCAGGCATCATAATGACTTCAGACCTTCAACCCGCCATGGCACAGAGGATTTGTGTTTGTAACCTCGTTACCAACAGGGCCGCACTTTTTGTCTAAGACTGCCTGTCCACCAGTTTTATTGAAAAACACAACCTGAGCAAACACATCATATTTTTTTATTTATTACTAAAAATTATTTATCTACCTTTTCAAATGTGGGATAATCTGTGGACTCATTTGCAAAGTCTGCTGATAGTTTCTGGTGCATACATTTGATTGTCAGTTGTCAATGCATCCATGTAGGTTGTAAAATACAACCTGGAAGACTTACAATGAGCAAACAAAGGCCTGGTGCAGAGGATTATGTGTATTTAATCCCTCGTTTAATGGAGCTGTTTGGCAGCCAACCGTCATTAAAATGACATTAATTGATACTTTCTTACTGTACTATGTACTTGTATAATGGCTTAAATACATCAATATAGCAGTCAGTGACAACAAACAAATTATTTCTCTATCACAACAGATATAACTGCAATTGTGACATCTGTGACACCCCTGATATAGTTATATCTATTATAAAACTGATCATTTATTCAATAAATTACACATGCTGAAGGGACAATGGAGCTGTAGTTGAAATGGTTAGACATTGTGCCACTGCACAAGAAATGAATGCTGTAAAGTCCTCAATAACCATCTTAGTCATATAGCTGCTGTACTGATTGCCACTACTTGGTAGTGTTTGTCAGTTTTTTAGTGTTATATGTACCAATAGGCTTGTAAATTACAAGTGGCCCCAGCTCCAGCTCCTTTGGCCCCAATAATTTGAGTTTGATTGTGTGGCTGTTTCACTCAACACGAAGGTCTGCGGAGGTAATAAATATTGGAAGGGAATGTGGATGGGGACTCTCAAACATGAATGTCTGAAAGAGCAAGTACTCAACAGCTCAATTTCAGCTTTAATTTGTCTCCCACATGGCCATTACTGTAGTGCATATGCCTTTTTTTATCTGTTGTCTCCTACAGCCAAGCACCTTTTAAATGGAAGCTGGTGTGCCACCTTGTTATTTGAAACGCGTCGAGTCAGAAGTGGAGCCACTTCATTTCCTCTCCATTCTGTTGAGTGCAGTGGCACAGCTCAGATGGACACACCTCTGTCATAACTTGACACACCGATTGCACTTTGTGATTGCTGTTTCAGCTGTCATATCTCTGCTTTCATTTACACAGTCCTCTATCTTACTTTTAACATGAGCTATCAGAAGACTTTCTTTCCCTTTGTTCTTTTTTCTTTTAATCCTACTAAAGTATAATGAGATATAACAATAAAAGGCGAAGGGCTAAAAGAAGAGCCTCTGACTTGTGATTCTGGTTGATAATCACCCCCAGTGCTCTCTGGGTAATATGTGCAACCTTCTGGACATTGACAGTGGCTTATTGGCTGCAAGTGACAGCAGAGTGTTTTTTTTTTTTCCAAGGCTGCCGGGTCTGGAGATGCAGGGTGCTGTTTAATATGCATAGACTCTCTAATTACAGCCCTCTTACTCTAATGATGTGGCCTTGAGACCGGCATGCAGAGGAATGGGCACAAATATGCATGCATGCACACACAAATCGTACACTTTACACACACACATTCTGTCTTTTTCACTCACACACACACACAAGTCACTAAAACACACAACATCCAGGCTGGATACGTTTGAATCAATCTGAGGAACACCTCGAGCAAATTACCATGTTAGTGGGAATTGGAGATGGTGGTGCGTGGGTTGCCACAGCACATATGCCATACCAGATAAAATATAACAGCATACCATAAACAAGAATGAGAAAAATAAGCATTTAATGGTATAAGCAGTCTAATTTGTGTGCACCTGTGGATATGGCAGCATAACACAAGCGATATCCATACAGATGAGGCATATTCATGGCCATGAACATGCCCAGAGAAAATTGTAGTGTCAATTGGCCGATCAAATGGTTAATTTGCGTTTTCGGTACATGAGGTCCTCTTTCTCTTACTCCTCCGAAGCTGGCACCGGAACATGGGTCTGGGAGGCTGCCTAGCACACCGTCATTCACCGAGCGTACATGTGCATCACACACTTTCTGCACATACACTATTATTTATCTGGCCCTTTCTCTCCAACACATTTTCATTCACACACAAGCCAGAGCGAGAAAGCTACACACCCCCCTCCATACTTTTGTTTCTGTGGCTTTCTCTCACACACACACACATGCAGAAATAAACAGACACAGACTCTCTCTAGCACTCCAAAAGGCACCGTGGGAGCTTGCTGTGGCGGAGACATGGAACACATGGAAGAAAACTATCCTGTTTGAGCCAGGGCAAACTGACACAACACTGCAGCTAGACTCTTTGATGAACGGCCAGCTTAGAAACTAAATTTCAGCAAATAAATACTTTACATTCAGAGGCTGCCCCCGTGTCGCGGGAGGTGACTGCATTGTGTTTGTGAAATACAAAGCGAATAAATAATTCACACGAGTCAGAGACATATTCCACAGTTTGCATGACGCCTCTGCATTTCCATGAATTGTGCTGGATTAGTTAAGTACGAATAAGCTTTCTCATTTTTTTTTTTTTTTTTTTTTTTTTAAGGTCTTGTACGGAGATGCATTGGCAATTCCCTTGGGAGAGTTCAGGCTGAAATTGGAAGTGAGGCATCCAAATTGTTTCTCAGCTCTCAGCAGGGCTTCTTCTGCTACATGGCAGGAATTCCACAGCTCCGTGCCGCACCGTGGCTAGCAGAGGGGGCGATTACAGCATTGTGTATGCTTTCTGAAGTCGTATCTTCGCCCTGCTCAGCGGGTGGCTTTCACACCCACAAAATGGATCAATTATCCAGTCACAGACACCCATCCACACCACTCTCGCACAATTAACTCGGCCTGACACATGACAAGAGGGACTGGATGACTTGGGGAACAGCTTCCCCAGTCGTAAAACAGATTTAAATGCATACCCTCTCAACCTTCCCCCAAAAATAACAAATCTGTTTTTTTTGTTTCTGTTTTACTCCAGCTCCTCTTCAGTCACAACAGAGCCCATCTGCAGTTGCCTCATGTTGTTCAAGTGGAGGCGATGCTCCCTTAACTCTGGCATATGTAGGAATGTGACTACCAAACTGTTTGGACTTAATTAGATGTGAGTAAAGCTCCAAGACTGGGATGCACAGTTGTTTGCACAGTCTCCAGCATTGACCCAATCGGCAAAGACATATTCATAACAAAGCGATGTGCTCCGAATGTGTACGCCCCGTGTGGTTGTTCTCATGAGGTTGACCGAGAACACGACGTTGCTCTAATTGCTGTTTTGTGAGGACACACTGAGGCAAGCAGGGAGAGATATTATCATAATGTTTGACTTAACTTGTCCTAGTTGTCCTAAATTAAACTGTAATCACATGAGGTTTACTTTCTTCAACAAACAGAAAACAAATGCGAGGAAATGCTCTTTTGTTATCATGCAGTAAGTAGCAAGCATGGCCTTCAGTGTGGGTCGAATCATATAAAACACAAGCAGACGCCCACATAAACTGATAAGGATCAGTGTTGGGTTAGTTATAGTAATGTGATTACTTACTCTAAAGAAATGACAGGTCAGGGGTGCGTACCTTGCCTCGTGGTAAAGTCTGCCCCTGTTTTTTGTATTTTTTTTATGTTAGCCAGACTGTATTTCACTGGTGTTTTTGACCGTGAGTAGCCTCAACTTGGGTGTGTGACGCGACTTTGTCATGACGTGAAGATGTATTGCTCAGGACTCAAGGAAGCACAATGTTGCGTGTGAAGTTGTTTGTATGAGCGGCTCTCGAGAAAGCGCCAAGCATCAAAACGCCGGGTCAAGCATTCAGCCAGTTCTGAACAGGCATGTTTTGAACAGGCACTGCACTCATCAAATTTTAAAGTTGATATGTCAAAAATATCAGTTAGTGCGGGTTTATAGCCAGGCCTGGAATAATGCTTCTGTCATTTCTTTGGATTAACCTTACTCTTATATTGAATATCAGTAGATCTCTTATAGTTTTAAGAAGTGTAAGAGGTTACAATTTTAAATTCAGTAATTACATTACAATCAATCACAGCAACACTGTTACTTTGACACTTTGACAGTTAGCTTGTTTGTATTGTTTTCTATTTATACATTTATTGAATACAGCATTATGCGACACCTTTGATGGAGCTCGGTTTGGTAAGAAAATGTAACTTATCTTGCTGTTGAATAATATGTAATGAGTAGTTTATTATATCTGTCACGTAACACAAACTAATCGGCACGCAAACTCGCATGTCTGATGAATCATTGTACCTTTCAGCCCTGAGTTTTCAGGTGAAGATCGCGCAGTCATCCATCGTGCAGCTCACCGTAAACTCGTGTGTGTTTGTAGTGAAATAAACAAGAAGTGTTTGAGGAGAAGGAAAAACAGATTTAAAAAAAACGACTTGGTGAAGGACGAAGCTGGCTCAGCACTCTAGCAACCTCAACAGGTAACCTCATCTCGCTTTGGGGTGATCATCATGCCACAGAAACCGCTTTGCGACATTCAATATGATCCTCATATGAATTCGTAAATAACAGACATATTGTGACAATTACTTTGGGAATAACTTTTCAGAACAACTCACATTGTCATTAGCATATGTTCAGCCAGACATTTTATTGCCTCCTTGGATTTTTTTTTATTGCTCCAGCAGATGTTCTAGTGGCTATCATCAAAGAGATTTATGCAAGCTGATTACAGCCAAAGAGTCTCCAGAACTGAATAAACATATTCAAGCAGAAGGAGCTTTATTTAGCTCCTTCTGTAGCTAAATAAAGTTGTCTCTCCTTTGGTCTGTAGTTTCACTTCTGTCATTTCTGACATTTCTGTAACGGCAAAATAAAAGGAAAAAAAAGTACAAATTGTACTAATTGTTTTTAGAAAAGCTTTTGTAAAATCAGCACTTAACTGGGCCACACTCATCAGAATATTCTGTGAGGTCATGGTGGGATACTGTGTGTGCGTTCCCCCTTGTTTTGTTATGTGTTTGTTGCCCAAACGACACCACTGAAGGAGATGAATTAAGCAGTAAAAAGGCTGTTTGTCGATGCCTAAACATTTAATTAGAGACTTCTGACTGCATGCCTCCAAATAATCACACTATTAGTGCAGTGTCCCCAATGGCCTGCGCTGGCCATGTGGCTTGACCTATCTATCAGCACTCAACTACTGGAAACATTCAGTCTTTAGTGGCATCAATTCGTCAACTGGGGTCCACCGCTGCTGTCTCCTGGGTTCTGAGCTGTCAATATGAAGGACAAACAGCCTTCAGACAGGAGAAACAGCAACAGTCAGCCCAAATCAGCAATTAACAAATAACCTTTTACATTAATTGATTGACACCTCTAAAATCAAATAGTAAACACATTACAATGTATTGCGCTCATGAATATGAAATATACTGTTACTTGCAGCACTGGTGCATTGGGTTAATGAATTCTATTTGGATAATCAGTGAGGATAAGATTTTCTTTTTTTTCTCACATCTATAATGTTAAAGCCTTACTATGTAAATAAACTTCCAATGAAATTATTTGAATAGAACAGACTTTATTTAGCTTATATTTCGGGGGAAAGCATTTTTGTTAGTTTATAAGACTTGTGCTAGAGAATGTGTAATAGTGTTTTTTCCCTTCTTGTATTAAAAACACAATTACAAATGTTTTCCACTTAACTGCTCAGATGTTCATCAGTTGTCTGATGTGTGGGTTTTAAACATTTGTTCTAACATCAGTGTAGGCTCTGAGCACTTAATGCCTTCTATTAGCAAGCAGAAATCGAATCTGTTACTACTGACACAGCACTATGCTCCTCCTGTGCGAGGGGGTCCAGCTGCTTTTGTGATGAGCTTTCGTTGAATGCTGAAAAGATTGATTAAAACACCAGAATTATGAGTCTCGCAGCACAATTACAATTATTGATTTTCTAGAGGGTGGCTAAAAGAGATTTCTGTCCTCATTGATTGTTTGTCCATTCCAATTTGTTGATTATTTCAATGGATTTGGAGCTTTCGGGTGATGACACCTCACCAAAATAAGTGCAATTTTTACATTAGACTCATTACATTTTCAAAGGAAAAAGCTAAATCTTGGATTTCTCCACGAGACCAAAGCTTATAAGTCCAGCACCATATAGTTAGCTCACTACATTTGAATAAATACATTTACTTACTAAGGTTACCGGTTCAACTCAATGCTATCATGAAGACGTTCTAGTTGGTTGTTTGTTTTGCCTGGCCTAGTTCTCTATCCCATTCTCCGGCCGTGCTCACTCCCTCCAGGACATGTACTCTCCCCTCACTCCCCCCAAGCCATGTACTCTCCCCTCACTGCCCAGACCTGCCATCCTCAAGCCATCCACTGGTGACCCTTTCTTGCCAGTTCTGGCTCACCTGACATATCCCCTCCCACCTTCACACCTGTTCTTACTTTACTCATCTTTACTCATCAGCCCTGAAGTATAGAACCGGCCCTTTTCCACCCACTGCTTGCCAGTTTGTCAAAGTTGTGATCCTGCCTGTCCTTTCTGGCTGCTGGTTTCCATTGGTAGTTACAGGAAACCTGAAATCTGTTGCCTGCTTGTCAGATTTGCTTGCCTGTTTGGACTGCCAACTGTTTTTTACCCTTGCAGACCTCATGATTCCCGAACCTGCCAGTAAGCCTATATATATACCTTTATTAAAGCACTGAACTGATGTATGTTTGCCTGCCTTGTCTGCGTCTGGGTCAAATCTTACATTTCCTGAGTCATGACAAATCCAGTCTCTCATTCAACATTTCTTCTATCGGTGTTCCTGCGCTAACTAGCGCTGCCCTGCAGTGCTCTTTTAAGTCCATGTCCTCTACATGGTTGATCAGCGTGTATCAGCTTTAGCCTCACTCGTTTACCATATGTAGGAAGCTGTCCAGTGCACATTTTCTTATTTCAAAACAAGTCAGCTGGACAAAGAGTTTTGTATCAACTCATGGAGCTGACGATAATTAGCCATTTAGCTAAATATACGAGGGACAATTGTTATTTCAGTTTTCTTTATTGATGTCTCTGGCTAGAATTGAGAAACCTACCTCTGCCTGAAATCATGGACAACTTGTTTGAAAGATTGTCATTATAAAATGCACATGTATTTGTTCCTAACTGCACACACGCGCACAAGCTGGAACTGAGTATGCGTGTGCGAGATGCCTTCTACTCCCAGTGGTTTGCTGTTGGCTAAGCCTCTGTTAATTTCACTAACCACATTGGCCATCTTCTCTACAGTCATCATTAATCATCTCCCTCCTCTATTTCGCTTTCCTCTTCTCTCCACTACTCTACCCTTCCCCCACATCCTCTCCTTTATTTCCCTCCTCTACGCTATCTTTTTTACCCTCTCTTCTGCTGCCTAGTGCTCCGGCATTTGTGTCAGAGCTGCAGTGATGAGATAACACCAACAGGCCTAATGGAAAGAATGCAATAAAGTTGACAAAGAACCTAGTCCATGCAAATTATACAGATAATGTGATGCTACACAGCTGTGAAACACTGTTAACCACAAAATCATATTTGTTTTTTATGATTCAAGTCAAAAATAATATGCTGCTGGCTAGAATGTTGACCAACCTCTTTCTCATTAGAATTAATAGCGATATACACTGAGAAATTGGTTTTCTGTTTTTATATATATATTTTAAAAAGTCATCTATTCATACTGAACGAACAGATACAGTAGAGAAAATGTGATAAAGAATCGGTTAATTCAGAGATTAGATCAAAGGAAGATCATGCTTACCAGCATCTCATGAAGTGTACATGTTATGAGATTAGGGCAATGTGGCAAGATCCGCCTCGGAGATTAATTATTTAACTGCCATATTGCAACATTTGCGCAGGTCGACTAACTCATGGATCCATATGCTACCATGTCCTTTTGTTTGATTTATTTAGATATGAATGCATTTATGCATCTTTGCTGTTTTTTTATTTGTATAAGAATAAATAATCACCTCCGTTAAATGCCACATTAATATAAACATACAAGCAAAATAGCCGTCACAAAAGTATCTTTTGTGATTTCCGATTCGGCTATCATTCTTTGGTTCAGTGGGTTCCCTTTTTGCTTCTGGGCTAGCCTTTAGCTAATTAACTGTTCGCTGAGCAGCGGCGCTAATGTGTCCGTCTGGTTGCTCTTGTGGTGGGAGAATATGTATTCTGAAATAGGAGCTGAAAGTTCCCTCAAAATGTCGTTCTAATCATTCAAAGCTCTTGCGGTGAAAACAATAAAAAGAGGGGGTCCTGAGAGCTATATGAAAAAGTTCCTCTGGTCCAAAAGTGAAAATCCTTTATATACTCCCCAAATGCACTTCTTGGAGCATCATCTCTTGCTATAGTTTTAAGTCATCAGTTTACTGTCAACCAAGCTTGCCAGAGTAGATAGTAGCTGCCTGAGGCTAATGTGTCACTAATACAACACTCAACACTAAATGTTAAAACTGTTATTTTAAATGTTGTATTTTGTACTTTTACACACTGTATTTTGTACTTTTACACTCGTGGATATGTATATTTAATAGATAAATTACTGTGATGTACATCCTGTGGAACGTTAATGTTGACCTTTGACTGCTGCCATCTGGGACGACAATAAGCTTACCTATACAGTGTTCCTTGTTACTTTGGTCTGACTGTGGTTGTCTCCATCATGGGCTTTCACTGAATTTAATCAAGGCAGCAATCACATTGTCTCAAAAAGTATTTGGCAAAACATATGTATGAATGTCAATTTTAGGAGACAGTGTTGGTGTGTGACAATAAGGAGTTGGGAAATTGATTGAACGAGAAACTACAGCGCCAACAAGAATGTGAGAGAAAATTACTGATTTTTGATTCCACTCATTCTTGTGTCTCTTGCAATTCATGTTGTACAGACACTTTAGAACCTAAGCAGATAAATAGCTTTTCTGCAAGTATTGGATACCTTTGAAAGAAAGCTGCTTTTATTAATGCAGGAAACGCAAACGATTAACATAACATCCACAACAGCGATAGCTAGATGACTTTTTTTAACTCGGTGCCTTCTGCCGTTTGGGTGCAGATAGTCTTCTCTACAAAATAAAACTTGCAAGATCAAACTTCAAAGTGAAAGTTTCCTCTTTCACTTTGAAAAAATCATTCCTTCCATTATAGACATTAACTGCTGCCCTGTGCCCCAGAAAACTGAATTCGTCACACACCAACGACTTGACTTCACATATCAATGAGTAGGTTCGGACTTTTTCACATCGCACAGCTTCTAACCCAGCAGTGCCTGTGAGGAAGATGAAGAAAGCTCTTGTTGGAAAATCAAGTTATGTTACATAACTGAACATTTACAGAGTGTAGATTGTATGTTATGGTGCTGAAAGAAATGAACCCCCACTGGATTTTATTCTTCACAACCAAAATCACCTATATAATCCTGACTTACTTCCTCAAAGTGAATATACTCTTCCCTGTGACATTTTCAAGAGCCACGTCGCTGACTGCAGTTCAACTGACTGAAATGTACCGTGAAAAAATACTGCAGTACCTGACAGTGTGGAAACGGAGTGGGATGTTTAAGGGTGAGAGGATTTTAGCAGCTGAGCTGTGTCTTCAAACATTTTGGCCAATATAAAAGGTCATTCTAACCACTACACAGAGCCCACCTGGCATTTCAGCAGAAACGATCTCTATCCGGGCCAGTGTGCAGTGGGGCTCCTTGAATACAGGATGAATTCCATCTTTACACTTCCACAGCATACAGGGGGGGTGTGAATTAAAGAAAAACAAAATCATTTTTATTAACAGCACGACTAAGTGGGCAAATTTTCCACTAAAAAATGAATTGTTTGAAACAATAGAACTGATTTCACGCAAATGTAAACAAAAATGCTTACTTTGCGCCAATGACGAAATGAAATGACGACATCTATAGCAGATTTGATTACCTGTTTTTTGTCATACTAATGCTATCGCTAAAACTCTCCTAGCAGGTTGAAAACTGTGTCCAAAATACATAATAAAATGATAAAAGACTGCGGCTAAAGCTAATACGCCCCAGGTGGAATCCGCATACTCACCTGGTAATGATGCACGTAAATAGTGTACCATGTAGCATTACACTCTTTATATAATCTTATTATTACTTGACCCTTTGGCAACATTGCCAATGTATTCAATAATGAATGGAGTGCAATTTAATTGATGACCATTCCAGAGTAGTGCACCCCTGCAATGAGGGAATACAAAGATAGTAATCACTTCGCAGTCGCTTGACATTGTGACGCTCTTCACGTTGGGTTTTCTGGTTAGACGCCGAACAACCCTGCACGTCACCTCAACAATGCAGCCTCACTCTGATGCACAGAATGGGCACCCATGAGAAGTAACGGGTGGAATTTAAAAAAGAGGGTTTAAAAAAAAGAAGATGTCAAGATGCCCCTCCTGCAGCAGCAACCAGCAGCGGCACCTTCAGCACTGGGAACTCAAAGTTAAATACTAATTAAACTAAATGTGAGCACTATGAGTGGATTCATGAAACAAAAGCTATGTGTCATTATGTATATGTTTGGTGATGTATGTGCAATGCATATTAGTTCAAAAGATCAACAAGCTAAATGAGGAGAATAATATAACTCTTCTGTTGGTACCATGGTTTATTGGATGCTGTAAGCAAACAATCAGTGCCGACTGTGAACCTGGCCTCTACCCAAAATAATCTGTTTTGGTGGCAGTATGACATTGGTGACTCTAACTCCTCCATCAAGGGTGTTATGGCCCACAGAGTGTCACTCCACAGTGTCTATGGCACCCCTACCAAGTGGCCAATGAGGTCAGATGATGAATTACACGGTCAGTTTAACCCAGGGGCTTGGGACTTCATACACAGAACAGATTGCAGATGGTATGTTAGCTGAAATCCAGGACACCTGTGAAGCAGCAAGTCACTGTTTTCCCAATGATATGGACAGGAGGACAAAGTGAAAGACATGTAAAGGAAACACGAGGACAAAGGATCTGCCAAACCGTGCTTTAAAAAATGGTATCTCATATTGTTATACTCGCCATACTATAACTAGAGCAAAGAATTTGCAGACCAGGCGTAACAATTCAGCAGACGTTTAGGTTCATAGACAGTGCAGCTGCCCCTCTTGGGCTGAGATTAATTGCTGGATGGATAAAGCCGCAGTGATTGACAGATGAGTTGCAGCATTGAGGAGACATGAGAGAGATAAATGTGGAGCAGTTCAAAGTGAAATTAGCATCGAGCACTTTGAATTGCTCGAAGGGAAGTATGCTAGAACCAAAATTGGAGTTTATCTTGCAAAATGTGATTTTTAGTCATCAACATTAGCAACACTTGGCAATTTATAGATGTAACAAGTGTCCATGTTTTTTTTCTGACTGTGCATTCAAACCAGAAATCCCTGCCTTAACAAGTATTCTATTTACAGTGTCCATTTACATTGTATCGTGTGTTGTGTCCTTGCATTTTAAATTCTCCACTGAAGGTCATGTTGCCTGCATCTGTAAATAAGATGGTGTGCGTGCAGGCAACGGAGCACATTTGACCTTCTGGATGTTTTGTAACATATATGGACTGTTTGGACTCAGTGAAATCAATGTGTCTTCAATAGAAGAGAGGAATGAAGCACCAATTGCACTTATGTACATTACAGTTTGTTTAATGTATTATTATTTGCAGGTATCTCCTTCATAAATCTACAGTTTAGAGCTGAAATAAGTAGTCGAATAAACAACTTGAGTCGATCAACAGAAAAACTATTTTGATAATAAAATATTCTTTCTAAGTATATATTTTTAAGTATATTTAGTTGTTTTTTTTACTGTTGATCGGACAAAACAAGCGATTTTAAGACATTAACTTGGGGTTTGGGAATTTGTGATGGGCATTTTAAGACCCAAAAATGTTTTGATTAATCTATAAAATGTTTGGCAGATTAATCGATTACAATTTTCTTTTAGCCACAACCCTACTATAATGTTATTCCACTATATTGGGATTTAGTTTTCCAACATAAACATTGCACAACTGACGGATACATTATATTTTTTTTACTCCGAGAAGTTTTTTTTATTTGAAGTATAGTTCTCTTTAACCATCTGTCCTTTTGCACAAAAAGAGAGAGAGTTTTGAGAGCGAGTGTGAGCGAGAGTACAGGCTTATAATGGCATGCTGCATTGCAGACTAACAAAGGCACCTCAACACAAATGAAGCCACAGGTAGTTTATGTGCCATCTACTGATGGAATTATTTTCCCACTGGCTCCAGGTGCAGGGCCGGGATAAAGGCAGTCTATCACCAGAGACACAGACAGCTAATGTAGCATAAAGAGCAGCTCAAAATTCAACCATTGTCAGTGCAACCTTTTCTTGTAACTGGGTGCTGCTTAATGAACTACAAGGCGCTTTGAATGACAAATAAATGGTGTTTTTTTTAGGCCAACAAACTGCTCAATGCATCACTAATAAGGTTAATTTGAGTCCCACTGGGCAGGAGGCATTAGCCTAAGTGTTTATCCGCTTTCGCGCTGTCCTCTGTTAGACTGACGAAAAGAAACAGTACTGGCAGTGCCACTAGAATGACACAGAGGAGGAGGCGATTGCCCAATTTGCTCATCAGGTCTGAGCCAAATGAACAGGGTGCAATCACGAAGTACTTGCTGTTTTGTATATGCTACAGGATAATATACTTGTTGCAACCGCTCTTTTGCATGCTTAAGTGAAGCTGATGAGGCTTGATGTTTGGGAAAACAAGGTGGTAATTCAATTGAAGCTTGACAATTAGCCATCAGGAGATGTGACTCCAATAAAACAGAGTAATGCATGTGTAAAGTATTGATGTGTTTACCTGTACATGTAGTGCTGTGTGTGCTGCAAACATATGGTTCCCGGCCCCGCACGGATTTCTCATTTCCCCAAACTGATTACAATTACGAATTTAGGCGAGGCCCGGAACAGCACAATGGATATCGCCAGCCAAATGATAGACTTCCTTTACTAAAAATGGCAAGACTTTGAGGCTGCTGTTGACTGAATTTATTCTCTGAGATGCTTCCACTGCCTCAGTGCCACTCAGTCAAACAGATGGTTTAAACATGGCGGAGAGCTAAACCAGAGGCTGCTGTTAAATTCTCCAGGGCTACTGTTGCATACAGTGGGCCCGATAAGCCTCATTTGAATAATTCCCATATAGCTCTGCTGTTTTATCTCAGAGTTTACCCATCAGAAACGTGTGGTGTCGTGCTCATAACGTTGTCGGACATCACAGCACCACTGTTAATCAATAACTCTGGGCACTGAATTGTATTTTGGCACAGATATTATTGAAGTCCCCACAGACTGTGAGATTTATAATAGGCTTTGCAGAGAAATTGACATTTTAAATTCTTTTCAGCCCTGGTGTGTTCGTGGAATTTTGGAGAAACCAGTGTGAGCAGTGCTACACTGTGGGCTTCGAGCTCTATGAGAGTGGATTGTACAGTAGAAAGAAAGTGACTAAGCTTCAGTTCCTGTGTTGGGGGGGGTCTAAATCCCAAGTCCATTAAATCACTCTGTATAACAGATTAGCAGGAGCCTATTAGTTGAAAAGACTTCTGAGATTTCCCACTCCCACACGTATTCTGGAAGTCACCATGGCCCCTCTAAAGTCTGCATTTCCTGTAAAACCAAGCACTTTAAGAGTAGTGATAACAGGCCAATCTTTGGGACAGGATGTAATTAAGAGGAGGACTTTGGAGACAATAGTGTGTCTTTATCTAAGAAATCTCAAGAGGGTCATTGGAAGTCATTGGAAGTTCAAATTCTGATTCAAATTGTCCAGCGTACCCTAACCAGTACCATCAGCATACACACATAGGGAACTGAGTCCAAGACTGCCTCTGCAGCAGGAGTATGTGAAGATGGATATTGTCTGCTAGGTGCCAAGACTATTTTGGGAGCCTGAGCCCCTGACTTGTCCCTGGGCACCCTCTGATCAGCTTTGTCATCAGGTGTGAGAGCGGCTACACAATACATACATCCTGATGCTCACACTTCAGGAAAGTAATGGGTCTTTGTCCCCTTTTTTTCTGAAAAAAAAGAAATGCCCTTTTCACTACCTCTCCATTCCTTGTAGAAATTGGAAACATGGAGAGGTAAGGAACACTCTCAACCATGATAACCTTGAAGTGCGTGGCACTTTGGCTACATTTTAGGGTGCATCCCAAATGCAACAAAGATATAATTATGTGTTTTTAACCAGAAACAAAGCTCTGACTGTGGATGACCAAACGCAGGGTGAAAGACGTGCTTTGATGCTTCTAAAGCTAACAATATTAGCACCACATTATTCCAACATAACTCTGCAGCCTTTTCCGTGTTTGATCACGCTGATGGAACTCGTTCTCTGACATGTATGTCTTCGTGCTTCCATTTCGTATCTCATTGCTTTTCTCTGCTTGCCTCTCCATGTTCCATTGCGCGGCAGATCTCCACGAACTGAAATTAATTCTGCGGCGCGTGCTTATATTGTTCCAGCACCCACTCATACACACACATAAGCGATCCGTTCTCTACTCTCTCTCTGGTGCTTGTTCGTGTGAGTGTGTGTGTGTGTGTGTGTGTGTGTGTGTGTGTGTGCGCGCGCGCGCGCGCAGATGAAGTCGTGTCCTGGAGAAGTTTTCAATGCGTGCCTCAGAAGTACGTGGGGACTGTGGCGCATTGGACGGCCGTAGTGTTGAATGAACGGGAGGAGGAGGGAGATCGTACATTAACTCCTGCTGGCTGCGGGGACTCTCCAGTTGACAGAAGCCAGGCAGAGGGATGCACTCGGAGCAACACTGACAGCTTTTGGAGCAGAAGCGACACATGGAACTCAAACGAAAACGCACTTAATTATAATTTGTTTTGCCTAGCCGGTGTTTTCCAAGGGATTTTACGCACCGCAAAGGAGTGAAGAAAACGCTGCAGGGATGAGTGTTGCGTGGTTTTACATGCCCCTGAAGGATCCCCTCTCCTGATAAAGGGACCAAAGAGGACAAAACCCTGTCCCTGGTATTTCCCCAAGGAAGATTGCAAAGGTGGAGCGATTAGAGAAGGGCTGATGACGGGACTATTAATCCTTTCAGTGCATCAAAAGCACCAAAGGGTATTAGAAACGCTTGGATGGAAATCGGGCGAGTGTTTAGAACTGTTTTTGGTTTTATATGAAACTGGTGATTAGTTCATCAGCAAGGATATTTTGTTTTCCTCTGAAGATTTTAATTAAGGAGTAGATTTGCCTTTTTTTTTTGTTTCACCGAAAGATTGCATGATATGAGCAGTTTCCCGGAGTGAATTTTCAGAAACTCTCATCTCAATCTTTTTTTTCTCTTCAAGTATTCCTAAATCTAAATGGAATTAGTTGAGTCTGAAGCCGTTTGTGAAAGGAACAGACATGGTACATGGGCACAGCTTCCATCACGGTAAGACATCCGTGTTCATCGGCTGAGGCACACTTGCTCCAAGCTGCTTGTACCCTAACGAAACAGAAGTGTACTTATCCTTTAATCGGCGTTAAATGACGCTGAACATCAGTGCGACAGATTTCACTCAAAATAGGAGCATGTTGTGAAGATATTAAATATCAGGAGGTGATACAGACACACTGTAATCAGCAACCTGTAAACTCAATGTTGAAGGTCACTCTATAAGTTGTTATCTTTCGGGAATTGTAATGTTTTGTTAATTTTTTAATTTATAGTTATTTCTTCTGAAGCTTTTATTCATATCTTTTGTGATATTCATCATTTTTAATACATTGTGGTAATTGTTTAGTTTTGTTCATTTTTTTTTAATTACCTTTTTCGTCAAATTTGAGTCATTTCTTTATATATTTTTTCTTACCCATTATAATCCATTGCTTTTGTTGTTTTTTCGGTTAAGGTTTATGGCTGCCAAAGACTACATATGAGTCATTCAGATTAGGTGTTCACACAGATTTACAGTACTGGCCTATAGAGGTGAAGATCTGAGCTGAGTCTATTGGCATTATAAAGGTTTACTTTACATTACATGTAAAAATTATCATAATCGATAAGATGCGAATAATGACCGGTTATTGCAATTATATTGGTTATTGTGTGCTGTTTGGGGATTCTTTAAGGTCACAGTCAGGCACAGGTTTAATTGGCATATTGCTGATGTGCAGTAAACTAAAACCTGGTGACTCAACCCTCCCTTAGCTGAAATAAAGCTGTGCACAAAACGAAGGAAATTACAGAGAAAAACACATATTTGCATGTCTTGGTCCTCAGTCAAAATGCATTTGTCTTTCTTACAGTTGTTGCAAGTCTTCTCATACTTGGGTTGTCTGGAGCAACAAGGAAGGATACATCAGGTAATCCCCAATCACCACAGCCGCGTGTCTTGACTCCCTAAAAATTCTCTCTTCAAAGCTTTAATCTTTGACTTTTTTTTCTTTTCTCTTTGCTATATGTATCTTTAGTGAAGAACAACTCTGGAGTGAAGCCTGCAGGTCAATGTGGAACGTGGGTGAAAGAACCAGTAGGAGGGCTCTTCACTTCTCCCAATTACCCAAACAAATACCCCCCAGACACAGAGTGTGTTTACATCCTTGAAGGTAAATTTTGTCTTCTAAAGAAACAATGTGATTCAGCTATTTGTTAAAGCTAAAGCATTTCTTGGGTTCATCCTTAGAGAGTGATGTGATTTGTTGGTTTATTAGACAGGCTGGTATTTTTTTCACATTAGGAGGGGGGCATTTGATTGTTCAGTGCTGATAATCAGGTTAATAAAATCACCAAAGTGAATGTTGAGGCCATTAACTATCACAGATCGGGTGTTTTAGAGATAAATTGACTAACAGCCAGGACTTGAGGTATTGAGTGCGTGGGCGTGCTGATAATGAAACAAGTTGAACCTTCATCAATTAAAGCATGACTAATATTTCACTCCCTCCTGTGTGCTAGGTGGTAATTATTTGTATTGTCTTCCAGCACCCCCAAGGCAGTGTATCGATCTACACTTTGAGGAGAATTATTCAATCGAGTCCTCTTGGGAATGTAAATTTGACAACATCGAGGTTCGGGATGGACCGTTTGGCTTCTCCCCGATTCTCGGACGGTACTGCGGTCAGCACAGCCCGCCTGATATCAGGAGTAGCGGCCGATATCTGTGGATAAAATTTGTTACGGATGGTGAACTGGAAGCGGTGGGATTTTCAGCAAGTTACAACTTCACTGCAGGTACATGTTTCTTTTGCTGTTTCGCCCTCTTGCTGCTCTTGTCAATTCACTTCTTTCTTTGTGAGCACGTCAATGCTTTGTGGCCCTAACAGCAGGGCTCCAAATGAGTAACAAACATCATCCAGGAAACTTGCCCTTGTGGGAGCCTCTTGCAGTTTTATTGATTGTCTGTCTGCACACACTAAGTATTTCCATTGGCAATTTACTGGCATTGGCGGGGACACTCTTGTGACTGGCAAAGGCTGTTATTACTTCTCTCTCTATATCTCGACTGATGTGAAGCAGCTCAGATTTTAATTCAGTTCAGCAGCACCACTCCACAGTTGACGGTGCTGGAAGAAGCAGAGAGAGCAACTAATCAGTATTGTCCAACACAATCGTGGCAATTACGGTTGTGTGTAAAACCTCGGCTTTCATAATTTGCCTCATCTTCGGTTGAGATCCCATTACTGAAGAAGCGTGAGGGTCGATGACAAGGAATCAGGGCATAACCACGATTTAATGTTCCTTCGCCTACATTCGACTGGGAGTAATAACACGGTCGACCTTTTTTATTTTTTAGAGCATTGAAAGGCACAGTGCCAGGAAGCATGAACAGCATGTGGCAATTTGTCTCCACATCCACTGCACCTTCAGTGGTATTTGATCATCGAAGACTTAAGTGTGTCATTGTTGATGAACACTTATGCAGTACGTCAACCTTTCACCTGAAAAACATGCTAATAGCGACAGGCTATTGAAAAGAGAACAATCGAGATGAAGTGGGACTATAGATTTATCTCTAAAGGCTGTGTGTGTGTGTGTGTGTGTGCGTGTGTGTGTGTGTGGTTTTCAAGACATCAGGACCCTGAAGCTCTTCATGGGAACTTAGTGAAGAAGTGCAGTCAATAGGAAGGAAATAAAGCAGAAATACTGTTAGAAGTTAAATTGCTTATGAAAAACGACTCTAAGGTAAAGCTGCTGTAGCTCCAAGCATTCAGTGTAAAAGCATCCCAGTACTAAACCGTCAGTTACAATATTTCTCATGCATTTCAGTGAGGAGTTGGAGGGGGTGGAGAGCAAAATATATATTGACACAAAAATCAAGAGAGTGTGAGTTATGGATATGTTCTGTGTTCTGGAGCTTGTTGTCTGCTGAGTCATGAATCTCCAAACCTGCAGCTGTGTTCTACACATAAGCTTTTTTTAAGCTTTGCATCATTCAACCTCTTGTGCAGACCGTGTTGATCCCCCCCCAAAGAGCCCATTTATTAGCAACATAGACGTTGGCTAGAAATTAATGCACAGACTGTGTGTATAATGGTGTATGTTATCTGGCTAGCTACTTCTTCAATAAATATAAGCATTTATAATAACTGTATTTTTGAGTTGACATATACATTACATACGAGATAATCTGCAAAACTGGCTTCTCTAATGGATGTCTTCAACAGAAATTTAAGTACAGTAGGCATTTTGCAAGAAACGTCACTACCAAAAATACTTCAAGCGACACAGATGAAAGATAATTTGTTATTTCCAGCTCTTGATAGTCAGAGATAAAGCACCCAGGCTACATTTTCTGAAATGTGCAGTTGAAGTATTGTTTCTTCTGCCTGCTTCTCCTGGGAGTCTCATTGAAAATTTGCTGAGAGGAAAGGAAAAAAAAACCTGCCTCTTGACTTGATAGGAAATATCTGTAGCATATGATTTACATAATTAAAGGAGATAAAAGTCCTAAATTCACTTTACTTGATACTCGAATCCTTGAATGGTGTCTCACATCTGCAGCTGCTCTGCAAACCATGGTAAGTCACACAGCCCTCCTCTGATGAATGGAAGAGAAAAAAGAGGCAACAAAGGTGACATGACTCAGCTCCTCTTATTCTCTTTCTCTCTCTGTCATTTTAGCAGCGGAGAGATAAAAACTCTCATGCTTCTCTTTCACATTCTGTCCTCTCAGAGCCTTGTGCTCCTGGTGACTAATGTGTTTAGTACAGAAGCCAGTGGATGAACCAGCAGTGACTAGAATCTCATAATCATATTAAATGTGGAGGTACTTCAGTGAACCACTTAAAGTCTGCAGATGCTACGTATGCAGTTTATTTGAGGCACCAGAGGAAGTGAGAGATGCCGCTCTAACAGTCTCTAGAGATTCACTCAGAACAGTCACTGAATTAACTCGTCTGTCCCAGTGATGTGATGCGCAACTTATTTGTCAAACAAATTACACCCAGATGCCTCATGCTTGGTCCTTTCTTGCGTCACAGAACTTTTACAGCAGTCTTCTTTTTACGTTGTAGCTTCTTTTTGTCACCATTTCAATATATATGTGAAAATCATGCGTGCAACTATCTCATATTTGCTTAATTCAGCCACAAAGACACACTTTAAATGATGAGACTATCTACCTGTGGATCAGTAAAAGAAAGCTCACCAGGCAATGGAGTCCAACCGGCAGGCTGCATGTGTGACTCACAGAAGTAATTAAACACACCCACGTGACTAATGGTCATAGTTAGTATTTAGTGGTGGGCTGGACAGCAGGTGGAGGGGGTCAAACACAGGACTTTAAACCACGAGAGAGACCTGTGTTAGACGCCGGTGTTCGTGTCCCAAAGTGTTGTTGTCAAGTGACGCATTTGTGACATTTTTCCTAAACTTTACCTTTTGGTTTGTTAACTTACTGAATGAGCGTATTACATGAAAGTGAGGAAATACCTCTGTCCACCAGTCACATTAGGGCTCCCAAAGCACTGTTTTTGTGTGGCTTAAACAAACAAGACATGTTAAGTAGCAAGATTTGCAACCCATTAACACCCTGCATTACCGTGCATTCTGGATATTTGATCAGGATGAGGACAAACGCATGGTAATGCAAGCTTTAAATGCACACATCTGGATCAGGTTAAGCCTTAAGGTTAAGCCAGCTATAAATGCAATCCATACAGTGGGACCACTATTTTGAGAGGAAACCCATCCAGCTGTAAAAGCTCACTCAACTCCTCCCCTTCCGGACAGCTCAAGCAACCCTGGTAAAAAAGATACGATCGTAGCAGTAGCTAGTAAGTTGTCCCTCATAAAAACAGGAACACTTCTACACTGGTTTGTGTACCATGTTTATTTATAAGTCTGTAAGTACTGTCTGACCAAAACTAGTATATTGAGATCTGATCACAATACAGGAAGAATCAAGATAATCAGAGCGCTCAATAATACAGGTGTAAATGCAAAACCCTGTGGATTGGATGTCAATATCCAGATACAAATCACATATTAACACCAGGTGTAAATAGCCAGACTTGCTGTGTTCTGTTTCCAGTCTTAGCTTTAAGCTAAGCTAACTAGCTGTTAATATATACTATCCCGACATGGAAAAGGTATCCAGCTTCTCATCTTGCTCTTGGCACAAAAGTGAATAGGCGTTTTAAAAAATGTCAAACTATTCCTTTAAGTACATATTGATGCACCATTAGTGTCTCTTTTAAAATGCACGGATGCAGTACATTTACCCATGACACGTTATCCTAATGGCACTTTGAAGCATCAGGCAGAACCTACTGTAAGCGTATGGCAGGAGTCATCACGTTCTACTGCTCCATAAGTCCAAATATAAAAGGCAGCTCAATCAATTAAGTCAGGGAAGCTTGGCATAGAAGTAGTAAACTAGAGGAGCGGTAGTAGGAAAGGGCTGGAAGCCAAAGGCCAAGGATGTGTTTGATTTTGCATAATAAAAGCTGGAATGATTTCTATTGTTTATTGTTTCATCCAGTCTGCCTTTGTCACTATTCTGCCCAAACATATTCAAATTGGAACATTAATTTAGTGTAATAGTTTAAATTGTGTCAACATAAGTGTGTAAGTATGATATTGAGCCACTGTCTATGTGCTAACAGAACCAAAGCATAATCAGTCAACTTCAGCTGTCTGTCATTAACAGTATACAAGCTTCATAGCACACATGAAGTTTCCCTCCGTAGATTCACATCCTCTCTGGAGGTTGACAAAGACAAGGTATTACATTGTGACCGGCAGCCCTATATGTTCTCACACATGCTATAGAATTGCACGTAGAACAGTTGAATACAGCATGTGCAGGAAGGGAAATTACAGAGTGGAGGAAGCATGGTGTGTATATTTCTGTGTGTGCAATTCTGTTGGGGGATTTGGTCAGCGTTTCGCTTTTCAGGTCGTCCTTGGGCGCCGTGACCTTAGAACCCTGTGGACTGGTAGATTAAGTGGTGTTTCAGCACCTCAAGCCAAAGCAAATAAAAGCCGCAAGCTGTCCCCTTCTTGCTTCTGCACTCTGATCACTGGCTGTGTGCAGAGCCAAAACCTGGTGGTGAGGCAGATGCTGGTCTTTGGACACTAGGGCAGTATATGTGCATTACCTTGACCCAAGGACTAGTGATACTGTTCCAAATATTGTGGGGCGATTAAAACAAAATACAACATGTTGCCCATTAGTTTTTCAGCTGCGTCTTTTGTGTCAATACATTTAAAGAAGAGACAGGAAGACTTTTCTGTGTTGCTTCAAGAAAAATGAAATTCAAATTTGGATTTCTGTACTGCGTATTTAATGTTTAAAAAAAAAAAAATCATATTAGTGGTTATCAGGTGTGGACTGTGGAAAATGCTTGATTAAATTCCTTGGATTTTACTCAATCATTTGTCATTTAAATTTGAATATTATGCAAATTTGTGCCAAACACAAACTCATATTCACTATAGTGAAAGAAAAAAAAACATTAAAAAAAGGGCATCCTATTTTTCCCCTTGTGGAAAGAAATAGTCAAACGAAAGCTGGTCAGCATCCTATTCAGTCACATACGTTGCCTGAGTCACCTTCAGTAGCACTGCACTGTATGTTTTCTTCTATCAAGAATTCAAGCCATTTTATTTCTGATCAAGATGACACTGATTGATCTAAGCCGCTTAATGCCCAAACCAAGCTCTAAATGGACTGAGAATCATTTTGAAATGAAATGAGTCGATTGACATTTAGGATTATTGCTAGAATAGGATATATGAGCCTCATAAAGGAGACAGGACCAATGATATTGAATCTAGATGGGCTCAAAATGGAAAATTGAACCGTAGAGATTGACCCTTCGCTCTTGGAAGGAACTGACTTCAGCAGCACCATTGCCGGGGCAGAACAGAAAGTTCAGCAACTTCCCAGTTTCACATCTGCCTCCAAAGTCATTTCCCAGTGGCAACACCCGACATTTAAATGTTTCAGTCCCTTTTTTTGTTCAAATGCATCCGTTGAACTCCCAGAATGAAGTCCCCTAAAGACCCTGACATTCAACCGATTGGCAGTAGCCATATCATAATTCATGATTGTTATCATTTACTGTAATATAGGACAGAATTGAACCTACCCTCCGACCAACGCATGATGAGACAGAAGTAGCTTTTGGGAATTTGGCCAAAACATACATAGCAGCATGGCCAAGGAGATGAGTTAGAGCTCTTATTCTAAAGCTTTTATCTGTCAAGATTTGGGTAAATGAGCAAAATATATACACTATAATATTTTACTGATTGGGGGGCTGTGACTGGTTTTTGCTTCTGATTTTCAAAAAAGGAAAACATGGAAATGTCAAATTTCTTCTACACTACATGATCTTGATATGTTTTAGGGGAGAAACAAACCATGCAGTTGCAGAATCATGACTCATACAGTCGTCCAAATAGATGTCTCATAGTGAAAACTGAGCATGTGATTTGTGGTCAGACTTTTTCTAGTCAGCGATATCTCTCAACCTAAATCCAATCAGGACTTTGTCCCACACTGCTATAGCGCCTAAGGCACTGGGAGTAAAATGTCATGTTCCATGGCCCAACACTGGTAGGGATTTAGACTCACAAAGGTGCACAGAGGAAAGGTAGATCAAATACATGAGACAAATCTCCTCTGGTGCATTTTTCTCTGTTCTCCCAAGATCTCAGTGAAGAGTGTGTTTGCCTGAATGAGCTGCTTGCATTAAGTCACTGCTCATAAATCAACAAAAAAAACATCCCAATATTTAGCACTTTTATCAGTGCTTCCTGTCGTTCAAACACATTTTCTGGGAGTTTTCTTCCTGATTCTTCTGTGCTGCCGACTGTTTCTCTGATTGTTATGGGTCTTTTCTCTGCTGGGAAAATCTGTAGGTGTACATTACTCACAGCGTAAGTATACTCCCCATGTGTAACGCAATAAACTGAAGAAATTATGCGGGTCTCTGTGTCATTTTAAAAACAAAAAAAGTTGATGGTGGTCAGACCTGTGTTTGGAGAACAGCCTATCTCTTTTGGTTTTCCCGTGGAGCCCCTCATAGCTTAGTGCTTTTGAGTTCTGGCTGCCACATCAATCTCATTTCCCAAAGAATCTCCTGTGCTCCAATGTGAGTGAGGAAGAATGACGGTTGCTACGTTTGAGCTCAGCTGAAGACACCCATCCCTAGCAAAAGGAGATGGATGGAGTCAGTTAGCATTGCAGGCACACCTCTTGCAGCTGTGGAAGAGGACGGTCTCACCCTCGCTCTCCGAACTCATCTCTCTGTCTCTCTGTTTTCAGCGAACACTACCTCTTTTCTTCTCTCCTGGCCTGTCTCCCTGACACGCATGGCTCATGCTCTCTATGTTTTATGCACCAGATCCATGTGAAACAAGGTGTCCCATTCACTCACCTTGGCGTACGTGTTTAACATGCTTTCTGTGGTGCTCCAGGATATTCATGCAACCCGCATTAATGGATGTTCCAGTTTTTAACAACCTGGTTCTCATTTTTCATAGCTTTGCCCATGATTTCTTTCTGCAATAATTACACTGAACTTAACATTTTTGTAATAAAGATCCATTATACAGATAGATCAAACTTCCCATTTCAACTTTGACAAAACAAATCTCTTAAGTTGTAAGTAACAGGAATTATCCTTTAAGCATGAACCCGCCATTAGGTTTACTCACTAGCATTTAAAATGGTACAATTTAATTGCAAAATCACACAATTGAAATGGCATTGCTTTGGAAACTTTGTTGAACTTTGACACACAAAGCTATTGTACCTCGTGTGTTTTCTAAATTTTGAATTAACAGTTCATTCGTTTGTTAACAGTTGAGAGGCAGGAGTCAATGATACAGATAAAGCTACGTCTTTTGAAACTGTAAATTCATGTCTCTAGGTTCCTCTTGGAATTGCGACCCTGTATCTCAATAAGATTACCTGAATAAAGATAAAGTTAAATTCGATCATTTAAAAGAAAATATTCAGCAACTAAGCTAGCTCGCTAACTGACAACTTAGTATAATGACTGACGACAAAGCTCAGCAGGATAACATTAGCTACTGTGGAGAGCTTTTGTGACTGACTAGCAATAGCATGTTCCCAGCTGGCTATGCTGTTAGCAATTCAATTGCCAGCGACACCGACTTGCAACTTATCAGTACATTACTACGTTTCTAAAACCACACACTTAACAAAGACGCCTGGATGAATTTCGCTGAACCACTTTCTGGTGTGCCTTCACCTTTTATTCTCTTTTTGCCTTATGTGACTCCTCTCCTTTTCTTCCTCTGACATCACACCTCGATCCATACTGCTCAGCAGAGAAGTCCCGGCACAAAATGTTCACCAGCTTATCAGACTACGAACCTTCACTCAGGGGACAACCAGTCAGAGTTTATCGCCCCGAGGAACTAAACTCACTATCCAACAGGACGGCTGATATTTACGTCCTTTGGCTGTTTCAGCCGCTCCCAGCCAATTACCCTGCAGATCAATCAGCGGCTCTGCCTGTCTCCTGCTTCCATCCTCTGTGGCAGTTTGCTACCCATGCATGCTGTTCAGCTACAGATGCTGTGGGGGTCAGGGCGCAGCTCTGTTGTAGCTGGAAGACTGCAGTAATGTAAACCATGCTGGATGTGGGGGTGTATTCGTTTGTTACCCGGTTTGGGGATTGGAGTAAAGGGGTTGTGTCTGGTATTGACTGACTGCACGCACCATATGTATCAATACCCTTGTGTACCTGGAGTATGCTGGAACATGTGTGTGTGTGTGTTTTCTACACCATGCATCTCTCCAAACTGTAGCACAATTTTGGCTGCCTTCCTAATCAATCCCCTGTCCTGCGTCCACAATAGAGCGACCTATTGTGTATTCACACCATTGTACACACGATCCATATGGTCTTTGCTCTCAGAACTGCATTGGAAATTAGCTGGATTGTTCCAAGTGTGTTTTTCCCCCTGTTCCTTTGCTCTGTAGGCATAACAACTCGCCTAGGGCTCTTTGTTTCATTAGCCTATCACCGTGGTGGATCCTTGGCTGTCACGCTGAGAGCCTGACTCTCTCCATTATGCTGTATTAAGCAGCAGTGAGATTGACCTGTGTGTTTTATCTCTGCACACATTAAGGCCTCAAACGTCTTGGAGAATTATTCTCTTAAGGGTTGATTGAAAAGGTCTTTTCATTTTTGGAAGGTGAATTTTTTGTTCGCTCATCGCTCCTGATTTGTACCCCTGTTTTTTGAAGGTTGACGCAGAGCAGATTGCATTCCATGCTTGACGGGTTTTGCATTTGTTTTCATCTTCATCTTATCAGGATGCTTCCTTTGGGAGTTCCTGTATTAACATATGGGGACAAAAATGCTAATAACTGCCTTAAAAGGAGTTTGAATGATGGTCTGTTTTCTTTACCCACATGTTTCTCCACCATTTTCTTACATCCTTTTTGGCAGCGGATGGGACTTTGCTTTCCCAGTTTATCATCTCAGAGCAAATGTCTGATTCCGAAGGGAGCTAAATCACATTGGGCATCAAGGTAATCTAATAGGTAATGGCAAGCTTTTGTATATCCGCTAGGAGAAGTATGTCAATGTTCAACAACTAAGGAGGGTAAAACCATGATGAGATTATGAAATGTGGAATTTGAGTAATCCTCAAAACATTTCAGAATAATAAAACATTTGTAGATTCAAACAGACGCCAACAACAATATATAATACTCCCATATAGGAAATGACAATAAAATGAGTTGATGGTACACACAGAAAAATAAAGGTGCCATCTGGAACCGAAAATGGTTCTTCGGAGTGATGCCATAGAAGAACCATTTTTGGTTCCACAAAGAACCTTTCCGACCAGGGTTCTTTAAAGAACCATTTCCTTAAACAGTTCTTTAAAGAACCCACAAAGGTGCCTCAAAGAACCTTCAAAAAATGGTTCTTTGAAGCACCATTTCTGGTTCTTTGAAGAACCTAAAGACAAAAAGGTTCTTTAAAGAACCTTTTTCAAAAAGGTTCTTTATGGACCCAAATGGTTCCATAAAGAACCCTTTTCAAATGGTTCTTTAGCTAAAAATGGTTCTTCCAAGGAATAAATGGTTCTTTAAAGAACCGAGTTTTGGAAAACGTGATTTTTTTTTTTTTTACATTTAAACAGCATAACAATGGAATCAGGGTTCCCACTCTTTTTTAGAGATCATATTCCAGGATCCTTTCTGTGATGATCTATAAAATCATCTTTTACATGCACGGAAATGATGGCAAATTGATTTGTGGATAAAAGAAACACCTGTAGATGTACTGCACTTCACTTTATTGTCAGAAATCAACTCTATACAATGTTATCCATGTGCTGCAGTGTCCTATCTAAGAAATATTCAGAGCATTTGCCACTCTCTGCACAACTACAGGTACCCGTGTGTCCAGCTTCAGGATAAATGCCTCCAAAAACGAAAATGTTTTTTTTCAGATGATAGAGGGCCAACACAACACCCATGGCCAATGAACCGTCTGCGTCTTCATTGTCCACCATCATTTTTTGTCCATCCACTGCTACAAAAACATCTGTGCCGTCACTCAGGGGCTTGCCATCGCTGCTGCTCAGGACAATTGTGGGTGTCGGGTTGAGTTAACTGCGCATGTAGCAATGGCATAATTTTTTAATTTGTAAAAAAGTTTTAATAAAGAATATTTGATAGCTAAAGTAATTAGATAGTTCACATCTAGACATACAGTAACATTAACCCGTGTTAGTTAATCAGCTAACGCTAATGACATTTTACATATATTTCACAGGCAGAAGCATAGCACCTTAGCTAAATTAAGGTTAAATATATTTTCGCGCGCTATCTAGGCTAACGATTTAACGTTAGCTAGCTAACTAGCGTTAGCTTCAGCCAACTAGCTAGCAGACAAGCAAAGGCAATTAACTAATGGTCAAGTTACCGTTAGAAAACGAAATACATGCGAAATGAACTCATAACGGTTTCAACAACCTACGGATTGTTGAAACTAAAAGTCTAACATTACCTCAAAATCCACAAATATATATATGCGGCATCCACAAAACGAGGGAAATATGGCGCTTCCAGCCAAGCTACAGGCACCAATACTATATATTCGATGTAGACTAGCTTATTCAGACACTCGAATAACAGATGGCTGGGACATGATAAAAAAGAGCAATAATTTACCTGTAATAACCAAGCTTCCAACACTTACCTTAGACCGACCACTGTTAGTTGCGGGCGACTGGTTTGAAAAGACGTTGGTCTGGTCAGTCAGAGAGATGGACGACTGTCACTTGGAAGTAGGCAGGGCGGACACATATCTCATGATATATATATATATATATATAACTACCCCACACCCAGATCATGGCAAGATAGATTTTTTCTAATTTATCCCATCCCCCACGATTCAACAACTCAAACATGAATTAAGAACCCTTTAATATCCCAAATAACCATTTAATACCCCAAAGAACCATATGAAAAACATGTAGAACCATCCAATAGATAAAATGGTTCTTCAGTAGGGGATGGTTCTTCGTGGAACCACACTGCCTTTTAAAGAACCATTTAAGAACCTTTTTTTTCCTGTGTGTACATTTCATGAAATGAAAGTGCAGCTTGGGTCATATACTGTTGGGACCTGTAGGGTTAATGCATATCATTACCATTTGATAGGCTTATAGAAAAACCATGACAAGTGGTTTATGGTTTAAAAACTGACTGTAATTCTGAGTCCATCATATTTAATATATTCTAGGGTTCCCTAGGTTCAACCAAGGAAGGAATATTCACTGTAATAATAATGGAACAAAAATATGTTTACAGGGCAGAACAGAATAGTCTGTATCAGTCTGTAACTATGCAGGGTGTAGAGAGGTGGTTCAATTGATGCCTGCTCGTTCATACCCATAATGGCAGAATTTTGAAGCAGGCCAAGGCAACATTTTATACAGAAAAACCTGCTTGACTCTACTGCTTCCCCCCCAGTTCTCCACCCGTCTGTTTGAAGGATTGATATTGCACCCAGAGGATCCATTATGTGAGCTTGCGGGCTGCTTAACAGCTCCTACAGGAAGGGCCGGGTTAAATTTCAATGTTTAATGTTTGTGGTCCTGAATGTTCATGTGACATTTGGTTTTCTGGGGGTGTGAAACAGATTGCGCGATGTTCTTTGCAGTTGTTTTCACTTCACTTTGCTGAAGGTGGCAAGCATTTGCTTGCCTTCCGAAACCTTGAGTCACGAGAACTGAAAGAACTCTCAGCATGATAGCGCCACAAACATAAACATGTTCTCAGCAAGGTGTTGGTTTCTGTCAGCTTCTCCTGCACATTCTGTCGTCGTTTATCCTTCTCAAAGCTCAAATTGCTCATCCATCTGTGATAATTGAGGTGCAGGAGGGTGCGAGAGAACAATTTTACTTCTTCTCAGGTGCACCAATTGAGCCCAGCAAGTCAATTAAGACCATCGTCTTCTATTGGACGTCATTCTGGTGGAGATTGCAAAGTGCAAGGACCTGGAAAGGTCAGGAAGTCGATCATGTGTGTTCATCTCTCTCTTCTCCCTCAAACAAACACTAACAGCCTGCTGAACAGCATGGCCTTACTGGCATTTCATTTTCCATTTGGCAAGCTCGATTAATCACAGCACCCCTATACAATGCGACTCACATGGCCACCCATCGTTGCTGGCTTTCATTATTCCCCCACACTGGGAAATGTACAGCTCAAGGAAGCTAATGTGGAGGAAGAGTATACTGCTGCATGTACGCGCTACGTACAGTATGTGATCGATGCAAAGAGACAAAGAAAGAAGAAAGGAAAGAAGAATCTGGCGACACAAAGAGAGATTTGGATTGCTGTGAATAGGTTATGGCCACGCTGTGTCCTCGCAAGTCTGATAAAAGATTGGGACTGCTCCATGTCCCCTCAAGGCTCTTCTGCTTCTATCTGAATATTCATTGAGCTGACACTGGCTTTTCTCGCCACCGTCTATAAAAGGATGCCAATTGGCTTTTACCTTGTGGCCACTAATAAGCCTCTGTGCCTAACATGCATACAAACGACTCCTCATGATACACAGACACTCATTTCTGCACTTCCTTATAAACAGCCTTGAAGCTGCTTATTGCACTTTCAGTTTATTCTTTGTATGGTTGGATTGTTGTGGCTGAAAAACAATACTAGAAACTAGTTTTTCTGTGACGGATGCTTTATATCTCCAGGATTAAAATGTTATACACATACTGACTATCTTTCATGCATGCACTATCAATTCTATATCATGAAATATCAGATCTGCAGCAGGGGGATCAAATTGTTTTAGGAAATGCTGTATGCCGGCTGTAAAAATGGTCATGTTTGTGAGGAAGAGAAAATAATGTCTTAATACTTAATTCATAACCACCCTCGCCATGTATAGCAATCTTAAAAATTCAGGCATAATCCTTTTGGGCCTCTTCTGGCAAAATGTAGAATTCAAGTGAGATTGAAATCAACATCCCTTCCCTAGATAGCCGTGTGCCACAAGGACATCATTTTATTTTTCTTAAATTAGAAAAGATTAGTTTAAATCTGCGGGCCTTGACTGAGAATTCTGTCGTCCTCTGAGCAACACTTTATTTCTTAGTATTTCAAAAGTACACCAACTTTACCTTCTGACTTAGTTGATATTTCACTCTGTCCCTTTTCGATATGAGGTGAAAATATGTGTGCTGGCTGTACTGGTTAATACCAGAGGAAAATAATTTGTCTTAGTCCCAAATGAACTTCACTTATCATTTCAAAGACCTTTTACTCGACTGGGGTGTTTGCGGTGGAGCAAAAATTCTGTACAAATAATTCCATCTAAAATGACATGCAAAAGGCCATTCTACCACAAGCATGGAGCATATGATTGTAATCACGCATTTGTGAACCAATCTCCACTGCCACAGCATTGTATTTCAACACAGCAAAGAGCAAGGGAAGAGGGCTTGAAACAGAATCCCAGGATCACTCATCAGACAGAGAAATAAAGAAAAGTGGGGGGTATGAGATGGTGGTGGGATTAGGTTTAAATCCACCTAAAAAGAATCCTCATTGTGTGTTTGTAGTTTATAGGAGAGATTGGCTGATCTGGAGGGAAGACGGAGTCATTGATTTTATCCTGCTCTGCCTCCGAAGAGGCAAGGCTTTGTGGAAATTGTGCTAGAAAGAGCTCAGTGGAAATGCTTAAATTGAGTGTGTGGAGAGCATGGCTTTGGCGTGGCTTAAATATTAATTTGCTGGTGGCACTAGCTCTGCAGTGAGGTTTTAGCTCCTAGCGGTGGATCCCTTGACACGCTACTTGTCAAACATCTGGTGTTTCGCCCTTCCGCCTGAAACAAAGGTGATTTTAAGAAATCTGGCATTTTAGTGCTGAGTTGCAAAGCATTTACGGTTTTCCTGTTGTGGAAGGCCTCCCTCTTGCCTCTCAAAAGCCTGAAGCTGGCGGGCGTGTTAGTTGTAGTTGAGCATATATACTCAGCTCTGATTGGTTGCACTGAAGTAGTAAATTTCCTGTGTTTACAGGGAGTGTAGCTTGATGAAGCTCTGCCATATTGAATGGGGAAGCTGCAAGAACAGGATTTTTCTACTAGTGTTTAAAGCGCTTTGAGTTGAGTAACTCCTGTGTGGGGGGGAAGATTACGCGAGACTTTCGTTTCATATATTGTCCACAGCATGTGTCCATATGCTGTGTGCACACCTCACTGAGGTCCAAACTCAATCTGAGCCAGGCCCCCTCGGAATGTGGTCTTAATTAATCAGATCCAAATGTGAGCTAGATCCGATCTGGGAACCAACAGTCTTGACATGCGTCCTGGCATGATCGCCTCTAGTGCAGGGGTGTCAAACTCATTTTCACCCTGAGCCACATCAGCATCATGGTCGCCCTCAAAGGGCCGGTTGTAACTGTAAGACTGTATAAATGTAACTACTCCCTAACATATTGTTAAATAACTGTCTCTGCATTTGATTATTGTTTATTCAAGTGTAAAAAGATTGTACATGCTGTTATATAAATGTAAAATTATTATTTAAGCACATTTCTGTTAACATAAATCATTTTAATAGGGTTAAGAAACCCACATTACTCTATCAAAGATCAAACTTTTAAAGAAAATAAAGAACAAATCATCAAGCACAAGTTATTACATTAACTTTGTTCAAAGCTATTTTTGTCATCTCACTGCATCACTAATATCCCTCCCTGTTGTCGTCCAGTGCATGGCAGCTACATCCAAGAGCTCCTCACTGACGGTCCAGTCTGCCTTCAGCCTGTTATAAACACTGATAGATGATGTGTGATGTGTCCGTGTTGTCTGTGCTTTCATCAACAGCTAATGAAGAAGACAAGTAACTGCTCGTCTCTTCGGCTAGCTGTGTTGTCAGATTGCCTGCTAGTTCCTGAACTCGGTCTGCGATATTTTTATTTTCAAGTCTAACTTTAAATTATAATTTTTTTATTAAAAATGCTGGCGGATTCACAGGCCACATGTAATGACGTGGCGGGCCTTGAGTTTGACATGTCTGCTCTAGTGTTTAAGTTCGTACGTATAGTAGTTTTATTCTAATTCTAATCATCAAGATACCACCCCTCTTCTGCAAGGAGGCACCTCAACCAAACTGCAGGAGTCGCTATAGTGCAGTGCCAAGTGGCCAACTGGCTTCCCACAGCGTGATCACAATCAGTTGCGTTTGTTGAAATGTGCAGCCAATCCTATACGCTGCCAAGAACTGAATCTTCAATGCGCCCCTTATAAAGTTTTATGTGAAGGGTAAATCCATAAGTTTCCAAACATTGCTGCCCTATTCAGGAGGAAGCACAGTTGCAATGATGTTATGGTATGATCCACAGCAATGACGCCTATTGTTGAGTTGGCAGTTTAGTTGTCAGAGTTTTGAGTTTTCTGCTGCTTTACTTTAGTATAAAGACATTGACAGTGAACGTAGTGTTGATTTTCTTTTGGCACAACTTGCGTTTTGTCAACACAATTTAAAATCTCTTTTGGGTGTTCTCGGTGTAATCCTGATTAGGATTGGGGTTTTTCCATTTCATTAAATGTGAGAGGGATTTCATCAGCTGGAGGCTGGGGTTCAGATGTGTGAAGCAACATAAATTATACTATTTCCCTCCTATAAACTAACGGATGGGATTATGACCGAGGCATTAGAAACAGAGTGAGTGAAAAGAGTTTACATGAGGGCAGGGTAAATCCACCAACCAGCCTGTCTTTTGTGCCAAAGGTTTCATTACATGTTCAGTAATGGAGGAACGGTGCAAACTCCATCTTAATCACTTTCCCAACTCTGTCATTGCACCCTTTTTGTATTTTTTGCTTTGAGCAATCTGTGCTGCAACTTGGCCGGAAATGTGATTAGCCGAGCTCACCGAGAGCAGCGTTTCATTACAGTGGAGTGAGATCTTTATTTGATCCTACTCTTTTTGCACATTTCCCCGTTAATACCCCTTCTGATGTCTGATTAAAACTCTCACAGTAATGTGCCTTCAACCCCCACCCACACTCACACATACTCGCACTCCCTCGATCAGACACAAAAAGCCAATTTGAGAAAATTAAAAATCTTTTAAAAGGATGTATAGTTATCTTACCCGTTTCCAACGGACATTTTTATGTAACTCAATTGATGCATGACTGCTTCCATTAACTTCTGATCCCTAAATTGGTATAAATACTCTTTTCAATTTAGATAGTGGCGCCTGGTGAATGGGGCGTTGCGTTGCCGTGCATGTAGAGTACGACCTCCGCCACACTTCTTGACGAATCACTCATTCTTTTATGATCCAGCTCATGTTCACCCACTGCAGCTCTGCTGGCACATTCAAAGAATCAGCTGCCTCCAGTGATGTGGAGATATCTCTCAATCTTTTATGGTGACTAAAGCCTGAAATTGCATATGTAAATCTTTGACAACAAAACCCTGTGCCACCATCTGATTTTTTTTTTTATTCATTCTGAGTCATCTCAATCAATTTGCATCCCCTTTCTGTCAGCAAATTTATCGTCTTCGTCATCCACTTCTTGACTCTCTTGCTCAGCTTTTTATGCAGTGCCGGAGCAACCTTGTATTTTTTTCCCTCACACCCATTCCTCTGAGGCGCATAGTTTGTAAATGTGTGCGAGACAGTCAGAGAGGGAGATGTAGCGACACGCTAATGGGGTTTATCAAAGTCAACCTGAATACTCTTAACAGTCTGGGCCTGAATATCAAAGCGTAGTCTCCACTCCACTGCCAACTACTCTGGACATCCATCAAACACTCAGGCAGGGGAGAGCCTAAATTGACTAAATTGGATGACGGAAATGTTTGCATTGTAAGGACAAATACTCTGATGAAGGTCTAATCCCAGTGTGTCACTTTGACTGTGATAAAACCTGAAATTTCGGGGACTTCTCAAAGGTGTGTTGCAAGAAGCTCCTCTCTATTTGAAACCGTGTGAAAGAATGAAGAAGCAGCCATCCTTGTCGGTAAATTATGCCATAATGCTGCGAGGCCTGCTCCAACATACTTTATGACATGCTATCGATTCAAGAGAAGATGAAAGGAAGTGCTGTGTGATTTGATTTCTCATTCAGGGGTCTTAATTCCCCCTGACACGCATTGAGAAACAGACGGTCCTTTTGATTGCAGTGAATCTGACCAACAGGGTTATTCTCTCTGGGAGATCAGAGTCTTTCTCCCCATTTTATATTAGACTTCAAAGGTTGCATACAGAAATATATGCAGTGTATATACAGTATATATATATTCATATTTTTGATAGCCGTGGACACACTGTAGTCCATCATGAATCTGCGTGTGTTGTGCGTGAGAGTAATGTTTGCATACTTTCCTGGCAGTGATAAATGAAAGTATATTTGTAGAATTAATGAAAAATATATTGACACTCTGCACAGTATGCCCATGTAAGGGAAGAAAATCCATTATGTGAATTGTACTTTGCTTTCTCCCCTGGTCGCAGAAACAGATATTTGCATGCTTCACTTTGAATTGCATAGTTACATATCATCTTCTGCCACATGCTGCCACTCTTTAAATGGAGCTTTGTAGTTAGGACTGGACACCATATAGAAATGGATTTTGGTATTATGCTGCTGTGCCGTGAGATTACAGCCCCCCCTTCTTGTTCGTATTTATGGCTGAAATACTGTGAAAGGAGAGGTTACAGATGAGATAAACGTGTGATTCAGTTTATAGCCAAGTCAAGCAGGAAACAGCACAGTCCTAATGAGAAGCAATGTAAAATGTCTGAATGAATTCAAATTATTTCCTAAAAGTGTTTACAAATCAACATAGTCAAATAATTGGCATGTCAAGGATGCCTCATAATGAAAAAGGAAATGCAGTTAATTTAACAGCCATGGTTGCAGCTCTGACATATTGTTTACTATGTACACCATCTTAGTTTAGCATTTTAGTTTGCTAACATTTACTAATGTACTAACTTCACCTGATACACAAAGGACACTAGGCATATATTTTACAGGATGAGTCCGACCTGATGGTGGCCTTATATAAAATATCAGTGAATCACCAGAGTCATTTGGATTCATCCTCTGGGCACCATGAATATCTGTACCAAATTTCTCGGCAATGCATCCAAAGGTTGGCATACTGTTGGCAGATATATATATATATATATTTTAGGATCAACCCAAAAATCCAGTAGTGGTCGGGACAAACATGCTCATACACACTTTCACATATCATTGTCAAACCATATATCTCTATCAAATTACAGCAGTAGATGCAGTGTAAGCACACTGCAAAGGCCAATGCGCCAGTGACACACACATCCATACACACACATTTTAACTGTATAGTTATTGATCGTTCCTCTATGTTGCTGAGACAGATGCTGTTTCTCCCAGGATAGTACTACACCGCTTGGCTGGTGGCCTTTCTTTCTTCCTTTTCATTTCTCCCTTTCTAGCTAGATAGCTATCCTTCATCAGCAGTCACATGTGGGCACACACCCAGACACACACACACACGCTCACCTCAAGTCATCACATCACTAATCACCTGCCTCTCGTACTTGAATTGAGACAGTTTGCGGTCCTTCACATTTGTCTTTTTTCCCGATCTCTCTCTGCCTCTATCAGCTTCTCTTTTGCCCGTTCTCCATCACTTGCTTTTCACATTTCTCGATTCTGTTTAAAGGCGTGTATTCGTTTACTTCCTTCCTTCTCTCCAGCCTCTGCCATTTCTTCACCATCTGCTGTTTCCTTATTCTCTTTCGACTCCAAAAAAACCCTCTGTGTCTCTGTCTCACTTTCTCGACAGCCAAGACCAATATTTCTCACCCGGTCTTTGTGTTTCAGCCTGTTATTTCTGCCATTTTGCAGTAGACAGGTTGTACCCTGCCCACCGCCTCTTAGCACCAAGCTGGGCGTCTCGCTGACTTACCACTCACCCTTGGTTGATGCGGTCTGTGTCTACTTACTGGATGATTCACAAAGTCTTCGTTTCTGCTGCTTCATTGCCAAACGTTATTGTAGTTCAGAGCACTGAGAAAAAATATTTCCCACCAATCACGAACTATTTTGTGCTGATTATTTCCTAAATTAGAGTTGCAACTCACAATTATTTTCATCATTGATTAATCTGTTTATTATTTCATTTATAAAACAAATAATTGTTGACTCTATAAAAGGAGCAAACATTTTTGAAACGTGTGTAAAATGTTCTAGACCTTAAGGAGACTTCAGTCTAAAATCCAAAGGTATTCAGTTTACAATGACAGCAACAAATCTCCACTTTTGAGTCATCTGAAGAGAATTTTTGAAATTTTTACTTCATAATTGACTGAACAATCAATGACCATAGTTTTTTTTTCTTTTGGCCAGAACGTTGATGGCATTTCCTCACATTATTTTCAATCTTAAGCTTTCATTTCATTTCTCCATTTCACGTAACTATGAAATAATTGGTGCATATTGAAGGTTACAAGTTACGGAGTAGCTCCGCACATACTGTACTGTATGTCTCAGAAGTTCTGGAAGATATCCCACAAGGATGCAAGTTGCTGTTTTTGACAAGCACACGCAGATTCAGGTATAGCTTGGTTCAGCAAGGTGTTAATCAGCGCTACTGTGACATTTTTGTGTTATGCTCAACTAAAGCAGCACCATGATTTATGACAAACGGTATGGAAAGTGTAGATTTCTGTTGGGTTTTTAAATAGACGGCACACAAGCATGTTTCTTGCTCAGGAGCTGCAGCAGTGAGCACACCACCAGTTTTTTGACAGCCTTTGGAGAAATAAGCTGTGGAGGAAGTGGAGCTTCGTAATGAATTCAAATGAATATTGAATGCAGTCCTTTACAAATTGCAGTTAATGCAAGAAAGCTCTTTAATGCAGCGTAAGTAAGATTTTAATGAAGTCACAAACACAATGCACACGGCAAAATGATGTGACTCCTGAACCACTCCACATGGATAAAACTCCTTGTTAAAAAGTCTCTGTTAAACCTCACCATTGATGGTGCAGTAAATTATGTTTTAGGCGTCCTTCTCCCCAGAAGGCCCTCTAGTTTTCTAACAAGTGAACTGTGATCTGTTGAGTAATTTGGTTGGGGGGAATCCACAGTGGGAACAGCTTAACAAGCAGTAATCTCCTCATCTGGCACTATGTGCTGTGTCAAGCACAAGTGGGCTTTATTTCACTTATTCGTTGGAACCCATCAAAAATAGATACAACTATTTTTAACTTGGCACCTGTGAAATAACGCATGTGAGGAAAGGATAATGAATGATCATAACAGGTGACAGAAGTATTCTGGTTTAAAGCCGGGGGCTGAGGAAGAATTGGACAGATCTTGCTGTGTTTATTTATTCATGCTCAAATCTGGCAGGCATGTAGCAAAAGCTATGTTGCAGTACTGCTTTCCTGCTGCTTAGACCCCTACAGCTAGTGCTGAGAGCTAGTGCTTGGCTCGCTTCCTGTTGCCTTCTTATTGTGCTGGTGGCAGATGAGTGTCCCACTGCCAAGTAGGCCTTATCCTTCCTTAAAGCTTCAAGTAGTATTTGGAAAAAAGCACCATCACTCCTATAAATGAGGTTGGAGAACATTTTAACTTCTTCAGACTCAAATGTGACAGAAAGCGTTGTTAAAGAAAATGTCCAACCCTAGCTTTAAGTTAATCTTTACTTGTCCGTGTTCTCCAAGCTCCGATGAACTCTTTCTTTAAACATTGACTGCTTACAAATTTGAAGTTCCAATGACAGTAAGAGGAAAATAAGCCTAGCTTGAAGTTATGAATGTTAGTCGAGCAAATATTCAATGACAGCCTAAGGAGGAACAACACTTGTACTCACCTATTAGCTTTTCTTAACTGGCACTTCTTTTGCTCTGTTGTAGTCGCCTCACAAACAAGCACACGCTGATGCACAATCACACACACACCTGCAGTAAAACACACACATGCAGGAAGGAGACTGCGCTGCCAGAAGGCAGATACTTGCAGATCTTGTGTTAGTAATGATAAAATGAGTCTACCTCTCAGTGGAGAAGGTTATACATGATTTTAACTTCAAATAGTTTCCCCCGGGATCTTTACAGTGGAGGTCCAGCAATGTGCACAACATGTTAGTGTGTGCTTTCAGCAAGCTCGGAGCAGAAACCTTAAACTCCTGCTGATCTGCCCTGAGGAGGCAAAGGAAACTGGGGACGCATTTAATACATACACACATACTGTGCAAGGATACTAGTAAAGTAAATGAATAGTCAATGTACTAAACATCTTAAAGCCACAGTGCATACTGTATGTACTGTAAAATACACACGGATGCTTCTGTCATGAAAATGTGCTTTTAAATGCGCCCTCATAACGCTCATGATGCAAAATCATAAAGTTGTTAATTTACAGTCTGCGATGAAAATTGTATTCAGTAAAAGAGTATATCTTTGCCATATCGATACAGCGGACATGGCGGACTATATTGTTCTGTGAGACACATATGGAGCGATAATGCACATCTGTTTGATCTAAGAGATTGGCAGTACTTACCACAGGAGGAAACTTGAGGCACTTCAGGCAAATTATCATGACTTAATTTGTTAATTTCTATTATTTGGGAACCTTGTGCAAAACAAGCAGGTTTAACACATCATACTGTTGTAAATCATATTAAGCTGCCATCTGGTTTTGACAAAAAAAAGCGTGTAATAGTGCTACGCTGTAGTTTCCAATAAAATAACATAATCTGTCTGCTTTCATTGTGATATGAGGACATACAGACATGAAGGCAATGTAGAGGAGTCTAAGTGGTTTTGGAGGTCATTCAAAAGCCGTGTTGTTGCTATAGTCTACTCGCCAGCTTTGATTCTGCTTTATTGATCGTTATCTTAAATATACATCGGACAGCAATGCGATTTATATAAAATAGATTTAAAATCTGGTTTGGGTTGAAAGATATTCTTACACAGATCCATGTAGAGAGCTTGTGAGGGGCCACGGGAGGAATAATGTTAAGAGCACGTTCACTGTGTGCAGAATATGGAGAATGGAGATATCAAATGTGAGAAGATAAACCACGTTCATTTGAATTTGAATGCACAGAATGTAAATTCTGCGCTTTGGATTTTTTTGGGCATTTATTTTATTTCTATTGTGTACAGCCTTTTTTTTCTATGGAAACTGTGCATATAAGCATAGGCCCAAACGCATTAACATGAGATGTGTGAATGTAAGCATAACTAAACTTTAAAAGAAAATCTGCCATGACAACCTTTTACATCACGCTGACCTTGTTGGCAATCAAGTTGTTTCTCTTGACACAGAAGTCACATTACTAACAAGGCAACGCTCAACATCTCAAAGTGATGCCAGGCATGTGTGTGACATGTCAAAATTATACAGACCTCAGGGTCTGAGAAAAGAGTCTTTGTTTCTGGACTGTCGTCACTCTCATGAGTCCAAGGCTAGTGACCGTAGACCCTCACAATGACAGCGGAGCACAGACACCACAGATCCAGATAGCACACGCTGAAACTCTTTATGTCAAACACATGAACTCCAGGATGCAGGGCTTGGATGTTAAACAGTCACCAAGACAACGCTTGTGCATGACACTCGATTTGATGGGTGGAAAAGTAGACAGTATGTCATACGATGGTTCAGTGGCGGCATGTTTGGCATTTCCGACCCAAGAACGATGGTCAGAAGCTGGAAGATGAAGGAGAGGGAGGGAAAGAAAAGCTTTCCTAACTCCTTTATGTTCTGCACCATGAGATAGAAAGCACACGCGGGGAGAGTTTGACAGGACAGGAGAGAGAGGGGCTGGCAGGTTGACAGCTTCTCTCTCTGTCTCTCTCTCCACACACACACACACACACACACACACACAAACATATAAGCATATACGTAAAGAGAAGAAGGACTTACTGTTAATAAAAGATTCTGCACCATCTAAGTCCTGTCAGAGGTTGGATACGGCTCTTTTCATCATAATTTATTCAAGAAAACGTAGGTGCCCTGTCAACACCATCACCTTTAACAAGTTAGGTTTTAGGATACAAAGTGTGCCAGGAGCTCCCTGAAGAGCACTGTTAAAATATTGTTGCAGGATGATATTAAAAGTGTACTGCAGGTGCTGATAGAGGGCAAAGCCATCAAACACTAGACGTATGCAGAGCCTGTAGAAAGGATCTGGCAATAATTATTAAATTTTTTTTCATTGTTTTCCAGATTAAAATTAACCAAACCTTTACTGCATGTATGATAAATAAGTAGTTTGTATTGTTTGTGGATGATGGTGACTTTAAAGAAATCTAAAACGTGTAAACAACAAAATAGTCTTGAGACCACCTTTTTTTTCTTCTTCTTCAGTTATAAACACAGTATAGGCTTTAGTAAAAACTCTGCAATCTTAAAACAGGTACAAACAGATCACTATATTGATTGCCACCTCAACCGGTTTTTCTCCTTTTATCCATGAAAGAAGCAGATATGTCAGTGAGGTGGCGGGAGTTGATTGCAGTGGCTTACGATAGAATTGAAAATAGATGGAGGCTGAAGAAAGGGTGGATAAAAAAAGGAAAGAAACAGGATATGAACAAGGTCCAAAAGACACAGAGCAACAAATCAGTTACTAAATATTTCCCCCTTGCTCTCACACCAGTCCTCCCAAGTGTCCAGGGTTGGAGTCGCTACATTTCATGGACATCCTAAGCACTAAGGACACATATAGATTAGCCCTCAAGGGCAGTCTCACAGTGAGCCCATTGGTACTGACTGATTATAGATTCAGCTTGACTGTTCGGCTCCTGCATCAACTAAGGATATCAGTGGAAGGGGACAGTGCCACTGGATACTTCCTAAAGTCACAGTCAAGATTATAGTAAATATTTCACTAAATGCTGTCACTGGGAGCCAACAGCAACTCCTGACTTTTTTTTTCAGTAACAACATGCTGTACATTCATATGTGTTTATCAAGTGTAATGCTGATGTTCAGTTCTCCATGTCCACCGTCTTATTCTATAGCAAGAGAAATCCATTGCTAATGGTAAAATAGCTTATGAAAGGTGACAATGCTTGGTTTTTTAAAATTTTCTTTATATGAGTGCTTTTCCGACCGCGATGTGATTGTCCATCAGCAGACTGGACCGGCAGCGGTCCAGTCTTATTAGAAGGCATTTCAGTGGTCTTGGCTGACTGAAATGATGAGCCTGTCACCAAAGATGCATCCATATGGGAGCATGTCAGAACAGTCATAAAAGCATTGACGGCAAGCGGTACGACAAATTGGAACATCTGGGCGCTGAAAGCCAAGCATACCACGCAAATGTTATACACATGCAGTGTGGGTACTAATGTATGCACACATACTTATGTTTCATACATAGAAACATCAAACAAATAAATAAATGAGGTTCCTGCATGACCCCTGTCTCTGGGTGCTCTTAAGACACAATATGATTGACCACAACACCATAACAACCTCATACATCACTGTCCTCTCAATGAAATCAGTGCTGGGAGTGATCAGTCATGTGCAGAGATAGGGGTGTACGGAAATTTATTGTGTGACACTGGAGCAGCTTTCTCTTACAGCATGATGGTAATGAGACTGCAAAAGACGGACACAGCGGTGCGGGTGGATTTCAGTTGATAGTTCATCACTTGCTCAATGTGCATGCTGATATTTGTTGCTGTGCCAACAGCGACTTAATCAGGTGTCACTGCAGTGAGTGGAGGTGTATTTATGTGTGGAAGCCTATTTGTCTGTATGAGAGAGTGGATGGATTTAACATCTTGTTTTGTGGTAGTGAATAAATCTGATGTCTATTCTCTTTTGAGGGTGTTGATTTAAAGGAACAGTTGGACGTTTTAGGAAATACGCTTTCTTGTCTGTACAGTGAATATGAAGCTACGTGCCAGAAGCTGTTTAGCTTAGCTTAGCACAAAGTCTGGAAACGGAGGGAAACAGCGTGAATGGCTCTGTCTAGAGGTAACAAAATTCACCAACCAGCATAACACTGCAACATGCTGTTTGTAGTTTTTGGATTAACCAAACGAGATGTAAGGGGATAAATTAGTTTTAGAGGTTCTGCTTGGCTGATTCCATTACCTTCAGACAGTCATGATAGCTGTTTCCCCCTGTTTTCATGCTGTCTTTAGGCTTTGCTAAGCTATCAGGCTGCTGGCTGTAGTTTCCTACTTAACATACGAGAGCTGTATCGATATTCTCACCCAACTTTCGGCAAGAAAATGTTAATGTTTCCCAAAAGGTCAAAGTATTTCTTTGAGAGATGCTTGTGTCAATGTAAGCTAAATGTGCTATCTACCTCTCCAACTTGTGGTTCAAATTAATTTACATTTATGTTTTCTATGGCTTGCTAACCTTTAAAACAAATTAAACACACATTCACAACCCCAGTTATTTGTATTTGTCATGACACAGTATATTTAAATGCATGTGTGCATGCCCTTCCTTTGAAGTGCTAATATCACAGTATTTTTTTTATTGATTATTGGCTTCCAGTGCCATCAATAAGTGAGATTGCCATCTTAGATGAAAGCAGAGTAACCAACAGTGTAAAAGTACAGAAGTGCTGAGCTTTTAGAGCTGGATCAGTGTGAAAGAGGGATTGATACTCAAACATTCTGACCTGCTCTGCTACGCTGTGAGTCCAGGTAGGAAATGCTTCACTCAGCTTTTTTAAGGGGTAAAGCAACTGTTAAAGAAAGCATGTCAAATGTGGGACGTCTGCAGTTGCTTCTACATTTTATAGTTTCTGTGTTATGTGAATTGGCTCTCGCGGCTATTGAGCACATACAGTATTTATCTCAAGTGAATCTATGATGTGCTGAATCGGTGCTGGTGCCTACAGATTCATAGGCTCTGTAACGTAAGGTGAGACAAGAAAGGTCCTCACTCTTTTTTTGCACAAAAAACTTAATGATCAAGTCTTTTTTTGTCAAACTGTCAATACTAGTAATACACATTTAAAGGAATTAAATACAAGGTTCAAAATGATTTAAAATACTTAAGAATGTGGGTCTCTAAAGCCACTCCCATTTCAAATTGAGGCATTTCAGCTGTTTCCTTTTTCCCAAATTGTTGGCGAAATGAAGTCCAACACTGCGGTCACCCTCCATTACCCTCTAGTCTGCTCTGCTCGGAGTTGTTTGGAACAGTAAAACCTGAGGTTGCCAGTGTAAATGCAGTTTTCAGTGTGCAGATAGAAATGTAATATATATTAGTACGTGACTACAGTACCACCCTGCCCTTCTTAAGCATCCCTCCCCCTCTCTGTCTCTGTTGATTGCATTTACTTATTTGGATATAATGGCCATGACTCGAAAATACGCTATGCTGCAAGGAAAGCACTCAGCCTGGGTATTTGCCGTCATTATGTTTAACCACTCTGGGGGATTACTTACATGGCAATTCCATGCAATTTCTTATTTATTGTGACATTTTGACATTGTGATCACAAAAGGAATTTTCTTTTTCTTGAAATAACACCCAATGAAATGAGCGTTCCAGTTGGTGCGAAGCTAGATTTGGCAGTTTGCTGCCAGTCACCCTGTCAAACAGTCTCTCCAAGAATAATTTGCTGACTTGCGTAAATATGTTCTGCCTGTTGTGGCCTTAATGCACAATCAGGATTGGTTGGCTAAATTTAGCAGGAAAAGTGTTTTTGGAAATAGACTGCATAGACAGAGTCGGGGAGGGTAAGAGCAAGACAGAGTTTGAGAAAGACAATGGCCCCTGGAACAATAAGTACAGAATATTACTTTTAGTACGAGCTTATGATTTGGAAGGGGGAAGATGAATCCAACAAATCCAATTCAAACCTACTTCTATTGGCATGAACAAACAGTTATGTAAAAACACCACATACAGGAAAAGAGAAAATCAATCCAGTTCAGTTTGAAAAAATGGCCTTATGTGTCTCCATACAGCTGCTGTTTCCAACATTGGTTGAAGAGACACCAGCCCTGCATGGATTATCCTCTGGGCTCAGTGGAGAGAGACTCAGTCAGACCTAACGCAGGTAGCCCACCACACTGAATATTCCCATTCTGATTCAGCCAATTTAACAGCTCTGGTGTGTCCCAACAGACAGTGGTCAAAGTAAAGCAGACAGGAGATCAAAGCTTGTGGGTTTGTGCATGTCAGGGTCTAGATTATCAAAAACAAAAAGAAAGAAAATGTGATAGTGTCGAGATGTGTATGAGTATGTGTGCATGTGGTTGCGTGCGAACTAAACTATGAACTGTTAACAGCAGGCTGTAAGCTGCACACAAGATGTTAGCCCCCTTTTGTTGCAGTGTGATATACAGCAATAGGTCTTATAGGATTTAGTACTTATATTTGCTATAATAAATATTTTGCAATAAGTGTATTCACAGTATAAGGGACGTTTGTAGTTAGGAACTCACATATTCCGCAGCTCCCTTCAGTTTTAGAGAGCATCATTCAGCCCTGGTTTTGGCTGGTCTCTAAAACGTAAATGCAGAAGAGGCCAAAATATCCTGAATTTTAGTCCTGAGAATTGGTAAAGCTCCAAAATCACGGGATCTTATATTTCCCGTAGTGCATCTTTTCCTGCCTGGTCAACATCCAAGTCTTTCTGGTGACATAACAAGGGTTATTTACTCAGGCTAGACGAAGCTCCTTTCAGAGCCACAGAAGACATGAACTGTTTTCAGAGGCTGAGGAGTACACCCTCTGACTAGTAAACTGACTCTGAATCAGTGAAGTTACAGTTTAAATGTTATAATTGACTGTACAAAGCGGTATGTGTGTTAAAGCGTAATCTGCTGCTGCTGGAGGTCTCAATGATTACTTTAGGATACACATGGATTTATTCACCACTGGTGCAATATATTTATAGAATGGTTATAATAGCCATTCAACAAAGCCACTGTCTAATTTAATTATTGTATTCATTATTATACAAAAAGGTCAGTATTTGCTGTTTTCTCAAGTGCTCATTGTTCAAAATCTCTCTTAGATTACTCTTCAACATGTTACTCTATAAATGCCCTGCTTGTGTACTACAGTAGTCTACAGTTTACAGTAGTAAACTGCCCTCCATATTGCCAGCCTCGTTACCAGAAACAGATCTTAGAAGTAGCTGTTGTAGTAGCCCGTGCGTTGTAGGGATTATGTTCTCAAATGGAACATGAATGTTAGAAATGTCTCCAATACGGCTGACAGTTGTTATTGTTACAAGATCTGTGGGTTTTACAGCTTTCTCTGCCTCTGGTCTCATGGACAGTTTCCTTTAGAGCTCTTGTTGTGCTACACAGCTGCACTGGTGGTGTATCCTTAATGCAGCTGTAACAGCAGTCACTTTGGTGATGGGGAAGGGAAAGAAACCGTTGAGTTTTTGAGGCCAAAGTCTCAATCTGCATCTTTCTCCCTGTTTCTTAATCTCTCTCACATAATCTCTCTCTGCCAGTCTTTCCATCTCTCTCCAACCACAGATTTAAACGCCTCTACTCACACTCTCCTTTATTTTTTTGCTCTGCTCACTGATGCAGTCTTTTTAAAGGCTAATGTTCCGCACACAAATTCACCTTTAAATCACATTACTTCTAATCTTAACACAACGTTACTGTAACTGTTACTGCGCTAATGTAGCAAGCAATTTGTTCTGCATTCCTCATTTAAATCCACTTTGTGTTTGTATTGGCCACTAGCTAAAGTGCGTTTGACTGCAGTTTTTCACCCCACTGGGTCAAATTGTAGCCAGTTGTTTGCATAGAAATGTCTGTGAGCCATTGATTTCCCCCCCATGGGCCCTCTGGAACAGATGCAGAGCGGCAGTGAAAAGTGAGTCTGCTACCTCTCATAATTCCATGACAGCGAAATGAAACACTATCTAAAGAAAGCAATCAGACTCTCAAATTACCTTTCTTGGGGGTGCATTGTTTGCAGATCAGCAGAACTGTCTTTGCTCTGTCCCTTTATGTCATTGTATCTCTCTCTCTCTCTCTCTCTCTCTCTCTCTCGCTCTCTCTCTCGCTCTCCCTTTCAGACACTCTGTGTGCAGTAATGAGTGGTAGAGTGGTGACGTTGTGTTGATTTATTGCATGGTTGCCCAAATGGAACCTGGATGGAATGTGTCTTTCATTGGGGTGTCATTTAGATAGAAACACCTGTGATGCCTAGAGGGACAGCTAAATTCTCCATCAGGAATAGATTCCCGTCTGAGCCATCACTACGTTAAGTAAAACAGATACACAAACGAAATTCGTGAGCACTCAAAACAAAATGTGCACTCGGCATTGACAAAGCTGCACAGTCGCAATACACAGTTTTAAAATCTGGTGGCCCCATTACCCACAATGCAATTCACCTGCTGGATGGGTGTGTTAATGTCGCCTCGAGCCTCTAGCCTGAAGCAGTAATGAGGAGCGAGCTGCAGAGGTCTGGTAAGCACACTTCTTCCTAACTCCACACCCCCAGGTTTCTTGCATTTGCAAACTTGCAGTCTTCAAACCCAACCGATGCTGACTTAAGGCAATTTCTCATATTTTGCACTTTTTTTAAAAACCTTTTTTCATATACGTATGTAGCAGTACTCCCTTAAGACCTGTAAACAGACTTTTATGTGTAAAATCAGTGTTCTTTTTTTTAAAGGCAAAGCTATTGAACGAAGGTTGGGACATGATCTTGAGGTGTATGGCACATGTGCAGTGTAACTGGACCTGCGAAGTTGGTTGATTACAACAGACAACACTAGAAATAAAGGGATGGTGTCCGCTCAGGTGACAGAACTTTTTGGTTACGCGTGAACGGATGGCGGCCGATATACAATAATCTATTTTCAAATAGAAAGCATTTGTTTATGGTATTTTATTGAAGATGTTTTTTTTTAACCTGCCAGCTTTGTGGAGGGTTATAAAACACTAGCACTAGTAGCTAGTAAATCCTGCAGATGTACAGCTAAAAATATGAAGCCAATGCAGCAAAGCACATTATTAAACTTCATCAAAATGAAAGCTTGTCGCACCACAACGGTGACAAGCTAGAGGAAGAAGCATCCCCAGATGGAACATTAGCTAATAATGCTATCCCAGCATCCGCTGAACCACACGGTTTCACAAGTGTTCAATACCATTCATAACTGTACTCCTAACTGTCCATAACTGTTGCCTGAGATGTAAAGATCACTTAACAAGCAAGCTGGTCCTTCCTCTATATTTTGTTCTTTTAAAACTCCAGTTATGGAGAATTAAGCTACTCCAAACAAAACATATGATCGCCCTTTTAATTCACTGTCACAAATAAAACTGCCTAAAAGTAAGAGAGTTAAAAGTCCTGCAGCATACCCGCCTGTGAAGACACCACTACACCACTGCAGCATACTAATGCTCAACCACACATACACACACATTCAGATAGGGTACATTGTTCGCAAGGTGCAGCGTTGCTATGTGCACTCGTCTTTGTTTCCCAGAGGCATTCTGGGAGGAAGGAAGGCGAGAAGGAGAGCAGTTAACAGTTTGGCCAATGGAGGAGATGGAAGAGCACACACACACACACGCATAACTATGGACAAACAGACACACAGCCACAAACTGATTTTTGAAATCCATCACTGTTTATGAAGGTGCAAGATGAAGTGAAACTCCATCCCAGCGACCAAATTCCCTGCTATCCTCTTCAAGCCAAAATCTTGATGGGACACTTTCATTCAATATGGCATATACACTATGAGTGTATTGGTAATTGCAGTATGGACCAAGCTCCAGCAGTAAATGTTACAGCAACAAAATAGAGGGAGATGTGAGGACAGAGAGATGGATTCGTGGGCAAATGAGCAGATTAATTAACAAACAAGAGGTTTTTTTTCCTACAACGGCAATATGCTCAATGGGCTGGAGACAAGAGTGAGATTTTAGTCAATGAAATCAAAACTAATTAAGGAAGTAAATGAACAAAACACCCAGTTAAAGACATTACACCACATAGTTTTTTAGAATGCAATATATTGTACCCGAACAGAAATCTATTACTGCAATTGTGCATCTAAATGTCATATCATATCAATGATACGTCATGTCAATGTACATATAGTGGAATACCATAGAGACAGAGAGAGAGAGAGAGCTAGTGATAGATGGATAGATAGATTTGACCAAGACACTGTATCCTTATCTACTTCAAGAACTGTCCTACAGCTGCTTCCCTTATGAAGATCAATAATGTATTGCATGACTCATTAGTCCACACACAAGTGCGGAGATCACACAGTTCTTGTAATCTATCTGAAATGCTGTGACAGTTCGTCCTCCAAGCTCCGACAGAAGATCTCTTATTTTTAAACTGATACCATCTGGATACTGCCGCTGGGACACACAGTATCGGGCTTAAGTGCCTTGCTCAAGGGCAATTGAGTCATTGATGGCTGAGATAAGGGTTGGGGTTACTCAGCAGCTATTTTACACTGAGATTTCTCAGCTAAGCTCCTCTCACTTAGTCACGCATCACATTTTGCGTTCAGCGTATGATAGTTTTGGTGACTGTATAAACAGGTCAATGACAGGCCGTATTAATGCCTGTTTGGATGTGAAGCTGAGTTTAGCTTGCCTGAATAAACAACAGGAAAATTGTAATTCATGTCACTTTTGTGCACCTTAAGCACGAGACACACTCCTTTACCTTTTCCTCTGCAGACTAGTTCAGTACAGTTCTTCGCAGGATCGTTGGTGTGTAACTGGTGTTGCACGTTGCGTGGCGTTGGGCTACACATCGCTGCTAATCGCTGTTTGGGGCACAGACCCAGCTCACTGGCCATGACACCCAGGGTGTGTTGAATCATATCAGTCCCCGACAGATCCTGTGGCCTCCTCTTTTCACAGCTACTGTTCTGTGTAGTTGGGTTGTCATCCGCACGGTCAACAAAGCCCTTTCAAGTGGGTATTAGCTATATAGATAATCTCTACAGCACCATTTGATCAAAAAAAGGGGTTTCACAATAGCCTTTTGTTTGCTCAGGCAGTGTTTTTGAATAGTCCAGTATGTAACATGCATGTTTGTTCTGGGAGTTGAAAGCTGGGTGACTTGCTAGAATGAAAACTGCAGACACGCACTCGATTCAGGGAACTGTGGAAATATGAGACAATCACCTCTGCCAAAATTGTGCTTTGGCTGTGATTGAATGGGATGGAAGTAATCAAACTGGAAAACCTTTTCTTTTCCTTCCACATCTCTCTGTACCTCTTCATCTGTCTGTCTTTCCACTTCCATCCACAGCTGTGTCGAGTGTGATTAATGACAGCCATTCAATAGCTTGATCAACCACTTTAGCAGCGATTGTTAATCAGATGCTTATTTAAATGTCACTGCTGAGCAGCTGAGAGGAAATGAGGCCACTGGGAAATTGTTTATCTGTGTGGGCTGGTTATGTGTGCGCACTCTGCATGCTTGTGTCCTTTGGTTTCCTGGAATATTGCCACACATTGATAATCATGAGTCTCCTTCATATGCTGTTTAACACACATTGGGCTTAGCAGCTAATACTGAAGGGATGCAGTGGAGCCTAATGTTCAATTCCGAATGAGCAGTAGTGTGTCTCATTAATAAAACATTGTGCCTGTATTATGAAGAGCAATACATCTGGGATTGTACAGTTACTAGAAATTTACATCTCCTGAGAGTTCTGCAATGCTCTGTTTCATTTGTGTGCATGCGTGCGTGCGTGCGTGCGTGCGTGTGTTTTCTCAATAAAAGACTACACCAAACGAAACCAATCAGGGCCTACTCATCATTTGTTTCAGATTTTTTTTACTAGAACACATTCCTAATGATTATTTTTATGTCTGGCTGCCAAACTGAATTACCGTCGCCCCACAGCAAGCATTATAAACCTGTTTTTGAAGCAATATGATGAGGAAATTTAATCTGGCATTCGAAGCTGCTTGTGTTTTCTTGTGGGGGCATATGCACATAACTTCTGTAATTTCTGCTCTGTCTCTGTGCATTTCTCTGACTTTGCTGGCAGCACTTTCTTACACAGGTGTATACTTGCATTGGTGTGAACATTTTTGACAGCATTTTGCTCTTTGAGGAGCTCAATATGTGCATGAACGGTGCTGCGGGGCAACTTAAAGTCTCTGGCTTTAAAGTGAGCATTTTCTGTGTTGCAAAGGGTAAATACAGTAAGCCCCCAGAAGATTACACTCTTAGTCGAGCTTTATGAAGAGAAGAGAGGGTGTGGCCTTGTGTGGATGTGCTCTGAATTCAGCTCAGTCAGGCAAAGCCATTTATACAATGCAGTGGCGACTACTATCGAGAAGCTGCAGTGTGAATACAATGGAAGCACATACAGCGTGCTCTAGTGAAATTTCTGTCTGTGCTCGCGTTGGTGTGTTATTATGGTATTTATTATTCATCGTAGCAACATACGGCGATGCTTTTGAAGTTTCATGTTCGATCAAATATTACACAGTGACCGAGCTTAGCCTAAGGCAAGGTTGAATCCCGTTCTGTGAAAATAGTACACATCATTTATTTTGGTCATTTATTTGGTACATCAATCATTTTATCAATCCATGTAATTAATTTAATCGATTAATCAAGGAGGGCAGCGAAGGAGAGAGGGGGTGATTGATGACGGAGGGGATGGAACTCACCTGATTGAAATTCAGGAGCAAGAGTCTAAAAAGGTCAAGGGTTGCATGGGAGGCATTTATAGGCACAGCAGCCCTTTTAGTGGGACCTGTGTTGCCATGTTAAGAATAGCCTTTATCAAAAGTGTGTGTGTGTGTGTGTGTGTGTGTGTGTGTGTGTGTGTGTGTGTGCCTTCATACATCTTGCATCTATTCCTCTGAGGTTGCTTGGCCTTGTGTTCATGGTAGGTTAAGTGATGCCAAAGCCCAATAATAAATCTCTGGCGCAACCAGGACAGCTGACCTGAAGGTCACTGTTTCATTAACTGTCTTCCACTTTGATTTTCTCATCCCTCGTTCCTGTCTGCCTCCCTGTCGGCCTACCTGCTAGCTACACACTCTGAAGCATCCCATGGAGGGCAACATGGAAAGACATAGGAAGGAGGCTGTAGTTATGCTAAAAGAAAATGTGCAGGGATAGTTCGATATTTTTGAGGAATACACTTATTCACTTTCTTGCTGAAAAGATTGATGCCACTCTCATATCTGTATGTTAGATATGAAGCTATAGCCAGGAAACAGTTAGCTTAGCTTAGCTTTGCGTAAAGACTGGAAACAGCTAGCCAGGCTACCCAGAAGCTCAATCCACCTACCAGCAAACTCACAAAATAACACATTGTATTTTTTGTTTAATTGTTGTTTGTTTAATCCATATAATTTTTTCAAATTAATTTATTACTCTCTGACAGATCCAGACTACCTGTTAACTTTGTTTCCAGTCTTAGTGCTAAACTAAGCTAACCGTCTTCTTGCTCCAGCTTAGATTTATCGTACAAATACTGTGGTATCAATCTTCTTTAACTCTGTTGAAAAAATAATTTCTTCAAAAGGTTTACAGCTGAAATTATTATGTCATGCTTTGAGTCACTTCTGTGGGAACTAATAAACGAGAAAGCGTTACAGTAGTTAGCAGCACTTTGCTCTTGGAAGAAGAAAAAAAGTCACTGTCCGTGTTAAGTTTACAGCTCATCACCTCTCCATGTGGAGAATGGCCACGTGGTTGGATTTGTTTGAACTGTACAAGCAAACATTGCTTTTCCCAAAGACAAATTAAATAGTTATTCAGCTTTTTATAGTTCGTATCATTTGAGCCTTAGTTGAAAGCAACAATTAATCGGGAGGGAATCGTAGTGTAAGCCTCAGGAGAAGCTCTTGAGTAGATTCCAAGCACCTCCTCTGACCGCCTTTGTGTTCACATGAATGTTTTACTAAGTACCATGTTGGTACTGAAAGCGCCAGGGAGAGAGGGATTTCTGCAGCCTTGCTAGATTTGTTACAGGCATTCAACTGGCTCTTCCTCTTTTCACCTTAAGTGGAGGTTGGCTTCTTCTGATTCCCCACCAAAGCACCGCTGAAATCGGGCCAAGAATCGCTCTCCTTTGATTATAGGTTTCATGCAGCAAGTGCCGTTTCGTTCAAAAATCCTGTCACCAGGACGTGCAGTGTTGCCAGGTATACAGGTCTTGCCCTTCATGTCCTGCGTACACAGTAAAGCTCTGAGTCATGTCTAGACAGAACAATTAGGGCATACATACAGACAAAATAACAGTGACATTTAGGCAAGGTGTTCACGCTGTGCAATCAGACCTCATTTTCCACACTGAGCTCAGTCACTGGTAGCCATGTCTCGAATTGGCAAGGAACAATCAGATTTAATGTGAAGCCTTTTTTGTATTTCCCATTTTCCGCAGGCCCTGTCCTCAAATGAATGCAACCCGGAGCTCACAGCTAACGGCGTATCTTTGAAAGCACAACTGCTCTGTCACTAGGCTGGAAAGAAAATGGAATCAGCAGGAATGTATTGAATGCCGAGGGGTGTTTTTATGTCATAGCATGGCGACAAATGTGGCCTGCCGTGTCGTTATAGTGGAATACAAGCTCAGAAATTGATCGAAGAACAATTGTCCTGCTACTTTAATAGTTATATATTATTTCCTTTTATCGCATTGAAAGCTGAGGCAGAACTATTAGGTAAAGGTTTTAAATATGTGAGAGGAAGGCTATGAACTATGAAATTAAGGTGAACTGTAATCAAAATTCACTTTTACATACACACAATGAATTATTTCAAAGTCATTTTCTTTGGAGAAGCGGATATATCTGACATTCTGCCCGAGCGTGGTTGATAAAAACGCACAATCATCACTGCACAGCACACGCAGAACTGATGACGTGAAAGAACGGGAGAGTTTGTTCAAGAGTCAATTTCTGTCTCGTGTGAAGTCATCCGAGGAGCGATATTGAATCTATGGGGATGAGAGACTAGACTGTGATGTTTCACTAGCAAGACGAGGTAACACACCTCAGCGAGGCCGGGCCTGTTGATGTAATTTATTGCAACGTTGTAGAGAAAAAAAAATGTAAAAAACCTTTTCGCTTCAAGCTGACTTTCAAAACTTCAGCAGAGGCGTCCCTTATCTTGTTTAGCCGACAAAACGTATGGCCTCAGCTTTGTTAAAGTTTCTTTTCTTATACTCGGCGTGTTGAAGTTTGGTTAAGGATTAGATTCGTACTCCCCAACGGTCTGCTAAAATTTTCTGAAACCTTTCTTGAGGATATTTCTAATGTTTTTGCTCTTCCATTTATCTCTGTTAAGCTTCAGTTCTGTTTTGTTCAGACAGTGCAAAAGGGAACAAAGATAAACTCAGGGGAGTTTTTATTCATATTTAGTGTGTCAGTCCAAAAAATATTATCCCTTTGTATTCTTATCGAGACTTGCAATCGGTCCTATAAGTCAACAGTGACAGTGGACTGGCTGTTATTCCCCCAGAAAGAAAACGCATGGTTTGTACAGCTATACTTTGTCAAAGAAAATGTATCTGGTCCGATTATACTAAACCTAATTAAGCCAAATTACTGTCAAAGTCGCTGTAAAATACAGCTGCAAATTCTAGTGATTAGCATGTTGAATCGAACCCAAAGAGAACATCTTCTGCACAAGAGTTTGACCTTGATCCTTGAAAATTGCTTGCAAAGCCTCTCATGCCAGTAAATGTGGTTGATTTGAACTAATAGCTCTAATGAGGGTATTTTACATAATTTTAGGGGAGTGGGGATACTGTGGGGAGCTTATTCTCTTCATTTGGTTAGCATGAGAGTCATTTAGAGTAGGTTATCTTTGGTTAGAAAACTCCCACAGACTTCACATGTGCCTGGAGTAGACTTTTACACACATATACCTCAATGTGTGTAAAAGTCACACATTGATGTATATGTGTGAAGAAGTACAGGATTTAATTACTCTATCAAATGCAGACTGTATGCACATGCAACGTGTCACATTGTTAGCCACACTAGCGCCACCACTTTGGTCCAGACTGAAATATATCAACAAAAAGTGATTGTCATTCAATTTGGTACAGCCCTCATGATTCTTGACTTTTCATCTAGCACCAGCGTCAGGCTAGAATTTGACGGGCAGAAGACAACATGCCAACAGCTTTCTGTAATTAAGGCGACTGCAAACTAGAGGGTGTAGCAAAGCAAAAATAATTTAGGAGTGAGGGCAGCAATTTGTAGTTTTCTCTGGAAGTTCCTCTGTACATTGTTACACCTGGTTGTATTGCCTCTGTGCGGATCCTGACTTTGTAATCATGTATTAATAATGAATGCCCCCCACCCCTCCTCTGCTCTCTCCACAGATCCGGACTTTGCAGACATGGGAGTCCCCCCACCTCTGCCCTGTAGGTATACTCCCTCTCTGTCTCTCTGTCTGCTTCTGTGTCTTCCTCTCTCTCTTTCTGTCTTTATCTCACTTGTTATCACATTCACACTTTCTTTTTTTTTTTTATCTCAATAAGCCTATTCATGCTGTGGTTCCTCCAGTTATTTGTATTATTTGCGTTCTAGTTTTTTAAAGTATGTCCAGGTGTGTAGGCTACCTGTGTGGTATTTGTTAGCTTGAACTGCACATGCGTGCATACAGTATGTGTGCATGTGTGTGTTTGTGTGTGTTTATGCATATGCGTTTGTTTCAGCCTGTCAGTATGACATGGTTGGTCCAGAAGGTATCGTTGAGTCCCATCAGATCACCAGAGACGGGAAGGCTGACGCCACCGAGGCCGTCGACTGTAAATGGTACATCCGCGCTCCGCCGCGCTCCAAGGTTAGTGACGCTAAGCTACGCTCCCATCCAACTGTGAATTACATTTACTGCCAAATTTTGAAATGTCACACGAAGTGTGAAGTGAAATTGTATTCCCATCAGTTTCAGACAACAAATTAAGAAAAAAAAACTGCTGTTCATTTGGCAAATACTGCATATCTTCATTCATTCATTCCAAACTTTCAGCTTCAACTTCAAGACTTTGCTATGTATTTTTCCTATTCATTTTCTGTTTCCATATAGCATTCCTTCACACACGCAGTAAGATCAGGGGTTGCAACAGGAAGCTTTGATATTGCATTGAGGTTTGTGTGCAGATGTTAGCGGTATCCTAATGTGAGTGTTTGTGGCTGTGGGGGAACTTGTTCCTCTGCTGGGGTCAGGCAGATAGGCAGAAGGGTTTACTTGGGGTATGGCCCATTTTTTAATCAGCAAGCTGTTGCCAAGAGGAATGGAGAGGGGGGGGGGGGGGGGGGGGG
>NW_022280040.1:2706058-2732970 GCF_004355925.1 Anarrhichthys ocellatus | reverse complement strand
CAGACAGACAGAGAGAGGGGGGGAACGTAAGTGCTGTGCCGTTTGACCCTGAGGCCTCTGACAGTCTGCATATGTTTTCTCCGCCAGTATTTTCCACGCAGCCCTGCATGCATATACAAATACTGACATACAAACACACACACATACACACCTTTATTACATCCCCTTACACACACTAGACATGCTGCCTTATCTACCAGAGTTGCCTGTGCTGCATTAATGCTACGGGATTAAAAGTTGCCCGAGGGAAGAGCAGCGGCAAAAGCCACATTTTACGAACATTATAACTTCTCATATGGCTTGGTCATATACGCACACACACACACCGTTTAGTCCATGACTACAGTTAATCTACTCCTGAAATAATGTTGGTCTTCTTCTGGGTGCATTTGCAGGGCTTGATTTAATAGAATAAGACCACGGTTTTACTTAGACTTTTATAGAACATTTCAGTCAAGGACAAAAAGTATTATGAGGCCTGCATTTTGAGGATTTAAAGGGGCATGGTCACATTTATAATACTGTCATTTTAAATGGTGAGATAAAATATACCTTATGTTATAATGGCTTCAAGTTACAATCTCAGAGATCTGTGTTTTGTTCTCTTTGGCGGCACCCATGGTGATGAGCAGTAGTTGTAGGTGTGTTTTGGCGCCACATGATATTTTTCCCGCGAATGTTGCTCCAGTTTGTAATACTGCAAGTGCAAGGGCTTTTATCAGAGGGCAACATGAAATTGAGGACATCTATCTATTGCCTCCACACGGCTCTCAACATGGCAAAGTTCTCAGAGTGTGTGTAGTCTTCTGCTACTCACAAGAGTGAGATAAGGCAGCTGCCATGTCAGCTTAACCGTCACTACTTGTTTCAATAATTCAGCACTTGTTAATGCTATCACTGGCCGTAGAGATCTTTTATTAAAGTCATACAGTCCACATTGGAGAAGATATTAAACTTTGTTCCATCATTGATAAAAACTGACTTTTTCTTGCAGGTTTTTTATTCGGTGCTGCAGGCTCTTACTATACACACCCCTACTTATGATATGACTGGCTGATAATATTGGTGTGACTGTGATTCATAGCCACAGCAGTTACTTAGCTCTTATCTGACACATTCTTCGGGTCGCATATTTCCATCTAAAGCCTTGTCTCCCTTCAAAATGTCCTTCGGATTCAGCTTCTTTAGGTCCCAAGGCCACAGGAACCATATGACTGCATCATCCATCTATAGAGCCATTCTTTTCATCATCAGCACGGATAGAGCCAAACAATACTGTAACTTTGAAACAGGTGTTAGGAGGGACCCTGTCCCCGGTTAAATGTTACAATCAATGCAAAAAGGCAGCATTAATTTGTCAGTCTCTCTAAGTGGAGTGCGTAATTCAGCCAGTACATTGCAGCTACAGCACCAAAGACGATCATAAGTCTTTGGCTAAGGCTGTGTATGTGCATGAAAGAGCAACAGAGGGACCGAGCCTGGCAGTATGATGTATTTTCCTTGGTCTGAATCAGTGTCATTTTTCGCCCTGCAGGAGTGTCTCACAAGGCAAGTCAGGCTGACAGTCAGTGGCACTGATGGACAAGGCAGCAAATACGTTTTTTAGCACAAATCTATCTTCAGTCACATACAGTCCTGAAGCTCCCACATCCACTGTTCATGCTCAATCACGCACAAAATATATATAACTTACTGTACTCTCTTTCTAAAACACACACACACACGCTCACATGTTACCGCAGTGAGGGATGCAAAGGACGCCACCCACCACATCAGTGTATGTGCTGCGTGCTTTCATTTCCCTATGCTGATACAGTACTGCACTGTACCCACTGTGCCAGAAACAGAAGAGAGATAATGACATCCTATACCGGAGGCTCTAATTAGACTGTACCGGAGTGCTCCAGAGAGAAGGGAGGAGAGGGGGACAGGGGAGGAGGAAAAATGGGAAAGAAGGGGATAAGGGAAAGATGTACTTAATAATGCATTTTATCAAATATCTAAATGTATAGGGAGGAAGTTCAGTATCAAGATGGCAGATGGGATTGCGTGAAAGTTAACTAAAGGGGAGACCGGCTGAAAGAGATACCGGCAAGTAAGCAATAATAACCATGTGTTGTTGCCAGAAATGACAGCACTGCACCAATTCTAATGCTATAATGTGATTGCTTTACACCACCATGTGTCATTTTAATTTCATCCTATAAATAGATTTCACAGAAACTACCTTGAAGAAACGCACTAATTAGCTATTACTAGCATCCAAAGTCACTTAAAAGAAAACCCAAAAAACATGCAGCTAGAGGCAAGGCTGTGCAACACAATATCACACTTTGCAGACAGACATACATATACAAAATAACAACTCTCAATAATAACTCTCGTCGACTGCATTTGGTATATTTCTAGTATCATTTCATCTTCTTGGTGATTCTGTTTGGACAGCTGTCCGAATTCAGCTGACAGCTGTTAGTTGTAGAGGAATATTTTTAGTTGCCTTGTTTTGACTCATAACAGCTACTGCATTTTCCCAACCATCATTTGTGTCTTGTCTGTTTTACACAGTCTGGATTTTGCCACCATGTCAGCCTGCACTGTCTGACACCTTTTGCGTTTTTTCATGACGGTAATGGCCTAAATACGGGCCTTCATTTTGACTGTAATGAACAGCACGTACACTGTTACAGGCGCCTTTTAGCAACAGTGAGAACATATTCCTCCCCAGTCAGTGATGGATTCTGCGTCATTATTGGGGTGCTACAGAATCAATGAGGAGGCAGCCTATTTTCCTGCTGGAGCCAATCTCTCGCCTTACAAATTGGTGATTGTATCTATCTGATCCATTACCGTCATTTTGCTTTGTGATGCCATCTGCAGTCTGATTTTTCTTCATCTCCAGCCAGTTGGAAGAGTTCAGCAACAAGAGCTGTGGAAAAACAGCTTACTTGTTGGTTTGTGCATGTCTCCCTCACATAATGAGGCCTTTCTTGATGGACTTTCCGCTCAAATTTAGCGAGCACCAACCACGCATTACTTCACAGGCATGAAGAACTGCAGTTATTATTCTCCCATGCCTAAACATGAGCGAAATGGGAACGACTGCATTCTGTGGTACCATTTACATTTCATGTCATAAAAATAATACATTCTTGATCGAAGACCATAAGGCTGCCATCTTTTACAACATAAAAGGGTGCATATGGCAGTATGGGGTAAAGGATTATTTTTCTTTTATCACAGTGTTGGCCCTCTCTGGCAAATAACAATAATTGAAAAGACTTTTGTTTCTTGGTTCTTTCAAGTTTAGCCTGAAACTACCAGCACTTACAAAGCTAGCCATGTCCTGAAGCCGCATTTCCATCTGTCCTGCACAAACGTTTCAGGTTTTGAAGTTCACACTTTCAGCAGGACAACAGTGCCATCGTTTTAGTGCTGGATTGGTTTACATTGTATTAATACATAAAAAATGGTAATATCTCTGTCATACTGCTGCTCTTGCACCACAACCCCTATTCGACTTAAACTACACCTGTGGAGGACAAACCTATTAGCTGCAACATGAGAGATACAGCAAGTATCCTCAAGCAATTCATCATTGATGTTAATGCAGAGCTCTTATAAGCTGTGAAAAGACTTCGGTCAGATAGATGATAGACTCAACTCACATAGAGATTGTTACACTGGTGCATTAGTGCAGCTCTAAAATATGTCATAGATAATGGCATGGCCAAGAGTCAACAGCCACACTAGCAGCTCTCATCATGCTGCTCACAGTAACAGTGCATGCTGATTATAAGCAGGTATAATGTTTACCATGTTGCCCATCTTAGTTCAGTGTGTTAGCATGCTAGCATTTGCTAATTAGAACTAAACACAAATTACATCTGAGGCTGATGAGAATGTCATTGGCTTTTTTTGTGTTAAGTCATAAACCAAAGTATTGGACAAATTTAAATTGTGACCAAATGATAACGCTAGATGAGAAATGACGATATGTATGTCTGTCCAAAATCTTGGGCCAGTCAATCCAGTAGATGTTTACATATTTCACAGGATAAATGAAAACTTTGAACTGCTGGTGACAGTGGATGAAAATTCAAGGGTTACCAAAGTCAGTAGGAATCGTCCTCTGGTGAAAAAAGAAGTCCCCAACACCACCACTTAAGCCTCATGACTCAGACTAGTACCAGAAACTGTATCATGGACAAGCTCGGAGGTTATGCTCTTTAACAATAGTCGGTTCATCGCTTTAACCAGCCATTATCACCAGATGAAGTCTATTGAAAAAGTTGAGTGTACACTTGATCAACAATGTTTTGTATTTGTAATTAGTCTCCCCTGATGGAATTAGCTTACAGCCTAATTTGGCTGAGCTGACAATAGAATGATTGGGCCAAGTGACCTAATTAACATGCTTATAGGTACATTTTTACAGATTACTGGCCTCATGAACCTTGACACTGATTATAACCTTTAGGATGACGCATAAAAGCAGACTTCTTTGGCAATATGCCACGTGGAATTGAGCCATTTCTAAACACCATCGACCCATAACAACTACTTTGTCCTTCACTCTTTCATATTGTAAGGGATTGCTGACAGATCTCTTCAGATCCTAAATTCTTCATATTTCTGAAAACAATATTCTTAGCTGCATTTTATGAATGTAATGTCTTTCTGAGTTCATCCACCCTGTTCAAAACCAAATGTTGTATCCACCATCTCAATATTTCCATCACATTTAAAAGGCACTGTGCTGACAATTCATGCTGTATCGGATAGACCACAACAGCACCCTACAGTGACGTCAGCTAAGAAATTGTTTTCAGAGCATCTTCCATCTTCCAGTCCTTCCTGCAGGGGTTAAGACATGCATTTTAGGAAAGGCACATCTCTATTTTATTCCAGTACCACAGCATTGAAGACCAAAATAATGTCCTTAGTCTTGTGACAAAAACCTTAAGAGTGGCTGAATATATAACAAACCTTTATTAGATGGAAGATTTTTGAATATGGAATCCAGGGGGAACTGGATAACTTGTTTCCCCCCTCCAATCCATTTCACTTGTCATGTTGTTGGAGCCGAGTTGACATTCCAAGGTCCATTATCCTGCTACATCTGCAGCTTTCGTCTGTGGGCATTTGAAGTGTCACATTTCCCTGTCACAATTGGGGAGCGATCCACTCATTAACCGTAATGATGGCAAGTGCTGTGCGCAGCCAACCAGAACCATAGCCGGGATTGGGCGATCTCAGCCAGACGAACGAGTGACAGATGATGCAGAGGCAATAAGGAAGTATTACTTTCACCTAGAATAGCTGTTGTGAAGAGTCAAGGTGGTTACCAAGGTGGATATTTCACTCAATAATGGATCGTTAAGGTAATAAAATAGTCCATATAGCTGTCACGGTTTTAAAAGCTTCATTATATATTGTATATGTTTGGTATCCATGAATTTGAAAGAATGGGTCTGAAGTTAACTGTGAATGGATGACATCTTCTCTCTTGATAATCTAAAGCTTGTGGCAAAAATGTCCAAAGTCTCCTCAAAGTTTAACAAGGTTGTAGGTTTTATGTAATGCTTTATCCCAACAGATAATGAGTCTAAAGCTAATGGACCCTGAGTCCTCCTTTCATATGCGTGCGTAATGACTTCGTACAAGCTGCAGTCTGTCCGTCTTATTTCATTACAAAGCCTCTAAATCAGGCTCTGGGATAATGAGTAAGATGCACAGGCCATAATAGAAATGATCTGAAATATTTTCAGTTCACCTTTTTTTCTTTCCACATCTTTAAATTTCCTCATTTGATCTCTGCCTTTTCTCTCTGTATTTTCCCTCCTCTCTGACAGATCTACCTGCGTTTTCTCGACTATGAGATGGCCAATTCCAACGAATGCAAGCGCAACTTTGTGGCAGTGTATGATGGTGGCAGGTGTGACATTTGTAACCTCTCATTTTAATAAATTATACAGAGGCTCAAAGTGGCCATAATTACTCATTCATTTTAGGCCCTTTATCTTGTGATCATGACTTAATCATCTCCTTATCTTGAGATAACAACTTACCATTGTGCTTTTTCTTTTGAAGACTTTAATATTTAAATATGTCATGACATGAAATTAATGGTTTTGACAAGATACAGTTCCTTTGCCGTAGTCTGTCCATGTCAAGTTAACCTCTCATGTCTTAATGGGTAGCACTCTGAGAACTTATGGCTGAAATAAGATTAATTACTTTACAGGAATCAATTTCTGACACAAGGAGAAAGAGCCTATCATTGTAAATTTATATTCAAGACAAATTGTGGACAAATCTTTGTCAGTTTAAGGAATAGTCCAAACATTTCAGAAATACACTTGTTTGCTCTCTTGGGGAGAGTTGCAAAAAGTATAAACCCCAGGAAGTCACTGCACCCAGCCCAAAAATAGCCAAGCACATATCCCCCATGACACCACAACTTGTCGTTTTTGCACTTTCTTTTTTGTACGGATTAAACAAACAAGATTTAAAGGTGCTGACAGGTGGATTGTGTTACCATTGGACTGAGCCATAGCTGTTTCCTCCTGGTTTAATGTCTGCTGGCAGAAGCAATTGAAAATGTATAAAGCAAGTGTGTTTTCTAGAATATCAAACTATTCCCAACTTCACTTGCAGAGCCGAAACTTCTTTTTATCTCGAGATCATGAGATATTTAATTCATGATCAAAGAAAACCATATTCAATATCTTGAGATAAGGAATTAATTGAATCATTAACTGCAGTACGCTTTCAACAAATATGAGCTCCCCAACAATCTAATTTGTTATCTTGAGATTACCTGGATATAAAGTTGTGATATTGGGCCTTAAATTAATCGGAACAACCGTGGGTGCTGTTAAATAATGTAGATAATTGAGTTGCACATTGAGATTCAGAGTGAATGTCCATGATACTTGATAATAAACTGCAGATATGTTATCTCATCCTGACTCATCTCAGTTCGGTGGAAGACCTGAAGAGCAAGTTCTGCTCCACGGTGGCCAACGACATCATGCTGGTTTCCACACTGGGCGTCATCCGCATGTGGGCGGACGAGGCCAGCCGCAAAAGCCGCTTCCGCATCCTTTACACGACCTACCAAGAGCGTAAGATTCCTACACTCACACTCATGCTGTTTATCATAAAGATATTGACTGCAGCATCACTCACCTAGGAGAAACTGATTGGCTTTATTAATCAGACTCCATGACAGCGACATTGACGCCAAAAAAAAAAACAGGTCTGGTCTTTATTGGTTAAAGGAAGATGGAGGCACGGTGACCATGTTTATGGTAATTTCTATTGGATGCTTTTAATGGAAAAGATGCTGTCGGAGGCTTCCATTTAGTTTCATGACCATTTAAACAGCAGCAAGCAGGAAACCAAGGAATGTGATTTCCATTATAGGGAATATTGCCTGTGGGTTATTACGGATATGATAGTATTGGTGGATTTTAGGTCAGTGCTGCAGCACTATCAGCACCGTTCTCAATAGATAGATACAGAAAGGGAGAGAGAGAGAGAGAGAGACTGAGACAAAGGAATATCTGGGTGAGCAACAGTATGTTCACATTTCCCCATTTTCTTTTAGCCGACACAGCACACAAGCTCTTCCTCTTTCTCATTCAGTGGCTCCTCATTGAAGGAGCTTGTAGTTTGACAGGGGTTGCAGAGGGCATTCTTTGTACTAGAGAGGTGAATGAAGAGGGTCTCCAGCTTGTGAGTATACAGTATGTCAATGTCATTCGGCGCCTTTTCACTGCCGCACGCACACACACACACACACACACACACACACACACACACACACACACACACACTGCACTACTAAACATTGCATCTTTTCATTTTTGGAACTTGAAGAGGTATCTCTCTCAGTAAAAGGCTGCTCAATTTTTTTTTTTTTTTTTGTTTTACATGATTCAAATACAAGAAATACATTAAATCAATTCAGTGAGTTTCAAAAACATCATTTGCGGTTCCACTGGTATTTCAGAGGTGCTGTGCTCTTTCATTTTTATGATGGCAAAAGGAAACACCATGCTTCCTTTGAGATTGCTTTATTGTTGCCTCAGTGCGTCATCTTGAGATTGTGGCTGTTGAAAAGAAGAAATAATGCATCATCGATGAAGAAATATATTCAAAAGCCAGTGATTATTTAAAAGTGAGCTGAATTTACTTTTTCATCCTCCTGCATGGTCGATTGGATTTATTGAACGTCACAAACTAGACTCACACACTTAATGAGTCCGTTGTCACTCCTCACATATCTACAACACGTCTATGTCGGTCGTATGTGTATATTGTAGCAATACGATTCGCTTAGTGTCTCGCTTCTGTAGAATAAGCGAACAGCGTCAGTATTCGTCGTTTGTGTTGTGAAGTCAGTGGTCCCCTTTCGTAAAGGCCTTCACACCAAGCAGAGCCAGGATGTGCTGTTGCCAGGGCAACGCCTCTGCTTAAGTCACTCAGGCGATCCCCAGCCAGACCTCAGCCTTTAGAGCAGCATCCACCACAGCTCAGCAGCACTGCACCAACCCTGTCAGCAGCAAATGAACAGGTGTACCAGAGAGGCGATTCAGTCTAGTGATGCTGTCTGAAGTTGGTGCGAGTGCAAGTCAACTTTTTATTTATTTTTTTCAAACAGTAAAACGTATTATAGTACATTGGGAATAGCGGCTTAACGCTGCTTATTTCAACATGCACCGTCATTTCGTCACAGGGTAAGATTTGTTGACAAGATGTAATGACATTTTAATTATATGCACATGGTTTTTGGAAGATTTTAACCTTGTTGATTTCATAATGTAAAACAAGAGCAGGTTTTGAAAGGCTACAGTCGTCACATTGAAGCACAAACAGTAGAAATAAAATAAGTAGACGATCATTCTGCATTGCAGCTCCCTGAGAAACTGAAAGGCGAGGAAATTAAAAGTTTCATTACCATGTGAATAAAAAAATAATTACATTTTTAAAATCATTTCTGGGAAAAGATGGAGAGCAGGCGAGAGCAGTTGACAGAAGAGACAATGTAAGGTGAGGTACAATGTGCACCATGTACCACAGAAGTTAAATAAGGATGAAAGGAAGACAATGTGTAACTGCTACGAGTGAGCACGTGTACTCTCTATTTGCAGGGCCGTTTTTAGAATAAGCGTTCCCTTGCTACAGTAGATCCCAATCCTTTATATGTTTGTTCACAGCTGCTGGTTCCCAGTGGGACCAGCAGTTTTTAGAGAACCATTCACAGCTGCTGACTCCCAGCAAGATGCTCCGATGGGGACAACGTTCCCAAATGCAAAAATCCACATTTATTGTCCGTGCTGCGTTCACACCTGCAGATACTACTGATCTTGCTCTGTTTTCAGACACACACACACACACACACACACACACACACACACACACACATGCACACTCTTGCTATGCAGAACTACAGTGTAAGATTACCAATGTGAAGTATGAGTAAGTGAAGCCTATCTTCACCCAAGAAGCAATTATGTCTTTGTGATAAATGTGCTCGTGTGACATCACGTCTGTCAGCATTGTTACGCCTCATCAACAGATACCTGTCTCTGGGGCTGCAGATGGAAATTTGCTCTGGCTTCACTACACACATCACTTCTCGTTTCTTGCTAAGCTTCTTTGCTGAATGCATGAAAGAGTTTAAGAACAACACAGTATGCTAATGTCTGTTGGCATACTGATCTTTAGATCCTGGGATTATATCATCTCTACACACTTGTTATCTTGGTTACTTTGGGATTATAAAGAGTAGTGAGGGAATTAGATGAGATTGTAGAATTGTAGGATAGGAAACAGGGATGGATGGATGGAGATGGATGGATGGAGATGGATGGCTTTTTGGAAAATCCAGCGTTTGGAGAAATTCCATGTACTGAGATTTTGTTGAATGATAACAAAAGTAGTAAATGTAATATACTCCACTTAATCAGCTGACAAACCCACTGTTTTTGCTCAGTAATAAATGGAAAGAGGAAGGACATCGGAAATCTATGAAGGTGCCGGTCCATGCCGTGCTTTAAAAACCAATAACATACTTCCTACAGTATATTTCACTGGTAACCAGTGAAAGGAGGCCAGTGCCGGGTAGATGTGGTCTGTCTTCTTGGTGGTACCAGTGAGGAGCATATGGTAATTAATTAAGGCAGGAAAATAAAAATATATTGTCAACGTTACGGGTTAAAAACAAGAATCCGTAACGCATAACCAGTAACTGACAATAATGTCCCAAATTAGAGCAAGTTAGAGATTATGTCACTGCAGACATGAGCGCGGAAAAAGCATCATTATTGGAAAAGGAAAACAACATTGACAACATCAGACAAAATAAAGAGATATCATCCTCGTATTCGAGAAATAGCCTAACTACACTGGAACAAAAACACAGCTCTATAATGGTTATTTAATTGGAATCAATCATGATAACCATGTGTTGCTTCTAGCGCTTCACTATAGAAACATCTTCGCTCTTGGAGCCCACCTCTACAGAGACACCCAGACTTCTTTCATCAGCCACTCATTTAGGAGTTCATTTATGCTTCCAGCAGTGACTTGGGATGTTTCTGTGTGGGGCGAAGGGGCACTTATATTACAGAATGTCTTGAAATTAATTTCACAAGAGATTAGTGCGGATCTCACTCTTCATATCGTCTTGTCTCATCCTGTGGTGTGTGTGTGGAGGCGACAGGAGGCGAAAGAAGGAGTGGACTCCCTCTGCTGGTTATTAACAAAACAATCTTTGGCATACAATGCATGAAAGAAAAAGAAAATGATGAGAAAGAGGCAATCGGAGGTAGGGGGAGAAAATGAGAAGAGGGGTATCGGAAAACACACACAGAGAGCCTGCGTCACTCAGGAAGTGCTAGCAAAGGCCCAGACAGGATGGGATACAGAGAGAGATAGAGATAAGTCACTCTAATTTACTGTGTTATTATTCACTTGGGATGAGTGCTGGGATGAAAACAGCCATACATTACTGAGGTAACACTGTCAAATAGTCCCCAGCTCTGCCATACCACTGGCAAGCTGCTTTAGTACCCGGTGCCCGTGTTGTGTTTTGAGGGGAGAGAGCACTACACTACAATTATCTAGCAGGTGACAGTAAAACGGCACTCTACACTGTAGATTAAATAGGACAAACTATCAGCATGTCGTTAGCGTGCCGTGGCACTCTTCCTCACTGTTATTGACCGTAGGACACTGATTTTACGATCATGTCTCACTGATGGGTGGCTCTACCTCTTATGACGCGAAGGCAGCGCTGTGTCTCGGGCCACACAGGCAGAGCGGGTGCCATGGTAGATCATGTGTCTGAGGACAAGCTCGTGTTTATGGCCTGGTTTAAATTTGTGTTGATGTGGGCTGTGCACCGAGGAGAAATAAACAACGTCTTGCGTGAATAGAAATAATTTGTTTTGGGGGTTTGTTCTGTGTGCAGATGATTGCGAAATGCCGTGGCTAGCTTTTTGGTCACCACACACATACAGTACGCTCACATTTCAAGAAATTCATATCCAGAAGTTGTCTCTGCAAATGTTTGAAGAGGAGGATGAAAATTCATGAAGAACAGATGGGTTCAGGGGGGGGGGGGGGGACAAGTCTGATTTGAGTAATGCCCATCCAAATTTATTTCCTCCAAATCTGGCACACTGGGACAACTCTTCAGCTGTAAATACTGATTTGTGCTGCAGCATATCTAAAGTGTCCTACACATCTGCTGTTGTTAATGAGCGGAGAATCACTAAAAAGTAAAAGTTTTCACTCAACTGTATATATGGCTTCCGATTAGATTACAAGTGAGTAAGTACAGGGTAGTGATTGAACTGAGTGAAGATAGTACTACTTTATAATTCTGTAACTGTTGTTGTAATTTGTTTGTCCCATCCAGCTCCATGTGATGCAGATGCCTTCTTCTGTCACAGCAACATGTGCATAAACAACACCCTGGTGTGTAATGGCATGCAGAACTGTGTCTACCCCTGGGATGAGAACCAATGTAAAGGTGAGATGTTGCTTTTTTTTAGCATCAAGAAGAGAAGCACCAGGAGAGATCTGTTTGAGTGTTTCAGCACCACGGAGAGCGACAGCAAAACAGAGCGAGTTTGAACATACTGTACTTTTGGTGTGAGCCTGATACACTCTTACAAGTGCTTATCACGATTGCTATTAGTAGGATTAGTTGAATGCATCGTCCACTGATCCTGTTCTTAGTCCAGGTCTTTGTTTTCATTCTTTGAAGGTGCCCTTATTTTACCTTGTTTCCATGTCTTACAGTAAACAAGGTCCTGTGTATTCTCTGACCTTGCAATACTGTCAATTTCTTAATTTCCTCTGTAGTTTGATCCCTCATGCACTCTGAATTTTAAAGCCACCGGATCTATACATTGATCCCCAGTGTCTCGCCACTGGCAGCTCCATCATTTATCTGCACCTCAAACTGAGATTGTGTTATTGCAGCGTCTTCGTATGCCACATGATGCTGTTCTGATAATTAGCTGAGATGTGTGAAGACATCTGCATTATAACCGCCAATTAATTTGTCTTCTGTTCCTCAGCTTTTCATGAGCCATCACCGTATTCCAAGAACATTTGATGAGATCTTTACTGTAGCTCCCCTGAGCCCTCTGGCTTTGAAACTCCCACGACAATAACTACAATTTATTTTTTGATGGTCGTATCGCTGTTGTGCTTCACTTGCATTTAAGTTGTGCTCTAGTTTGTTTGTGCTTCAAACGTATACAATGTGCACATTCACACTCTCTCCCCTGGAGGCCTAGAACCTAGAAAAGCTGCACACAGAGATGCTACGGTACTGTAACTCTTTCTTAAGCATGGCAAATGAAAGATTGCCTCAATTAATTAAACCCTACACTGCCTATTCTTCATTTAGACTAAGATACCCTTCCACCCTACAGTCAGAGTTTGAAATTGTGCAGAACTCAGTCTGAAGAGTCCATGTTTTTCAGCCTGTTAATCTGTCTTCCACCTTCTCTCTGCACTAGTAGTAACGCATAGTGGTACTGCAGTGCCCACATTTGTCCTCATTAGTGGTAAAATGTCAAGTCTTATTCCTTTCACATCTACATTCCTAATGTAACCATTTTGCTGTCATTGAATCTCAGTGTGCTGTGCTACATGATCATCCAGCGTTTCAATGCCAGACCTCTCCACACACTGTTAGTCAGTCTTTGTGGTTTCCCTCGTGATAAATACACTATAGTTATGACCCAATGTGACCTTTTCTCCGTCTTTTCAATAGCTAATGGCAGTCATGGCCTTAATCTTGTTTTCTTTACATGTGACCTATGGTGTCTCCTTCTTTGAGCTGTTGCAAATTAAATCTTTGACCATTTTCTAAGCCCCACCCCCCCTTAACTACTAAACAGCTCACTTTTAATGTTGAAAGAAAAAGAATCACAAAAGCATGCACATTCAGATGAAAAATACTTGGTGCTGGACCAAATAACATATAAAAGAGAGAAAAAATAGCACGAGTGACATTAAGGGCGCCAAGCTCTTCTTCACTTTTAATATTGCCCCAGCCCCTGACCCTAGGGTTTGAGGGGCAGCATAGTCTGATAGAGCGATATCCCCAATCGAACTGCAAAGTAGCACATCATAGGGAGCACATATTGACAGAACACCTGTTACTTTCTTATATAAAATTTAGATTCCAATAAAATAGCTTTGATTAACAAAATGTGAAATCCTTTGCGTGTACATTTTACTACCACTAGCCTCCACTTAATAACGAGCATGATAATAAGTAAACATCTGTCTGTATCAGTCCCGCCCTCACATGCTCAATGTTTCTTCCATTATTGTCCCCGTTATAGGGTTTTTTATTTATTTATCTTTATTTAATTTGGATTAAGTCAATTGAGAATCAATTCTCATTTGGAAAGACAACGACAAAAGGCAAGGCGATACAAGACATTAAAACCTAGATGCAACTAGTGCAATAAACAAACAGTACACAAAATGAAAACATCACTATGTGTACGGTATATATACAACAATAGAGATATATGTGTTCCAGAGAAGCACATTTAAAAGCAGGTTCCGTGGTGAGAAACTATTGCATGTAATGAGTTATTAAAGGAGGAAGTTGTAGCAAAGAAGTGGAGTTTTAACATCTTTTGCAACTCATTCCAGTCACTAGAAGCGACTGAGTGACGGAATGAGTGACGGCCAAAGGAGGTGAATTTTCTTGAATGTAAATTGTGGTTACTGTTGGAGATATTAAGTAAAGAGCAGAGAGATGGTTTTTTCCTTATACGCATAGAGCGTCCAACAACAGAGGGTGTCTTTTGCTGTCCAGATTATAAAGCCCCCTGAGGCAACTTTGTGATTTGTGATATTGGCCTATATATTTTTTAAATGACTTGACTTTACTGTGTGTGTGTGTGTGTGTGTGTGTGTGTGTGTGTGTGTGTGTGTGTGCCAGTTAAAAAAAAGAAACCATCCAAACTCTTTATATACAAATTCTTTATAAACAGAGTATCTCTTACAACAGCCCCTGAGACATCCAAAGCTTGAAAGGCCTGCCGTGCCTAATGACGGTTGCTAAGCTATGATTGAACAACCACTGTTTGTGCGAGGGGTTCAGCCAAGGGAACAGAGCTGGTGATCATAGTTCTGTTGTCTCATTGTGATCGTTATCTTCACACGTTTTGCCAAGCATTTCAAAGGGACGTGTAGTTAATGTTCTCATTAAAGTTCCCTTTCTGTTGTGATGTCTTCTTACCCATGTTCAGAGAAGAGGAAAGCCAACATCTTGGACAACCTGAACAACACAAACGGGACCATAATTGGTGTCACTTGCTGCATCGTCCTCATCCTCCTCATCGTCTCCGTCATTGTCCAGATCAAGCAGCCACGTAAAAAGTACATCCTGCGGCGGGAGGATTTTGACCCCACCATGTTCCAGGAGGTCTTTGAGCCGCCCCACTATGAGCTGTGTACTTTACGGAGCGCCACCACAGCTGCAGCGGCCTCAGCCGACTTAGTCGACCTGGCAGAAGACTTTGAGAACTACCACGCCCTTCGCCGTGCCTCCTCTCGCTGCATCCACGATCACCACTGTGGCTCCTTCTCCATCCCCGGCTCCGCCCACATATCCCAGCTGTCCCTCAGTGGACGCGGAAGTCGCGGGAACCTGAGTGCCCGAGACGCAGGGGCCGCCACTCTGCTCACAGACCTCCCGCAGCCGCCCATGGCAGTGCGGCCCTTGCTGCCGTCCACTGGGAATCGCAGGAGCATCTTGGTCATGAAGCATAGCTACTCGCAAGAGGCAGCGGACAATGGATGCGACCTGGACGACGACCTGGAAGAAGTTCCCACCACCAGCCACCGGCTTTCACGCCATGAAAAGGCAGTACAGCGGTCAGTATCCATAGATTTCTGATGAGGAAAAAACGGCAACCGTAGAGTTAACTATGGGGGATGTTTGAAATGTGTGTGGGATACTTAGGCCTACATCAATTTATGTTTTCCTCTTATTTTAGCTTTCCTCCTCTTCCTCTCATTCTTTTCTTTTAAGTATTATGATAAGCATCTTCGTTTGCACTGATCCCTGTTCTTTCTCCCCTTTCGATCATTAAAAATGTTTTTTTTCCACAAAGGGCTAAATTATCTTAGAAAATGTGCCCCCCTTTACATGTCAAGTGCCCCCTGCTAGTTTGTCAGTGATTCTTAGCTCACTCTACTGTATTTTGAGGTTTGTTACAGCTCTTTAAGCAAATACAGACCTCATTTTAGAAAATATGAATTATTTTTAGTTTTGACAGTTAACACAAGGGCTTCAATCTGTGCCTCTTAAAGACGACTAACTTCACTGACATGAATGCAAATTATCATAAAATATGCATTTATATTCCTAACTGTGATACTGAAATGATATAGCTTAACATATTGGCATGAACAAGATTTTCTATCTAAAAAAAAGAATATTTTATTGTATACTTGCACCATGACTGCTTGAAAAGTAACTATATGTTTACAAAAACACTATGTGAAGCTATCGGAGTACATTTTGGGGGGAAATACGTTCCTGCATGCACTTTCTATGTGCTCTTTCCAGAGTGGTATTTACTGTTTATTCATTTTCTACAGGTCTGCATGCGAGGCTCCCAGAGACTAGCAAAGCACTAATGACGTTTTTTTTGCTGTTATGTAGCACATTATGCATTCTGACCTCTCTATGCAAAAGGATATTTGATATTAAATGAAAGAGCCATGACATTTCAGGTTCTGCCTCATTGGCTCTTTGAGCAAACATGAATCAGAGTACAACACAACTAGGGTCTAAGACAATTTCAAGGTAAGCAACCCTATCCAACAATCTAAATCTCTATATGTTTTTTGTGTAGCTACCATTTGCCCAGTCAGTATATACTTTAATGTGAGTTAGTTTTCCTTTTCTGTGATTTTTGCCCGGGTTTATATTGTTTTTTTATGTTTTTTTTATTTGTTCATTTTCACCAAGATGGTTTTCTTGCTTGCAGCCATCTTGCCCTCCGACTGAGTTTGTTTGAAGTATTTTGTGATGCTTAAGTTAACTGTGTATGTCCTCCCGAGGACATACATTGTATCACTCAGTGGACATTCATTAGCATGGACTTTTTCAATCATCTTTAGTTGAAAATGTTATCAAATAATATGTCTAACCTCTGCACTTTTCTCCCAGTAGGCCCACAGAAAATAATTCATGTCACTCATGTGAAGTCACTTGTTAAGTCCACATAAAAGCACACATTGGAAAGCAGACGCAATCCCACGCTTTCATGAAATTATTGATGATTTTTGCACACACTAAAGAAAGCACATACTCTCTTTGTCATTTACAAATATTTCCTGATCACACATGTATACTAAGGTTATGCATGGTTTATGTCACTTGCAGCATTTGATTATATGTTTGGTTAATTGTGAAGCATAGTATTTATGCCTGTGTGTAACAGTTCATGTGTATGCTCCACGGCTGTGCTTTCATGAGGTTGCAATAAGCATAATACGATACGGTAATATAAACATTTTGATGAACACATTTGAGATGTAAATAACCGACGAGAGGACAAAAAGTTACATTTCAATGCAGAGTGATAGTAGTTCGTGCTTGCAGCTTTATGCTTGCATAACATGGAGCAGTCACATAAAGTGCTACCTATTATTTTGTCTTTTAATGTGTAAAGTGTGCTGTCATGTCGTGTGTGTGTGTGTGTGTGTGTGTGTGTGTGTGTGTGTGTGTGTGTGTCTGCTTATGTTCTACATTATGTTACATTGTCTCCATCATGTAGACTTCTTGAGAATAGTGCAATCCTGGATCAGTACGAACGGGCGTCACTCACATATGAAAAAGCGGAGCGGAGATTTACACCAGCATGATGATGATGATGATGATGATGATGAAGGGACACTTTGACGAAAGGATATTGAAAATGTATTCATGTGCAAAGATGAACACAAAGGACTAGATGAGATGCTGTGAAGCGCATCAGCTCTGTACGTACTGTAGTCAGCCCAGATTTTATGTCTCACTGGAAAGAGACGGACCTTTAGAATGATCACGATTACTGATTATTCATTATTAATCTTTAAATTTGGGATGTTAGTCAGAAACATATCTGTCATAGTCATTGATTCCTCGTTGATAACTAAATTAATGTGATCAAACATCTTCATGTTTATTTCTAAGCATGTATTTTTCAAATGAATAGCACACATGTTATGATTTTTATCGCAAACTATAGATGCTTGCAGTTTTTCAAATCTAGGAAAACTTATTTTATTAGTGAAAATTTGAATTAATTACTAACCTTAATACATTTAAAGCTGTTGGAATACCCAGAAGCAGTTTAATTTGGATAACAGTTCAAAGCCGAGATGTGTGGCTTGTGCATGCGTCTTTTGTATCCATTAAACATTAACCTACTAACATTAAAATATGAAAAGCCCCCCCCCCCCCCATCCACTAATGCATAAGTCGAAGGACATAGAGAGTAGTGAAAAAAAGCATCTTCAAAATGAATTAATTGCACTGCATGCTGTTGCTAATCCAAATCATTGGGTGAAGATAATTGCGCAAATGAATTTCACCGTTTTCATTTTTCACACTTTAAAACTTCCTTTTAAATACGTTGGCTAACTTTCTGACAGACATTTTTATTTTGACAAAGACATTTTTTTTCCGACAAACATATTTACTTCAAGTCTGTTTGTCTTCTAACTCTCTTCTACTGTAGGAGCTTAATATCTTTGTATTAAAACAGACTTTTATACTAGTACAAATTGAAAGGATGATTTTTACAGTTACTCAAATTATCTTTCAGGGCTGGTTTTACTGATGCCTTGTAAAATAAATGACAATAAAGCTTCTCCTTTTTTCTTTTTTTTTTATTGGCTTTTGGTCAACAGTTCCTCTGTCCCTTTAGTGTGTCCTCAAACTGTCAACACACGATATTCATGTCTCACCTTCATAAATAGATGTTTGTTTATTTGTTGTGGCTGATTTGCTTTAGAAGAAGAACCCAAACCAAAAAGATTTGTTTCACCAAGCAGGACAATAAAATCAGTCCTAGAAGGTTCAAATAGTCACAGACAGACAAGTTAAGGGACTTTTTACGTTTGTCCTTATGAGGTGGACCCTATATATTCTGCAGAAGGGACGGATCAGCCTCACACTCTAATGACGCTCACTGTTGGCAGGATGCTTTTGTAGGAAACACAACCTTTAATATATGGAAGGAGAGAACAGTAGATCAGCTGTGAGCACAATGAGAAACTAGTCGCACTCACTCACATATGACATCGCTTTTCTCACACTTTGTCATCGTCTGAGTTCCAATTTTCTTCTTACTGTCTCTGTTTTTATGGTGTTTACCATCTATGCGTACATTATTTTCTGTATTCAATGTCATGTATGTATTATTTACATCCATGCTCTCCTTTTCCTCCATATACACACACACAATCACACACAGATCCGTATGTCTGCACATACTGAATAAAATGTTTCTTTTCTGTACTCGCATCGCTCTCATGTCTGTGTGTTGTCTCTGTGTTGTATTGTTTTGCCCACACTTCTGTCATAGATATTTAAAAAGCGGTCAAAACAGCTCACACAAATACTCATCTCTTCCTCTCTTCTTTACGCTCTCCTGAACACACACACACAAAGTCACAAACTCATCTTCCCGTATAGATGGAGGCAGACAGCTGAGTAATTAAGTAAGTCTGAACCAATTTGATCACAAGCAGCCCAAGCAGCAGATGAGAAGAGTGTAGGGCCCCAGAACAGACTTAAAGTAATAGTGTTTTTATTTCTCTGCAGATACATCAGAGAGATGCAGCATCATTCCTCTGCATATTGCCAAGTTTGACAGCATTCGAAGCTAAGGTTTAACTCCCTCGCGTCTTGAGTGAACTGTTGCCCTGAGCAACTTTACCAATGTAGAGATCTGTGATGAGAAAAAAAAAAAAGGTTTGTTGTGTACGCAACTTTTTCTTCTTTGCTTTGGGACCGCAGAAGTGCATTTTCCCCACACCTGTGCTCCACAAGAGGCTGGGATTTACGAGCGGTGGAACACTGATGATATCTGATACGGGACTGAAACTTTGTTTTTTTTGTAAAAATAGAGTACCTTTAATGTAAAGTTGTTCTTGGAGAAAAAAAAAAAACAATCAGGTTTTTTTAAATCAGTTTCATGTTACCATCAAAATATGACACTGCATATTTCAGCTGCTGATTTCACATTATATTTCTTATTTTGATGTCATTTCTTTACAGTAGAGTATCAGGTTGTTTTTATATCCAAACAAGTAGAGAAAGCCTTGTTGAGAAGACAAACAACTGAATGTTTAAAATAAAGTGATGTTAAAGTTCATTAATTGGTGCAGAGGCCAATACGTGATTCTACTGACCCATCAACTAACGTTTATTTATTCCCATTCCACAGATGTCTGAACATTAATTACTTACTTTATCTTTGTCAAACTTCATTTCATTGTGATGTTTTTGGGTTTTTTTACCTGTTGGCATATTAATTTGATAACAGAAAATGCCGGACAGAATGTTTTCAATAAACTGATGTTTACTGATTTTATTGTGATGATTTATTTTGTCAGTAACATATGCTCTATTCTATTCTTCACTGTTCAGGGGTATTGATGATACTTAGGTCATCAACTCATTAGCTATTCTTTCCGGAAATTCGTAGGTTTTAACAATAAATTTTATATTAAACAGTTTCAAAAATTCAGAACACAGGGTGTATATTTCATATGCTGATCCCTGTATTTAGATTAGACCAGATTAAATATACTTTATACTTAAACGTGACTACTTTTAGACCAATAAACTAAGGGTTTAGTATTACATACTTATTTTAACCCAAACCAAAATCTTTACCTAACTAAGTAGTTTTGTTGCCTCAACAGGTTGTGCACTGCAGGGGCTTGTGCAGGTGCACTGATCACTCTTGTTGCTGTATATCCATATGAGAACTGATGAAAAATAACTTTTTGTAAGATATCATACGAAGCGGATATATTGAAAAATAGGCATGTTGACAGACTTTCATATCAAGTTCAAATTTAATCATATGTCAATATTATGTTCTGATTTAAGAAAAATTGTATCAAATGGAACCAAATCGTATTTATTGTTTTGTTTGTTTTCTGAACAATGTTTCTTTTAAAGAAGCCAGTTTGTACACCTTTAATTATTGGTATGCTACTAACAACTATTTATAATACCATGACTGTATACTTACCTGCCTGTGAACGTGTGTATATTGTTTTCTGTAAATATAAGGGCGAGCTACATTTGGTGCTACATTAAAAAAAACTCCGTCTCCCATGAATCCGAAGGCGCGTGACGTCAACATTATGCGCATAAGGCACGAGAAGTAGCACGACTGATTTTTGACACAGACCAGCACAGGAGTCCCCTGAGTAGGTTAGTCAGTGTTGTAAGTTGTGCATTCATGACGCATAATAAGTCACTTTATTATTATTTTAGCCTGCAGTAGGTGCATGTTAGTTTTTACAGCTATTGCTAGTTGTCGATTGCGCTAAAGTAACACAAACTCCGCTTGCTAGCTGGCTGTGCTTCTCTTCACAGAGGACGTAATCATGGCTTACACGCAGATACTGAAAGCCCTGCTGCACCGGAATCTACAACAGACAGCGACACAGTACTGCGGGCTGAAATGTAAACTCACGCAAGTCAGCTTGCTCATCCACGCGCACAGGACAGTGTCGACGATCTCGAGACTGACCTTCCGCAGAAGAGTCGAGGCTCCTTCGTCTGTCTTGCCAGTGCTGGGCGGTTTAACTCGAGCACAGACACGGAGGCGTATCTCGCTCGATTCTACAGCCAGAAACCAAAGCAGCCCCGAAGAGAGAGACAGGTCGGTCTCCAGGTACCAGAGTGGGACCCCAAAGCCTTCAGCGACACAGAAAGGTAAACAAGACATGGACACTGCCAAACAGGCATTGTATTCAAGTTTTCCTTCATTTTATTGACTGTAGATTATAATATTTGTGTACAAGTGATCAATGCAATGTGTAAACATTGGTGTAGGGGCCAATTTATTTATGGAATAAAGCAAGCACCTGTTTGCATTTGTGAAACTATAACCATCAAATGTATTCTATTTTATAAAGTACCAAATTGTTGACTGATTGTCTGGTAACTCCTACCCTCAATATCCTCCAGTGAAAGACGCTGGCAGAGACTTCACCTACTTGATAGTTGTAGTCATTGGGCTCGGGGTGACAGGTGACTACAACCTCAAGATGTCAATCGGAATAATCATCTAATTTCAAGTCAAATAATGCGAATGGGGCAGTAACGTGTGTTGTTCTGTGCACGTGGTTCAGGTGGGCTGTTGTATGTGGTGTTCCAAGAGCTGTTTTCCTCCTCAAGTCCAAATAAAGTCTATGGGAAAGCCTTCAACAAAGTCAAGTTAGACCCAGAGGTAAGAAAGGGATCACATGTTGCTGAGGCCAAACAGTGTCTCTTCCCAACAGTTAAATAATACACGACTATACTGTAAATGTTGCACTGAATGCGTGAATTAATCGTGACAATTTTTGGATTGTGCGTTGTAGTTTATGTTGCCTATTCTACATTCAATTCAGCGCACATTTTGAAGTCTTCTCCTGTTGAAAAGTGGAGTGCAAAAAAACATTTTTGTTTATTGAAAATGTAGGTGATTGGTGCATTTGGGGAGCCAATCAAGTGCTATGGGGAGACTACCCGTCGAGGAAGGAGGCAGCAAGTCAGGTGGGTGTTTTGCTACTATGTGTAAGCTGTTTATTGTTGTTATAAGAGGGAATGAATAAGTTCCACATTTCAGTGCAGAGTTTCAAATAGATTGTGTTATTCACAAGTTAGCTGTGTGGTAGTAGTGATGAGGGATCCTGTTTGTTTATCTTCTGTGTTTGTGTTTCCACATTAAGTCATCTGGAGTACCAGAAGGATGGACTGAAGCTTATGAGACTTAAGTTTTACATTGAGGGCTCCGAGCCAGGCCGCAAAGGAACTGTGCACTCCGAGTCAAAAGAGGTTGGTATTTGCCTTTGTAGAAATGCAGTTTATGAAATGGATGGGACATACCAAAGCGGTAACATACCGTAATATTTAAGAATTGTAATTCCACTTGTAACAGCAGAGACTAAATGTACAGTGGTGATAATTATAATCCTTATATCCATCAAATTGAGATTTTGTTTTAACTTTTTTATTTTTTATTTCACAGAATCCTGAAACTGGAAAATATGAGTTCCGTTACATATTTGTGGAAGTAGATACCTACCCAAGACGAACCATCATTGTGGAAGATAACAGATATGGAAGATAATGGACTCGTAAGTGTCTCTTCACTGACGGAGCGTTGTGAAAATGTGACGAATGTGTTTGCGTTATTGGACAAATAGCTGAAGATTTACTGTAAATGTAACTTTAATTTACTATTAAAAAGTTGTGCATTTGGGGAGATCAACTATTTTTTTCTTTAACTTTGCCACAACAATGGAGCATTTGATGAAGAGCTTTTCACCGGAAATGACAATCATCTTGTTTGTGTTATTCTTTAATAAATAATACACATGAACTACAAATCGACTTTTGACTAAAAGACTACAAGTTTACCTGCATTTTGTAATGACCTGCAATCAAAGATGCTTTTAAATTGTAATAAAAATGTTGTTTGTTATATACTTGAATATATAAAAAAACAAATTCTCAGTGTTTCATAGAACTATTGATTTCACTATGATCGATCTTTCAGCTTTATTAGATACCTTAAACATATTGCAGATTTCTTGTATTCTGCTTAGAAATAACCTGTCTATTACACACCCTGTATAGTCTGATAGACCTGCTTTTCTCTTCAATTTACATTTTTCGTCTTGTTTACTAGATAAATGTATGTGATAGTCCTTTTGAAATGGTAAACTGCGTTACAAAATACTGACCACTAGATGGAGGCAAAGAGTCGCGAGATAGGAACAACCTCATAAGACCTTTTACTTTATATTTTATAATTAATTTACATTGTACATCCATTTGAATGAGTTTTTAAATAGTTTTTCACTACATCTTTGAAGGTGTCACGGGGAGACACTGAACCTTTGATTTGACCTATTTTATGGGTGTCGGATTAATTTTGCCTCTGACTGAATGCATTTTTGATAAATATATATTTATGTATAATATAAAGACATTTTTAATCAAAATATATTTATTATTTGGTCAGATATCCTTTTTGTCAGACGAAGTTATGCTACCTTAAATGAACCTCGGAAATATTGATATTTATGATGGACGTCAATGAAACTTCTCAGATATCTATGTAGATATATAGATAACATCCCTTTGTTTTATCTCTTTTTGTGACAGCGCTCCTGCTGAGACCATAGACTATACATAACAAGATTGAGACGTAATCTCTGTGAAGGTATAACTTGTTATTACTATTTGTAGTCCTTTATAAAGTTACTGTTTGTACTTTTCTTCTAGGGGCCATACTTTTATAATTTATTGGTTATTTCCATGATCCTCTGACAGCGCAAATAAGATCAGTGCTACTAATATAAACATAATTACATTTTCTTACAGCAACAATGGCACTTGAACGCAAAAACTAACCGATAAATAGTGGGAGCAGTTTACGGGAAACACTAAAGGCAACACCGCCCACTGTGAACCCAGCGGACAGGGGTGTGCTAACGTAAGTCAGTAAACGTTACTGCGAGCTAAAGCTCTCCACGAGTAGTTTAACTTTAGTTGTTTCTTTGAGATTAAGTTAAAGAGTAGCTTGTCGAGCAACTAGCTAGTAACCTTGTATATGATACTAGGAGGTATGTTCAGAAAACAGGTCTGTTTTCGTTGTTTTGTTGTAACGTTAACGTAAGATAGTTTCATTTTAGCCGCTGTTGTGGCCTGCTATCCTACTTGATAGCCTAGCTAAAGCTTAACTAGTTAGCCTCCGCTCGACCCTGGAGCTCTACTCTCATCACATCTTCGAGACAACAAGGGGAATGGCACACCGTTTAAGCTAATTCACGAGGCGGAGTTGTCGCTATACAGTAAGTTCAACACCCTGTTCCTCTGTTTGCCTTCAGCTGAGATGGGTGACGTTAGCAAAGTTAGCCGTCGTGCTAAACGTACCATCTGTTTTAAGTTACAGAAAGTGCTTTAACGTTTAAATTTAACCTAGCTCAAACCGTGAGATGCTCTGAGCTTCTTCTTTTGTAAAAGTGAGCTGGTGTTGATTACAACTGTGTATAAGTTGTTCAAATGAAGCAAGGTAATGGACAAGGAAGAATCACTAAGACTTCTTATTGGTTTCAGGGCTAAATTGTGGGATTAGCCTGGGATCAGCAATGAGAGCCTCTACTCACTGATCGACATCTCACCAAAATGGAGCTGTACTGGTACATGTGAGTATAACATGTAGTTATTATTGCACGTTAAAGATGGGAGTATACAACTCATGTGTACAGTTGCCTATCCCTAACGCATTCCCCCTTCTCGCCCTGTCTTTTCAGAGTTGTTATTGTATTTATCATTATCAAGATATTCTTCTACGTGTGCTGGTACCGATCAAGACAAAGGCAGCTGGCAGCGTACTTGAGCAACCCACGCAATGCTCAGATAGTCATTGTTGGAGGAAGGGCCTACCTTCATCAGATGTGTGAGAGACAGAGTGTAAGTGCAGACCCACACACACACGCATGTCCTACATTTGAAACATAATCAAGCTGAAGTGGTTTTTGCGTCACCAGGTTTTGCCTTTATTATGGCTTAGCCTAATCTAAAGTTTAGGTATTAACCAGAATGTCTGTTGACTAAGAGACTTGAGTATAGTACACTCAGAAAAAAAGAGTGAGTAACATGGCAGCAAATGTGTTTCCTTTTTGCAAAAATTGACATTTTGAATGACAAATATGGCTATGACAAGATAGTTTTTTGGGACTTAAAGCATGACCCAGCTTCATGTCCTGTTTGCAATGAAGGACGTTTCATATGCTGTAACTTGAAATATTGCTGTTCAACTGAGCTCCAATAAATAACTTTGTTCGAAGTGAACTTAAAGGGTAACTACATCCTCACGTTCTGCTTGATTCTTGCGTTTTAGCTTACAATCTACTGTCAGAGTCTGTGTCTCTGCTGGAAAGACTTGAAGTCTGGTGGAGCTTATGACATCCACTGGAAGCACATGTATGGTGCTTTTGAGAGAGTTGCTGTTTAGGTACCTGTTGTATCTGGCCTTGCAGCTCTACCACGAGAGGCTTTCTGGTGTGCGACAAGTCTCAGTACATAGCCACAGCCGTGCTGTCTATCACAGTTAACATTACTGTTGGTATACAATAAATATGTTCGATGCCTTAAAATACGCAATACACCTTGGAGTACTGCCTATTTCGTCACGGTTAGGGAGAACTGAGAGAAGCAGAAGCATACAAGCTATTTTTGCGCTGAAAAATATCCAGAATGTGTTTTGACTCTCTGTACGGTATGGCGTTCCTCTTTAAACTGCTTTAGCGTTGTTGGCCCAGTGGCAGACACGCGCACACACTGGAAGTTGTGCATCACAAAGCCAAGTCCGGCCCTGTTCTCAGAACTGTGGCTGATTTCATCCAACTGGAGTTTGCTGTAGTGAGAGAAAGTCAAGTAAGGTCATTTTGCAGAGGAGTTGTTTGCTCTCTCATGTGGTTTTCAGTCTGCTGCTTTCACAGGACGGGCCACGTTTCACTTTGTGACATACTGAGCGACTGTGTGGATGTGTATTAATGGGTGCAAGGCTTCTGGTTTACACATACTGTGTATGCTTACATTTTTCTGGTATGTTTGTTTGACTTTGTTGACAACAGATATCTGGCTGAGCGGGTCACAGCCTTGACAGTCATTCAGTTAGAAAGTGTAACTGGAACCTTTTTTTTGTAAAAATGTCAGCCGTGCATGTGAGATTTTTTTTCGTGTGCAAATATCGGTAAAGACATCAAGGCATGCCTCTTTTGCTTTCCCTACATCTGAAAGTATATAATATAAGGATTGTCTCAGATTCTGATTAGTGAATGTGATAAGTTTGAGCTGCTCTTTAAGAATCCTTCAAAACTGTCTCTCCGTTTGCTTTGTAACTTCTTACATTTTGCTGACACGCATACCTTTCATACATATTCTGTAAATGCAGCTTATCTTTTATTGTTCCCTTCAGGTGCTCGTTGAATGTAGTTTTATTTGTGTTGATGTTGTCAGTGATGCGTCTCCAATAGTAATGCCTTTCCTCAATGTCGATTTGTATCAAGTCTTTTCTTTGGGCTATGCCACAGGTTTAGACAGCCATCATGCCCCCCCC
>NW_022280040.1:2681172-2705958 GCF_004355925.1 Anarrhichthys ocellatus | reverse complement strand
ATTTCTTGTTGAGCTTGTTACTGCCCCAGCTTTTGAGGTATTTATCATTGCAGTACTTCCATCTAAGAGGCACTAACTGTGATATTTATAGAGTTGTTTGGAATATTTGTGTAACAGGAAATGCCCCACTTGTTAAAAAAACAAATAAATGAAGCAGTTGAAACTCTGAGATAACTGGACTTTTGGCCGGGGTTTCCCCAGATCGGTGAACATATCCTGTGTTCTATCTGAAACATTTGTCAGATTTTTAGAGGAAGTTCAATCCAGTTTAAGAATCATTTCTTTCTTGCCTTTTTATTTTTAAATGATCTCTTATGGACAAGTTATTTTTGATCCAACACAAAAAATGCCTGCTAATTACATTTCAAGGAACAACCCCTGAAGTCCTCCTACCTCCTCCTTGCACACACCGTTTCTCCTTTTGTTTCTTTTACCCCCTACTACTCTTGTTCCTAATCTGTCCTTGTTCCGCAGCTCTTCTGCTTGCTTCTATATCCTCTCCTGCATCCTTTCCTTCCTCTCCCTGTTGGTCCCTCTCTCGTCTGGTGTGTAATGTTCCCTGTTTAGATTTTAATGGAATGTGCAGCAGGGAGGCCCCTCGGTCATCCATAACCCAGCACCCTGAATGCTTTCTGGAGAGACGCTAGGACGACTCGTGGAGGTCCTGGGCTTAAATGAATCAAACCATAGTGTGTGTGTGTGTGTGTGTGTGTGGGGGTCTTTATGTAGTACCACTCACTAAGCATCTTGGACAGTCTAATTCACCTAAAAAGACAAAGTGAACCCAGAAGAGCCATGGGGGAAACTTTTGATACATAGCGGCCCCAGAGAGGAGTGGGAGATTCATAGGTTATTGAACTTCATCTTATTTATCAGCTCTGTAGGTCTACAGCAATAGGAGTGACTGTTATAATTATCTTGAAACTGGCGTGGTCTGTTTGTGCTGCATCGTTCTTCATCACACTCTATCACTCCCACAACAACAGGATGGCAATTTTGAACTAATTAAAACCTTAGTCAAAGGCATCAATCGGTAATAAAAAAAAATAAAAAATTAAAAGAGCTGAGAGCTTCCTCACAGCTGACAGAGGAGATAAAATGGCTAACGCGTTCATTATAATGCTCAAACCTTAGAGATGCTTACTAACCTCTCTAACTCATCAGTTAATACAACGGACCATGCTGTGGCTGCTTGCTGCACTATCCTTTCTGTATTTAAAAGGACTGAAATCAAAAATATATCTTTTGAAAATGATATAAACACACCAAGTGCCTATTTATGTGATTCACTGTTGGACGTTTCGCCCCTGCATTTTGTGTAAACGACTTCCTGGGGTGTTAACATGGTTCATCAGGTTTGGGCTGAAAACGTTCCGTGCTGGTCAGCCCCGTGTTAAAATACAGAAAAGAACTGTTAACACAGGCAGCCGTGTCACGTACTCTTCTTCTCGAGTACTGTCTGGCTGTGTGTTTTTAGCGGTGCTTGTGCTTCAGTGTGTGTAAACCTCCTTGTCAAGCTAGGCCTGGAGCAAAGAGATTAAAGGAAGACTATAATCATGGCCAGCAGCAATTACCTCTCTCGAGATGTGTACAGTAAAACCAGCCTAGTTCGTATCCTGATAGTGTTAGCAGCAGTGTGGATGTTTGTGTTGTTGGCTTTAGCTTTTATGTTCACTGGTGTATGTATCTGTGCTTCTGCTTTTTTGTGTGTGTGTCATTAACTCTCTGTTTCCTTCCCTCTGTAGCAAACGTCTGTCTGGCCCAGTTGGTATGGTGTCCAGGATGACCTGTCGATCGAAGAGCCCTCCACACCTCTGCCACCAGCTGCATCCTTCTCCCACTCGGACATGCCACCACCATATGAGGCAGTCTCTGGAGGTAGAGCGCGCACACACACACACTATAACACAGTACCATGTGTCTGCTGCTTGAGTTGGAGGCAGGAAGATGGCTTTTATTTAGATTTTGACCCTTTCTACCACAGTAATGGGGGAAGGCCACCTCGTTTCTTGACTGAATATTCCCTGAACTCGCTGTCTCTACATAGTTTCACTTTCTGTGATAGCGAGCCGAGGTCACTGTGAGAAGGTTTCAGTGGATATGGCTTTGCTAGATGTGTTCTACTGAAAAGGAGACGATAACTGAGCCTTTGTTACAACATGCTTCATTTCTACTCTCATTTGAAGAGGGCTGCTACTAGTGGCTTCTTTTCTATCAGATATTCTACCGACGATTTTACAGATTTTGACAAACTGTCTGTCATTGTGTAATGCAGCACAAACTGAAATCAAAGGTTTACCGTGCAAAACTCTAGGTTGATTTGTGCTCCTATTGAGATGTGCTATTTGTGGTCCTACGAAAAATATGCGCCCATATTCCTCCGTGCGGCGACTTAAGCAACATAAGGCCGGAATGTTACCAGGTGACCGCCCGGACTTTGTCGTTATGTTGTGAGAACGGAGAGCAACATTTCCCTTCAAACACTTGGTTCAGTGGACTTTCTAAAGTAGCAAAAATATTGCTGACAAAATATTGATGTTCACCCCAACCCACAGTGTATTAATCCAGGTACCTGCACAGGCTGGAACCACACATGACAAATTGTCCTCTACCACCGTCCTTTAAAACCACCAGCATTCGGACTCCATCAGAATCGGTGCATCGATTGCCTGATGGGAGATTCGTGTACCTTACTGACTATAGGGATCATAGCCACAACCAGCAAATTACCACCAGGTGCAGTCTGAGCAGTACTTGCATCAGTGAACTTGTCTCTTCTGATTCTAAATGAACTCCCACATGTATGCACACACGGAGTACTTTGTTTGCTTTTGAAAGGGCAAAGTACAATTTGGCGAGTTCCTTTATTCTGTGTTCCCCAACGTGTCATTGCGAGCTCAGGAATGAGCACACAAGTCGGCCAGATCAGTTGTTGAATCTTTGTATTAAGATTCGGTCTCCTCTTGTGCAAATTAATCTCTAATTTGATCCGACGTGCTTGTTCCGTCTGACAGCAGGATGTGGTTCTAGCGGGTGGAAGTGGGTGACATTTCAGCACTAATTCTATTACAAGATCTCATATTCGCCCCCACATGTGATATTTTTTCCTGTCAAAGACGGGCATGCTTTTACTATAGTTATTTGAATGTATAATAAGTACTAGGTAGGTCTTGCATCTGTATAACATTGCTTCTTACACTTCCCAAATTAAAATATCTTTCTGCGTAGATGCAAATTTAGCGTACACTCTAATTCTGCAACCATTTGAGATATCAAAAGATATGGTACGCCATCGTCTTCAGACGACTGCTCATGCGTAACCTTTTAATAGAGTGCTGTCTACTCTCACTAAAAGCAGCGAATTTCACAAGAGAAGCGGTTGAGCGGACAGTAAGAAGACTGAGATAACAACTTGGTGACGAGAAGAAATTCAAAAGAAGTGCTGCAAACGTATTTTTTGATGAGAGCGACGAGGAGGACTCAGGATCCCTCTGCTCTGGGGTCAGTGTTATCCGACGAAGTTTGTCTGTCCTTCCTCTCCATCACTGGGTTTCGGAGATTCTGACACGTTGTTGTTCTTAAAATATTCTAGCACCGCATTTTGCTCCTGTGTGTCTCTTACTCATCAGATTAGCCCCTCTCTTCCTGTGCACACTTTTTGGAAATTGGGAACGTTGTTTGATGCAATGACGCTAGTGTAAACATGGCAGAATCTTTGTTTTGATTGATCGTTTAGCCCTAATATTGAAGGTTATTTTAATGCATGTATGATTTCTAGACCGCTGATGAACTGGTTGACCCGTTTTCTCCTTTCCTTTCAGAGGATGATCTGAAGCCCCCTCCTTACAGCGAGTGTGCTCATGTCGACGAGACCGCCGCCGCTCGTCCCTCCCATCAAGCTCCTTTCATTTCTGAGGCAGACAACATTAGTGTAAACGAAGCCCCGCCCCCCTACACACTGTCTCCCCCCGCTCAAGTCGGTCAACAAGACGTCCCCTTAAGCCCCAGTGAGTCCCAGTCCGAGAGCAGGTCAACCTAATCGATACCGCTTTGCCTTTTCCATGCACTGCCTTCCTACATTCAACCTCAGTGATCGTAGCCAGCCGAACTCTCATCACCAGAGAGCAGATGTTTATTTGGATGTGTGAATGAATGTGCGTTTGGCGGTTTATAGATTGAAGTTGTTTTTCTACTTTGTATTGCGTTTAAAAAAAAAAAAAAAGGTCATCTGAGTTTGGCAATAACGGATGCCATCAGCAAGCCTGTGTGCCTCAGTCAGGGATGCAGAACCTGCCTCCCAGCTAAGGAGGAAGATGGTACCCTTCACCTCCAAGCTCATAGGGAGTCCCTGAGACACAGATAAGTAGAGAAACAGATACCTTCAAGTATGTTCTGTTTGACGTTGTTCCCGCCTGTCCAAGGCCACTTCCTTTCACATATCTAACCAGTTGACTCTTTCTGCAAGCAGGTTTGGGGAAATGAGCTGCATTTAGTTCCTGCTACCGGTATGCATAATATTTGAGATATGACTTGACCTCTTGTGTGCATCTGTATCGACGTTCTGAGCTCGGTAACTTGATAACAGTGCATTATTTGCATTATAGACGATCCAAAGTGTAGACGGTCTAATTAGATTTCAGTGCACCTTGCTGCGTAGTCGTGCATATTAAATAGTAAGTATTTCAACTTAAGCAAACTGTTATGACTTTCAATGCTTCATTAATACTGCACGCGTGTTAGTTGAAGACAAAGCATGTTGACGGAGAACTATTCGATAATGAATGCACTAATTGTCTTAAATAATTACCTCATTAGCATACCCGGTTATGTTTAATATATCATGGTGATTAAACTGGGATATTAGGCAATTCAAGTGCCTATTACATCTGTGAATGGAAGTGAGCGAGGACAAGCGGAACCAGTCGGCGAAATAAATGAACACTTTATGGAGGTAGACAAGAGGTTGTTCTCTGTTGGTCGTCGCCTCTACTGCTGGGTTCTGTCTGTTGCTGCGTTTATATTTGCACCTATATGCCAGAAATCAAGAATCTGCGCAAACAAAATAAACATGAATTTTTTTTATTTCTGTCTCTTTTAAAAAGTTGTGGATTTTTGGACAAAGGGTCTTCAGAAATCTGAGAGTAAATTGTTGCTCTCTCCATTAACTACATTCTGTAGTCGTAGATCCAGCTGTAAGATAATCAGATCAGTTATGAATTGTATTGTAAAAAAGGAAAACGATTCTTTGGAAAAGAAAAATCCTCCCAGGGCTGTGAACTCAGGCTCAAAACAGCTTTGGAGCCGAAGGCTGAAAAGTCATCGACAGAACTCAGTTATTGCTTCTCTTTTTTTCCATAATTGTTGCAAAATGAAGACTAACCAAAAAAATGTTTTTTTTTTATCAATGGCGCCGTCTATTCCTTGTAATCTCCATGTTAATCTACCACGGGCTGGTAGAGGTCAGTGTGTTTATCTTCTCTGGTATAGCATTGCTTTGGGAGAAGTTGTTACTGTGCTTTTTGTATCGCTGCAATTCAGAAAATCCGGAAATAACACTAAGACGATGCACCCAAATGATCCACTTCCTGTTTGTTTCAGCAACAATGCAATCCTTGTACACTCTCTGAACATTACAACAACAAAACAACACGAGAAAGAAAAACAATATGAACGCTGTATTAATGCATGTGGGGCCTTTGGTAAAGTATAAGGGGGTCTTCATGGAGAATCAGGAGTTAATATGAAATGTGTTTTATTGATAATCCTTCATATTGCGATGACAAATTGTGGCGCATCCATCACTGATGCATTTCCTGTGGTTTTAAAATCTGTCTGCAGCTGAAAAGTACAAATTGGAATGTAGCTTTGAACTCCGTTCACTTCACTTAGAGATCGCAGCATGATGACGAGCTAGACCACGGTGTTGGGCTCCCACTGTGATGTATGTCCTGTTTGATTACTTCATGTTCATTCCCATGGTGGTTGACTTATCACATCTTTCCACTTAGTAGCTTTTTGTGTTTTGATTTGGGGGGGTAATCCGTGTTCTGTATTAAACTGTTGTTCATAATTGTGCTAGTGTTTTCCTGCTTTAGTGTGTGTGTGTGTGTGTGAGAAGTCACTTCCAAACAATTTACCTGCGCAGAGGAACAGTACTACACTCCGGTTACACACATTTCCTTAATTTCACACTCATAATAGGTCATTTTCTTTCTATTGATGTGAAATTACTTTTTGGGGTATACCACTTTTATTTTTAGCAGATTTGGTAAAGTTACATTTCTCTTGGAAGGCTCAAGTCCAAACCGAGACAACTTATTTGCGCAAACTTCCCTCTTTGTTTTTCATCACAGGCAGTTTTTTTTGTTTTTCCTTTTGTTCCGAAAAGACTTAACTTTGAACGGTACTTCCTTGATTTGTCTAATTTTAGAAAACTGTCTTGACAACCAGTAATGACGAGGGATAAAATGCTGAGTATTGTCTTTATTGTTTCTGTGATGTGCCACTAGAGAGCAGTCTTGCACCAGTGATGACACCCCCCCCCCCCTTCCATGTTTCTGTGCCGCCTGCACCTGTTGCTGAGCCCGTGTGCCGAGTGCGACACAAGCAGTGCGCCTTGTCGCCATCACGTCAGTATTGGTTGATGCATTTTTATTACATGTTTTTGTGACAGAAAAATGGCATCGAGATTTGCTCCAAAGTTGTTTTGTTTTTTCTTTAGATGGAAAACCAAAAAAAAATTGGTCTTCATCAAGATCAATAGCGCAGCCCTCTTGTGGAATATGTAGCAGAGTGGATACTAAAGGACATTAATTTTTCATATCTTGGCCTCTTGGCTGCCGCATCACTAAGCTGCATACAAATCAGCTGAGCTTGAACAATTCACAATGTGTGTACACATGATTATGAACCTTTTTGGAAACTGAAAGATTGTGTATGAGACGAATCGGATAAATCTGACTGCCCGCTGCAAAAACAAAGCCACAAAAGAGAAACAAAAAATATGGCCCTCTTTTATTATGATAAAATGTGCTCTCATAAATGGTAAAAATATATATATTATTTCTATTATGCATTGTTTTGGAGCAGTTCTTCAGATATCACTTTAAACATTGAAATGGATGTAATCCATCAAGAATGCAGCTTTCGTTCATTGACGTATACGTGCGTGACAGTATGTATTGCGTCATTGTTGAGTATAGTTAGATAAGCACTCTGTTTGTCACTCCTGTATGCTGTGCACCGGTTTGGCTTTGAGTAATTGATGCTTTCGGGGGAAAATATTTGCATTTTGGGAAACGGCCAACAATCCATCATTTAAACCGCTTTACTAATCATTACATCTCAGTACAAACAGCTGTATAATGAATGCAACACGGCGCACTCTCCTCAAGGATATTTGCCGAAGCCCTTCCAAGAGTATTGAGGTCTTTGAGGCCATTTTGAGAAACGGAATAGATGGCTCAATTACTCTCCTTTGTCCGTCAAAGATGTATTGCACTTCCAAGCCTTGCCATGTGTAGGTGAAATGACTAGTATGCATGCGCAGCGGTCGTGGAAAAAAAATCACACTTTTTAAATTCTGCAAGACGGACACATTCCAGGCATGGGTGAGGCTGGATAAGATGTCAAAAAATGTGCCCGTTATTGATTTTCCACCTCAAAGTCATTTCAGGAGGGGATACCCGTCAGTAACCTGACCACCGGTGTTATTTTACGCCGTTTAAATTTTTATCTCCCCACAAATTCATATTGCGTCCTTGTGCAAGGACTGTAAAACATCACAACAGAGTTAATGTTAATAGGTTCTGCAGGTCATTTACCCGCTAACAGATTTCTTCCTTTCTTCGTCTGAACACCATCACTTGTTTCTTCTAGCTTCTGACCTTATTTTGGTTGGGTGTGATGTAGCCATGTATCCAGTTAACTATGGCTTGTAATATCGATTAAAGTATATAAAACTGCTGCTTTGATAATATCAAAGATCAAAAACAGTGATTGGGTGAATCATGTCAGCGTTAAAACACTTAACATGTCAGTTTAAGTGGAGACTGCCCACTAAACTGTGGAGCTAAACAGTTGCTCGGGCATTTCAGGGGCAAATATAATCCATTTCTACCAATGATGTTTGCTTTGCATCGGAGTTTGAGTAAGGAAGACCAGCAGTGGAAAGTGACAACGTGCTACAGTTTTTTTTGTTTTTTTTAAATTGCTCACACTTTACCTGCAGTCTCCGTTTTATACTGCTTGGAGGTTATGCTTTTTACTCCACTGCATTTATTTGATATGTGGTGATATTTTACAGATTTCAATTTTACATCAACACATGATTATTAAAGATTAAACCAGTGGTTTCCAACGTGCTCCTCTAAACTTAATTCATATAACTATATGTTTCATTTATAGAACAGTTTGTGGCCCAAAAAATTACAACAAAAAATATTTCACAAAAGTAAAAGATAAGAGAATATACCCCAAAAATAAATGAATGCATATCTGTGTAACAGGACTTTGTTTTTCTTCTTCCTCGTGAATCGTCTCACCACCGATCCGATTCATCTTGTGCTCCTTAGGTTGGGAAGTACCAGACAAAACGACCTAACTAGTTACAAAGCAGATCCCACCAGCAACAGGAAAGTGCAACTTATTCATTGACGTATCGGCATTAACAATCTAATAATGTCGTATATATTTTGATACTACAAGTACTTTAGCTGAAGTATTTCTGTACATTTACTTAAGTAGGATTTAAAATCAGACCCTTTTTACTCCTAGGGTAGAAAACTACTTTATTTTTTTTATTGGTAGCTTTTGCTTAAGTAAAGGATCTGAGTACTTCTTCAACCACTGTTGTATAATCCATTCTGAGTTTCCTTGAGGCATCATCATCCAGCGGTGGACATGCATGAGTTATTATAAGTGAATGGCATTTAAAATGCATTGATTAGTAATGAGGCACATAATTCAGTGATTGCAAGGGGACAACTCAGAAAGAGTAATATTATATCCGGGCCAGGAAGATTTTAAGAATGTCAAAGCAGCTTTTCTCTTCGTGTGTGTGTGTGTGTGTGTGTGTGTGTGTGTGTGTGTGGTTTGCTTCACATAGTGTTTTATTTAAATACTGCTGTCCATCCCAGCTTCCATCAACATCAAGTGTCAACAGCATGATAAGCATGTTGTTCATGTCTCCTTGGCCGCCAGTACAGATGTAATCTAGAGGGCAGGGACGGGCCTGCTCCTGTGCCTTTGTGATGACAGGATAAGTGAGGATGTCAGAGGGGGTAGGATGAGCACCTGGTGCAGACAGGTATGTGTGTGAGCATAATGAGGTGGCACGTTGTTGAGTTTTAAGATTTTGATATAACCTGCTGGATATAACCATTGTTAAAGAATCCAGTACTTATTGTAGTCTCACCAAACGGCAAGAAAGCAGTGTAATATGTTTGTCTCTGGAGTCGGCACGTTTTGCATTTTTAATCTCAGAAAAGTTCTCCAAGTGGAAAGCTGTCATCCACCACTGGCTTAATCTGAATGATGAAAAGTGAAAATTAGAAATTCCCTCCTCAGCTGAGAGTTGGTGCCGAAACAGTGTGGAAATATTTATCTGACTTGCAGAGAAGTGTTGTAATTCTTATCTGGAGTTGGTGTTCCAAAGTGTTGCATTTGCCCTTCAGCGTATTGGGGTTTTGACATGACGTGCATTTGCTGACTTTTTTTAAAGTACCACGAGTCGAAGAAGCGTGTCAGCTCCTTTCAAACAATGTCTCTCCGCTTGTACAGTTTGTAGAAAAACTTCAAAGGTGCAGGTGCGGACCAGATTGAGTTTTTCTGGGAGCTGTCAATGCGCCAGACAAAGACCTGCAATACACAGAAGATAGGTGTTTGTGCAGGAAGCAAGAGAAGCGGTGAGGGAAACGGCACAGACAAGACCGGTCTGCAAATCCCTCTGAATGGCCCGAATCTTGCCGACCTCTGACCTCGTGTTAATTTTTGTATTTTCCCTGCTGGGCCTCACTGCTAACCTGCTGTCCATCACAACAACTTCCAAGTCGCTTTGTAAAAAAGACGCCTCCTGTCTGGTGTCTGAGAAACTGAGAGGACTGTTGTTTCCCGTTTATCAGCTTAGCAAGAATTTACATTTTAATTGAATCCTGATGTTTTGGCCGAACTCTGCTTGCTGAGTAACTGGAACTCCCTCACAGAAACGACTTACAGGCTTCAAGTGTGAGTTCACAGAAGATGACAGGCAATCAGACACATTCACATTGACTATGCAGAATTCAACTGCATGTGCCAAGATTTCACATGCTGCCATCACCAGGAAGATTCTTGGAGAGCATGTGCGTTTGTGTGTTTGTGTGTGTAGGAATGTCACAAAACTACAGCTGGGCTTTGTGTGCGTATTTACACATCAGCTTCTATGTATTTTAATGAGTTTGAATGTGCCAAGATTTGTCATGCCTCCATTGCCAGGGACATAGTTGGAACGTGTGTGTGTACAGACAGCAGGGAATCAGAGTTGTGCTCAGGTGTGTGTGTGTGTGTATGTGCACTTGGACACTTATATTTGTGGGGACCAATTTGAGTTGTAGACCTTCAGAGTGAGGACATTTTTATAAATTGAGGACAGTCTTCACTTCGTCAAAGGCCTGTTTGAGAATCCGGACATGGTTTTAAGGTTGAGGTTAGAATAAGGTCAGGGGTAGGGGTTAGGCATTTAGTTAAGGTTATATAACCTCATAAAAATCATACAGGGATTTGTGTGTGTTTGTTTGTGTGTGAGAGAGAGAGCGTCTATCATACTAATTAGGATAGACGCGTCCACTCCTACACTCTCTTTGATGTGGCATGTTGGCAAACTGCTGATGTTGGAGATTCTGTCTAATAAGATATTGGATAAAAGATATGATTCGTCAGCACCTGTCTTTGTTTGGTCGACCTTTTCCATCTATTTAGAATATTATATCAGACACGATAGGGGCGCATGCTATTGGCCCCTAGTTGATTTTGCAATGCCTGGTAGATTCGTGGTTTTTACATTATTACACTGGTTGTGTTTTAACAGAGATCTGGTGAGTTACTGAGGTTGAGATGCAAATTGTTTAATGCCAATTAATCTGTGGGTTAGTTTCTCAATTAATAAAATAATAATTTGGTTTCTAAAATGTCTCAAGTTCTCAGAGCATAAAGGTCGAATCTTGTTTTATCTCTAGTGCGTGTGAAAAGTAAGGGAATCAGCATCTATTACCTTTTATCGCAGGTCCAATTACAAAGGAAAAGTTATCTTTTTATCCTTCTTTGTGCTCTCTCCTCTGTCTCTTTATGTCCTCTGCTCTTGCGGGGTCTACTAACTGATTTCACACTCCTGAAACAAGTTAATAGTTGGAATAAAGCTGCTGGAAAGACTGTACCCTCACTCCTGCACCATTGAATTAAGGCGGGGTGTTCTTTTTTGAAAACTTCTGCTCTTCCCAATTTCTCATTAGACTAGCACCAGTGCTATTTCAAAGGCATTGTTCTGTAGGTTTGCGACACAAAGAGCCAAGGTAAAGGACCCCTACTTACTCTGTCTCATTTGCAATGGTATGGACGGAAGCCCAACCCATTACAGTGCAATTAAAATGCTTAAAATGCAAATTTCAATTGTTATTATTACATTATTTCCAGACTGTGGCACCCGCAGCTTCCATCCAAGTGCTGTTCACTGCATCGAGATGGTGATTAACTTCTGCATTATCGCACTGATAAAGAGCAACTGAAAAGTCAAGAGCGTAAATTGAACGACAGGCTGCCAGCGCCAGTTTCCGAAAGAAGTCATTAGGATTCCGACTAATTACATCTAGTCTGACCTTCCAGTCTCATTGCTGCTTCAACCCGAACAAATAGATCTACAGCTCGCTGCTTGTACCTCGTGCATATGGAAGTAAAAATAAAGTTGTATTAATAAACGGCGACATTGTAACTTGAGCTTCGGCGTGTCACAGGAAACCATTAGTGTTGTAACAGTAAAGCAGATAAGAGTTAATTAACTGATAATGGCACTCTATTCACTGTGAATGGAAATGAAAGGGTGGGAGTCAAGAGAGAAAAATGGACTTTCTGTAGATCTCAAAGAAAAGCAGATAATTCTATTCCTCTTGATTAAGTTTCACATTGGGGTGGCATGAATGCCAAGAGTTCTGATTGATCTTCATCACAGCTGCCACAACAATGTACTAAACCAACGAGTATGAATTGCATCATGTCTATTTCTATACAAATTGCACGACAGGCCTCTTGGAGGAAAACACAACACCTGTTAAATCAGAGCCTTTGATCTCTTGATGACCTCTTTCATTCACTCCTACTCTTCTTCTAAAACCCGGAATATGACGGCAGAACAAATCGATAACAACAGCACCAAGAAACTCAAAAGACGTACGGTTTTGTGGGAAGTAAACTTAACTAGAGGGCAAAAAAAACAAAACACAATTCTTCCTTCCTGTATGCGCAGCTTTTAATCAACTTTCCAGCTGGGCAAATCTGGGGTTTTATCGGCTCTATCCTCCTCTCTCACAGAAGAGAAACAATGTGCTTTATTCCATTACACTGTAAATCCAATCTCATGCTTCACGCTCTGTAGAAGAGTAGCAGAAAGAGGGAATGAATGAGATGGCATGGCGAAATGTTGACACAATCCCACAATCCCTAGGGTGACACCCGGCGGCCATCGGGGTACAGTTGAGGGATACTGAGCAATTAACCAATCAACCAGGGGGCTGATGGGGCCCCATGTAGCTATTATGGTAATACACGTGTCGCTGAAGTGGAAAGCGCTCCCTTGACTCGACAAAGTCGGACTGTTTACTCATTCTGTAGCCTGTTCCAACCAAGACATCACACTTGGAAATCAGCGCCTTTTTTCTGAGGGAAAGCTTGCAAGTGTACAATTAGGAAGTAATTAGTATTTTGCTGCTTAAGATGTAGACTTGCACAGATAAGGTCTGCTTTGTTACCACCATATAATGCAATAGAGCACATCCTGGTCTTCTAAAAGCAAATCAAAATGTCTGTACATGACGGGCTTCAGAATGAATGCCTCTGTTTCCACTCTTGACTCTCCCAGACTTCCGATGAACACCAGAATTAATAATGGATTAGGAGGAAATAAATATTTAATTCTTTAAATCTGTTGCAAACAGCTTGTAATATTCGTTGATCTATCTCCTGCATGATTCACACAGCAATATATCTTTAAAAAGCCCACAAGCTATTTGTTTCCACCACTCGGCCAGAGCGGCATTCATCTCCTGGCATCAGTTAACAAAATGTCTCGCATATGGAGCAGTCTCCGTTAGGTGTTGCGTGCTGAGGAAGTGGATTATTACTAATGCTGTAGACGCATGTTATCAGCGGATGAAAAGAAGCCTGCTTGAGATCTAAGATTGAATATTGCAACATAAAAGCAAAGCTGCGAATATCATCCAACATAATCGACATCTTCAATGGCTGATGCCACCGTACACTGTTAATTCAGTTACAATAACATAGTTACTACATACATGATGACTTTGATGCTCTGCTGACTTTTCCTCTAGCGCCACCATGAGGTTAAAATCTGTGGCTAAAGATAAAATCTCTCAACAACTATTAGCTGGATTGTCATTCAATTTGGTTCAGGCATTTATGCGCCATCAGCAGGTTTAAATTTGCTGCCAAAATACTTTTTGTTTATGACTAAATACCTGTAAAGCTAATAAAATCCAGCCTACATTTTAGTGTCACGGTTCTATTACAAAGAATGAGAGGAGTGTGTGATATCCAGGCCCTAGCATGGCTGTAGACTTGTTAGTTTTTGAGCAAGGCGTTCAAAAGGAGATTGAAATCGAACCACATTTCCTATATATTCTACTCTATCAAATAAAGTTTAGAAAGTAAAAGATCTGCAAGTAGGTCTGCATTTCTGACGGACATGACCCCTCACATAAGCAGAATAAGTTGTTTGATTACCAGTGACACCACCTTTGAGTCTATTACCAATTACCAGAATTAATGTTATGTGACTTCATTATTAAGCAGTGCATCATGCCCACTTAACGCAGTCAAAACCATCTGCTCAACAGAGTATGCTGCTTTTAAAAATCTTCCACCATGTGACGAGGCTTTTTAAATTTAGTTCAAAAGCATGCAGTCTGGCCAATACCATTAAACCATTACAAGCTGTCGGTGGTCTCTTGTTCTCCTTTGAATTCTTGCTCTTAGAGGCACTTTACTTCACATGAGCTGGCTCCGTATAGTTTGTCTATAGCGTATCCTGACTGAAGTGTTCAGACATTTGCTTTCATCTTGTGCAAAGGCATGCCTCAAAGATGGGTAAAGGTGAAAGTGACTCTGGGGGGTGGGGGTGGGAAAGGGTTGTTCAAAGCCGAAGCAAAAGAGTTTCTTCAAGAAAAAGAGTTTCTTCCTCTTTGCAGAGTGGCCTAAATTTCCTGCAAACTAGCAGGTGCTTCCATCTTATAATGCCATTTTGACGGTTCCCCGTTCCACTGTGTGGAGAACGCCAGACTCTCATGATTTCACTCTCTCGTATCAGAAGGCAGAGCAGCTCTTAAGGCGACTGCAGAGAGAGAAGTGTGTCTAATTATATTCGCAGGTAAGTTGTCGCTCAAACGTGCAGTTGTTTTTTCTGATAAATGGAAAAATAAATAACAGACTCTCCCTCCTCGCACACAGCCTGGTCCAGCATTGACTTCTAACCTCCAACTGGAGAGCTGTCAGCAATTGAAATTAATTAACTTGTCCAAAGTGAGGCAAAAACAATTACCCAAGCACCAGCGTATAAGAAGAGCGGGCAGGTTATTACAGTTTCTTGCAGTCAGCCCTTACAGGAGACGTACAGAGATGATGGATGTTTGTATTTCCAGTGGGGCCTTCTTTCTAATGAGTTCCTGTGCCATGTTGTAGATTCATTATGGGAAAAAAAGGATCCGCTTTACTGAGAATAATAAGAAATGATAATATCCCAGTAATTAGTACGATTTGTATCAGTTAATGCAAGTTTTGGTTGCTGTTGTCAGCCTTCTTGCTTATTTTCCAGGTCATGAATGTCAGTGTTATGAAAGGAATATGAAGATTAGCTCTGTGATATACAAAGCCAGCGATGTGCTACATTTACCAAGGGAATACATATTTTAATGGAAGCTAAACATTTCTGCCGAAGCTTTTCGATTTCTTCCGCCTGTATCTGTTAGACTAGCAAACTGTGAAAGCCCCTCAGCTTTTTGACATTTTTCCTCTGCAGACCTAAGAAGCACACACAAATCAAGGTTTCCAAAAACTCTGGAGATAGAAACGCAGCGTAGCGAGAAGACCAATCTTGATTTGCTGCGGCACACCTGCTTAGAGTGCATCACGGTTCACACCAATACAAAACTCGCTCTACGTCGGCCGGTCTGAAGGTGTAGCTTTGTTTTGTGCTTGCATTGTGAGAGTGAGAAAGACGGAAACAAAGGCACAAAGTATTTCACGCACATCTACTCTTTGTGAATGTAATATTGGAGTGTATGATGCCTTCAGTTATCGAGGACACACTTGTGCATCAAGAGAACAGACAGCACCGTGCGGAGGGAAGCCAGTGAAGTCACCCCGAACAACACAAAACAGTGTTGAAAGAAACTGCTTCTGCCGAGTTTGGAATCGGAGGATTTGTTGCTGTGTTCTGAGTCAGTTGGTCCAGTGCTGGTAAACAATCACTTCGGCCCCCAGCAGCCACGAAGAGCAGCGAACAGTTTGTGTCTGCTTAGTCTGGGATGTAAATCCACGCTGACTATATGGAAGTGGAAAAGTGGCTGTGACTGGAGGGTGATTTTCTGCAGATAAGGTTATATCTTTAGCTGATAGCATTGCCATAGTAATACAAGAGCCTTTTTTTTTTTTTTTTTTTTTTTTAAATATGTTTTGACTGGACAATTCCAAGCTATATAAATTAAATATGAATTATTTTAATTGAGTGGTAGTCCTCTTTTAACTCTGGGTCTGCCTTCAGAAGATTACAATGCACAGGAGATGATGGTAGTTTTCCCCACTGTGGCTTCTCTGGATTATATGCGCCTTGAGTACTTACATAAGTGGCTTTATTTTTCTATCCATTTAGCCATGGGTAGCTTTTGCCTACTTTATCATCACTTATATTGCTTTTGGCTTCTTAAATGTACTGACTGGCAATAAAATATCTTCTTGACACAGAGGAAAAATCAGCAGACTGCACTCTTTACTGTGAATGGCCAACACCATTGCCCAGCAGTCACATACATAATTGTCCTCTACAGCCTCACTCTCTCTATTTTGACATTAATTAATCTCAGGCAATCTCCAAACTGCCCATGGGGCCAAGACCTCATGCCTCCAAACCTTCAATTCCCATGATTGAATTTTACAGAGTTCATCTCTCCAGCCCTTAACTTTGCCACTTTGCTAATGGTGAACGAAAAAAAAGAAGACACTAAAAAAGAAGAGAAGTAAAAAAAAAAAACTCTCACCATCAGCCATATTCTTTTTGTTATCCATCATGGGCCATGGAGGGGAGGACAAAGACAAATACAGCCAGCCAGAATCTGGGCAGAAAGCGAGAAAGATGACCCCACTGGACTCTGGACTGCGTGAGATAATGAAATGCAGCACCATTCATTCACTACCTTTGGACGGACCGGGCCCTACAACACTCGATCACACCTCTACACTGCATTGTAGCGGGCTGATGTGACCTGTGACGCACAGCAATGAGATTAAGATGGTGTAAACTTCCATAATGATGTTATAAGTGAGAACAGGGAGTATAAACTTCACCCAGTGAAGTATTTTCTTGTACGACAGACTCTGACCTGGTTTTAAATTTTAAAACAAGATAAAGAGTCTATACAGCCATGCTAGCGGCTCTGTGAGGCTGTACTTAGGCACAGTTGAACAACTGAATAGTACAACGCATGCTAACATGATATGCTGAGATGTTTAGCAGGTATAATGTTTGTTCGTCATATTAGTTGAGCTTGTTAGCATGCTCACATCTACTAATAGGCACGAACCACAAAGTACAGCTGAGGTTGATGGAATATGTTGTTAGTTTTGCAGGTATTTGGTCATAAACCAAAGTATTGGAGAAATAAAACGTTATGACCTGATGGTGGTGCTGGATAAAAAGTTAATTAGAGAGGTGTTTGAACTAATCCTGATCCAATAGTTCTAGCAGCCCAGTTGCCAGGAAAAGATTTTGACATTGAATGTCAACGTTTTTGCATTTGATGAGCAGAGCAAGTGGGGTAGTATTTCGAGCGACCATTATAGAAAGTTACGTGGTATAATAACGAGTATAGTAGTGAGAAAGTCCACTAAGGATGGATGGGAGGGGTGGTGGATGGGTCAAACAAACACTGGTCGACTTTCACCCAGGAGACCGCTGTTTGTGTCCCGTGTGAAACGCAAACTAAAGGCTGACTTTGCGCATGTTGCTTTACTTAAGAAAGTCCGCAAAGACGGTTGTTATTTATTTGTGCCAGTTACGGGGGTTATTATTTGAACACAAACCGTAACCAAGTAGCTTTGTTGCCTAATCCTACCCAGTTGTTTCACAATGTTAACCATGTGGTAACCATTGTGCATTTCTGCAAGCGTTATACAAGGCTAATATGAAACATACTTATGAAACTTTTATTTAGTTGAGAAATGTCGACGTTCAACGTATCCCGTGGTTTGCGTACCTATTTTTCTGGCAACTTGGTTTCACAAAAACTCTGAGGATCAGTTTTCAGGATTCATCATGGGGGAACCATGAATTTTTTAATTTTGTGATAAAATGTTAAGATATTTCACAGGATAGGTGAAAACTTTAATCTGCTGGTGGAGCAACAGAAAAAAATAGAATCAATACATCACCAAAGTCATTAGGGTTCACCCTCCGGGCACCATGAATATGTACGACAAATTTCATGGAAATCAAACCAATAGTTTCATTCTGGACCAAAATGGTGGACTACGCCTCAGACCGACATAGCCATCCTTAGAGCCATGCCACTAGCATGACTGTAAGGGGTCAAGGTATCATCTCAGACCTGATACACTTCAGCCTCTTAATAATCTTGCTGAGTCTGTCACCTCCAGAACTGCTGTCCCTGCTGTCGCAGACATACTTCCACTGACACTGTGACAGTTATGGCATCATTGCCCAATCACTCCTCCTGTGGAGCGTGGCAGTGAAAGTAGACTTTGTGGAGTCCTGGCTCTACAAGGCCCTGGATGCTGCTGCTGCAGGGCCGCAGTAAGGCTGAGTAAGCCTGAGAAATCGCATGGCTTTGGCCCTGCTGCATCGTGGGATGGCTCATTGAGTCTGCAGGTATGGAGCTCAGAGTGAGGAATGACTGCAGTCTCTCACAGCTGGCCGGTTTTGCACTCTCTCTCTCTCTCTCTCTCTCTTTTCATGTTCCTCCCTCTACCCCTGTCTGCCCCTCTCCAACACCCCCCGCCCACTTCCTTTGCTCCTGGGAAATGACCCCTTCTCTCTTTCACTCACCTGTCCTCTCACCTCACTGAGTCACTCATGTACAGTCATTCTTGCACAATCATGCATATGTGAAAGCATCAGAGTGTGCTCAAATCTCAACCCCCACATGTGAAAGTTTTGCATTTAGGTGTCAGTGTGTGTTTCGCATGTCCCAGTGGCTGGCTGGTTGGCCTGGTTTTCTTTGCAAGGTATGAGCTGACCTGGGTCTCCAAAATGGCAGAGAAACTGCACAACAGATGGCATGTTTGGGATTCTGGGGGCACGGATACTTTCAACCGAGGTTTGGCACCAAAGCGTCTCCCCTCCTTCCATCACTGTATACAGATACACACAATGCTCACACATGCCATCACAGATAAACAAGAAGCAAACACAACACCAAATACACATGCCAGGGAATATTCTCATCACAGTATTTTGTCCCGTCTGGTGTGGCATTTTTTTCCCGTAACATAAAAGTTGGCCTTTAGCTTCTTTCAGTGTGACATTGCTTTGAAAATAGTGTTTGGTCACTGCACTTAGTACAAAGAATATAAAACCCTGTTTCTTCAAAAAGCCGAGAGATCAAACGCTATGCAAACAGGCACAGCGTACACACACGTACACCAATACACCCTACTGAGATCTTATACCAACAGGTGAAATATAGGAGGCTTCTTCTGAAGCAAAATTTTTTGTGGTTGCCTGGCAACTTGAGTTGGTTTGCTTGACATCAAAACAGAAATGCTGAGCAACAATGGTGGCCACACAAACACACACCCCAGAGGAGACTTGAAAGCCAGTGTCGGTTTGATTCATTCTTTCTCAGGCCTCCCATCATGAACTAATGTACTCCAAACCATCCATCACCGAGTCTGATGGCTCATTCAGAGACGCCGCATTATTTTTTACTGATGAAACTTGCTCTCTCGGTGCAGCTCAGAGCCGAAGCCTCACTCTGAAGCTCAGCTGGAGCTCTGTGGGTTACGCTTTTAAAACAAACATCTATTGTGCGGGAGAGCAAACCATGCAGACTAAAAGAGCCTGCAATTCCTGAAGCGAGGAGAAAAACGTTCTGGAGGTCATAGCACTTTCACTGGATGAAACTATATTTGAGACTTTAGTTTATTGTTTTGCCGAGCGCTGACACGGCCTTTGGCATGCCATACCTTCATCCAGTCTGTTCTGATATTTTAAGAAGGCTCCCTGAGCAGCAACAGAAAATAAGAGGTTACCCACGCATTTCCCAGAGTTGCCGCCCCCCCCCCCCCCCCTGTGGCTACATTTTTATGAAAGTTACCTGATTTGAATATATATGTGGGTATACAGGAGCTAGGGCATTCACAGAAGCACGTTCCCGTTGAATGAAGAGGCGTATTAATAGGCTGTTGACTCCACTTCGTGTCTGTCAAAAAGACAGACACACACTTGCTGACGTATAAAGCCCTAAAGCTGTGTACCACACTCTTTGGGCTTTTGGAGCTTGACAGAAGCTGCCTTCATTCACCAGAGGATAAATAGGTAATTGAACTGGGGATGTCGCTATTAAAATACACAAAGGCACAGAAACACAGTGCTGTCGCTTCTCCCCTCTCCTCACACACTCACACTCATATCTGACATGACATATTTTTTACTTTCTAAAATTTGCTGTTGTGGAAGAATGAATCTCTTTACTGCTATTTTCTCTGTTAAAGCAGTTACAAAACACTTCATTCACAACACTGGACAGCTGAGTCCCAGTGGTGACAGATATGCATGCCAGGGTTCAAGCCCTACTTTCACTAAGCATCCTTGGAACTGAATCCTTACCAGCTCTGTTAAAGAGGATGCAGTTTTCTAGGATTTGCAGGGGAAAAGGCTCTACAAATGTTTTTAGTTGTCTATTAGCAGGGCTATACGTTCAAATGTAGGCTAAAACTCCCAGATTAACATGCAAATGCTCTCGGGGTGATTGCTTTTCTTTGGCTGATGTTGACCCCCTGACCTCCCTGGATGAGACAACCCACAGGGGAATTTAACTGCTGGAATCAAGAGCGCATATTGAGGTAAAGACGTCGAAATAGCTCAACTTGTCCAAATGTCAGCCATCCCTCTTGTAGCCCCCGCGGTTTAGTGGGCTGTATTCCTGCCCTCCACCTGCAGGACAGCTGTGCGCCGCTGCCACGTTTCTTCCCCGACGCGCGAAGTGGGGGCGCACTCCTCAGCCATCAAAACCTCGCTCGTGAGATGCGCAGCTGGGACTCGGAGCAAGCATCGGACACGTCGTCCACCTCCACTCCGCTTAACCTTTTGTGCACAAGCTCCGACTGTTTCAGTTAAAGGACAGTTTTTTTTTTTTTTTTTTGCTTTTTGGCACCCGCTTCCCCCCTCCCTCCCCACAGAGCGGAGGCACATTGTCTGTGGCGCAGCGCGACAGTCCGGTGTCCGATTACAAACCGTGCGCCGAGCAGCCACCGGCACACACAGCGCTTCTCTGTGGAGCACAAATAGCACACCGGGCTCTGGAGGGGCGAGAGAAAGCTCAGAGGAATCTCTGCAGAGAGAGGAGTTTTACCGAGGTCGATTTCTGAGAAGAGACGCAGCAGAACGGAGGATATATCTTCTTCAGCTCATCTTTATTTTTTTGTTTCTCCGTACCACTCTTCTGACCGGGACAAGACACGCAGCTTCGCTCCCTACTAGATGAGCGGGAGTTGGGCACCTCACTTGGTAAGACGTAAGCGTATTTTTTTTTTTAATATATTGTGATTATTAACAATATATATCTACGGCTTCTGCAGACATTCCGTTTTTAAACGCGAGGTATTTGTTTTCTCCTGAAAAATAAACATGACTTTTACTGCTTGTCATATATGCTCTCCATTTCACAGTCAAAAAGTTAAAATAAGTTCAAACATGTTGCAGAGTGGGAACATGCCAGTATGTCACTGAACTAAATGAAATGATCCACAAATACTGAAACCCACAATATAAATAATCAGTTTTAGAAGTTTTGCATTTTGCTTTGCTGTGTCTGCCCACTTGGTGGTGCTGGCAGAGTGCAACCATCACCAGATCCCTGCGAATTCATTTCCCTGTCAATATCTTTTGACAATTGATTAGGCTCTTGCATCATAACCAATAGTCCAACAAGTATTCTGCATCAATACAATATGGAAATATGGTCATTATGATTGTAACAAAAATAGTCTTTGCTGAAATTGTCAGTGCCTAATGCAAGTTGGGAAATGTTCACACTCAGTTGTTACTTGTGTTAGGATTTCAAAATATAATACGGGTTTTCTCAGTGGATGCATATTGATTGATATGTGACCTTTAAAGTATATTTGCTGCTATGTTTAGTTCTATTTGCTTTTGGTGTAGTGACGTCACTGTTAAAGGAGATGAACAGTGTGTGCCCTTTACGAGACATGCTGATCGCGTACTGTCTAATACTTGCATTTCACATTTCATGAAAGTGAATAGATGTGCCAAGTTCCTTTTACTCTGCACAACCCTTTGTTGAGCTTGAAAGACCTTCCAGTTATAAACCTCAAACATCAGGCTTCCCACTCAATTGTAGAGCCAGAGCTGAGTCCTTGAAAGTTTCTAAGGTTCTGTCAAACTATCCAGAACATTATTTCACAAGTAGTTCATTTGAACTTTTCTTATAATCCAAATTAAACCGAGTTTTCCTCTTCCACAAAAGCCACCCTGACACAGCATCTAATGTACTATTTGTCCGTGGGCGGGTTCAAGAAGATGACACGAGGTGAATATATGGTTTGTGCTGGAGATGAACAATGTGACTGATTTTGTGAAGGAGATAAGATATGTGGTTTGTGTGCTCTTCAGTTACCCCACGGCTCTGTCCTTGGCTCTTACCGGTCCTGGAAAGGATTTAGATGAATACTAATCTCCAGCCCTGATCGTGCTGATTGGTGTACGATTAACTGGAAATAATTGTGAACTAAGTCACTTATTTGCCATTGTTGTTTGTTTGTTTTAAGCCTGAGGCGAGCACCTTTTTACAGAACATGCAAATTCTTTCTCAGATGTTGTGTCCAGAGTATAAAGCACCCAGAGCCCTCTTTTCCATTTCATTGGAATTCATACGGGTCGCTGGTTGTTTTGGTCGTGCTAGCTTTCGGGACTTGAAAGCTACAGTTCTGATAAACACAGTCAGCCTCTGATCTTATGGCCTTGGACCCACGAGGATGCTGTGGCTCATTCGTCCTGTCACACTATGCTTACCAATGGAAAAAAGGGACCTTCATCCAGATGGTAGAATTACTTTGGACTCACAGCGTCCAGGCCTTTATTAGATGTTGGATGCTAAAATCCCCGAGGAAAAAGAAATAGAGAGAGTGAGAGGGAGAGAGAGAGAGAGGGAGAGGGGGGGGGATGCAAATGCTGAATCAAGGAATCATGTAATATGATGCCTTTTGGCAAAAGTAGCCAGTTTATATTGCAGCTGAACTGTAGAGAAAAACTGCACGGAGGAAAAACATTAGAATTGCAACAATGGATCGGTTTCTGCAACTATTTTGATAGTTTATTAATTCCTATAACAATGTCTGGTTGCAGCTTCTCCAATGTGATGATTTTCTGCGTTGTTCTGCTTTATATCATTGTAAACTGAATATTTAGTGTTTGGACTGTTGGTCAGACCTTTGAAGAAGTCCCCTATTAATTGCTTAATTGAGATAATTAAGTGGCAACAATTTGTCATTTTTAAATGTTAATGCCCATTGACTAGCTCTATTGCTTCTGAATACCTGCTTTTATTGTACTCAATATTTGGGTTTTGAACTGTTGCTTGGATAAAACAAGAAAATTGAATACATCAACTTGGGCTTTGGGAAACTGTGATGGACACTTTACAGACAAGAATGAATTGGTTAATTGAGAGAATAATTGGCAGATGAATCAATAATGGAAATAATTATTAGTTGCAGCCCTAAACAACACTACCACTTACACTCCTGCCCGTCGAGAGAGATAAACCGCAGATGCAGATGAGCCCGTAGTAATGGATACCAGCCACACATTCCAGCGCCGACTGAAAAGCAGCATATGATTAGCATGATTGATGTTTGCACTGTGTTGGGAATTTGCCCGAGCGCTGATACAGAACACCAGCACAAACGCAGCAATTAGTCCTAGCCAGGAGGAATCCATGATGAAAATGACCCTAGTGGCCTCAGCGGGCTGTGGGGTCGCCATGGAAACCGTTTGAATGACAAGCCCTATTGTCGTCGACCTTTGTGATTCGGCGTCCCCCTCGGGGGTCGAGCCCTGTTGGGAGTGAAAGTGAAAGGCATTATCGTGCATGTGTAAACCAAACAGCCATTAACCCTCTGGCCCCTCGGTGCTCTTTAAGGCCCTCTGGTTACTTATTTATCTGACACTGGCAAGATGGGGCTTTGGGGCAGTTTGTCCCTGTACACACAGCCTCACAAAAGATCTGGGTTTTATTGGCTGTGAATTGCATGGAAGCCGTGGTTGTACAGATCCTACTCAGTGGATGATTTATTGCTTTTTATGCAAGTAAACTTGGAGACTCAAACAATAGCTGAAGTGGTTTGCTGTTCCTCCCTGCTGTGCTTTGTCCTCTCACCACCACGGGCTATTTATACATCACAACCACTTTGCCATTATCTCACCCCTCCCTCGTACTTTGCTGCCACTTCTGATTTCAACACTGTAACTCCAGAGAAGCATCCCCCATGTGAGAAACCCTAATTCAAAAATAATTATGCTCATTTTCAGTGCTTATTAATGCCAGTAGCAGCATATTCAGATACATTTCTGACCTATCTCTACATAACAAAGGAAGTTGCCTGGGCGTGAGTAAACAATTCTTTCATTTCCACCATTCTCAGTTATTTAGTAAGATGGTGTGATGTTGCTATGGCTACTCCAAGGTTTCCTGCAGTGGATTTGAGTGCACCGTCAGTCACCAAAAAAAAAAAAAAAAAAACAGAAAATGTTGGCAAAATGAAAGTTTGTCATTCACGGCACTTCTGTTCTTTAAAGGCCAAAGTGTCACAGCAGTTGCCATGGAGAGCGCAAGGAAGCTATCATGTGGGATGCACAATGCAGCCTCATAGCATCTGTTGTTTATCTACAATAAAGTCTGCATTACGGTTAAAGCGCCGTCTCTTTCCATTAAGGTCAGCTCTGAAAGATTTGTTGCTTGTGTGGTGGCATTATTTCAAAGGCATTGTGACTTTATTAGCGCGCACACACACACACACACACACACACACACACACACACACACACACACA